>NC_031971.2:19267835-19587872 GCF_001858045.2 Oreochromis niloticus | reverse complement strand
AAATATGTGTGTCTGAGTCTCTATCAGAAGTTACAGCTATATTTATGACGTTGTAGCAAAACGCTTTATTTCGCCAAGACAGTGCATTTCTCGCTGTTACATGCATTAGAATGGAGTTCTCAAACACATTATGGGTTTTCATTTTGTGAATAACTTGAAAATCTTAGCTCAAACAGCTGCAAAACCTATTTCCCCAGCATGGAAATGCTGAATTCTATAAGCCAAGCCTGAAATATGTGTGTCCGAGTCTTCCTATCAAAAGTTACAGCTGTCTTTATGGACTTGGTGAAAATCGCTTTATTTCGCGAGACAGTGCGTTTCTCGCTATTACAACATTATGGGTTTTCTAGGTTTTCATTTTGTGAATAACTTGAAAATCTTAGCTCAAACAGCTGCAAAACCTATTTCCCCAGCATGGAAATGCTGAATTCTATAAGGCCAAGCCTGAAATATGTGTGTCCGAGTCTCTATCAAAAGTTACAGCTGTCTTTATGGACTTGGTGAAAATCGCCTTATTTCGGCGAGACAGTGCGTTTCTCGCCTGAATTATCGCCTGAAACACATTATGGGTTTTCATTTTGTGAATAACTTGAAAATCTTAGCTCAAACAGCTGCAAAACCTATTTCCCCAGCATGGAAATGCTGAATTCTATAAGGCCAAGCCTGAAATATGTGTGTCCGAGTCTCTATCAAAAGTTACAGCTGTCTTTATGGACTTGGTGAAATCGCCTTATTTCGGCGAGACAGTGCGTTTCTCGCCTGAAACACATTATGGGTTTTCATTTTGTAATAACTTGAAAATCTTAGCTCAAACAGCTGCAAAACCTATTTCCCCAGCATGGAAATGCTGAATTCTATAAGGCCAAGCCTGAAATATGTGTGTCCGAGTCTCCTATCAAAAGTTACAGCTGTCTTTATGGACTTGGTGAAAATCGCCTTATTTCGGCGAGACAGTGCGTTTCTCGCCTAAACACATTATGGGTTTTCATTTTGTGAATAACTTGAAAATCTTAGCTCAAACAGCTGCAAAACCTATTTCCCCAGCATGGAAATGCTGAATTCTATAAGGCCAAGCCTGAAATATGTGTGTCCGAGTCTCCTATCAAAAGTTACAGCTGTCTTTATGGACTTGGTGAAAATCGCCTTATTTCGGCGAGACAGTGCGTTCTCGACATGCTGAATGGAGTTCTCGCCTGAAACACATTATGGGTTTTCATTTTGTGAATAACTTGAAAATCTTAGCTCAAACAGCTGCAAAACCTATTTCCCCAGCATGGAAATGCTGAATTCTATAAGGCCAAGCCTGAAATATGTGTGTCCGAGTCTCCTATCAAAGTTACAGCTGTCTTTATGGACTTGGTGAAAATCGCCTTATTTCGGCGAGACAGTGCGTTTCTCGCCTGAAACACATTATGGGTTTTCATTTTGTGAATAACTTGAAAATCTTAGCTCAAACAGCTGCAAAACCTATTTCCCAGCATGGAAATGCTGAATTCTATAAGGCCAAGCCTGAAATATGTGTGTCCGAGTCTCCTATCAAAAGTTACAGCTGTCTTTATGGACTTGGTGAAAATCGCCTTATTTCGGCGAGACATGCGTGGAGTTCTCGCCTGAAACACATTATGGGTTTTCATTTTGTGAATAACTTGAAAATCTTAGCTCAAACAGCTGCAAAACCTATTTCCCAGCATGGAAATGCTGAATTCTATAAGGCCAAGCCTGAAATATGTGTGTCCGAGTCTCCTATCAAAAGTTACAGCTGTCTTTATGGACTTGGTGAAAATCGCCTTATTTCGGCGAGACAGTGCGTTTCTCGCCTGAAACACATTATGGGTTTTCATTTTGTGAATAACTTGAAAATCTTAGCTCAAACAGCTGCAAAACCTATTTCCCCAGCATGGAAATGCTGAATTCTATAAGGCCAAGCCTGAAATATGTGTGTCCGAGTCTCCTATCAAAAGTTACAGCTGTCTTTATGGACTTGGTGAAAATCGCCTTATTTCGGCGAGACAGTGCGTTTCTCGCCTGAAACACATTATGGGTTTTCATTTTGTGAATAACTTGAAAATCTTAGCTCAAACAGCTGCAAAACCTATTTCCCCAGCATGGAAATGCTGAATTCTATAAGGCCAAGCCTGAAATATGTGTGTCCGAGTCTCCTATCAAAAGTTACAGCTGTCTTTATGGACTTGGTGAAAATCGCCTTATTTCGGCGAGACAGTGCGTTTCTCGCCTGAAACACATTATGGGTTTTCATTTTGTGAATAACTTGAAAATCTTAGCTCAAACAGCTGCAAAACCTATTTCCCCAGCATGGAAATGCTGAATTCTATAAGGCCAAGCCTGAAATATGTGTGTCCGAGTCTCCTATCAAAAGTTACAGCTGTCTTTATGGACTTGGTGAAAATCGCCTTATTTCGGCGAGACAGTGCGTTTCTCGCATCACTGAACACATTATGGGTTTTCATTTTGTGAATAACTTGAAAATCTTAGCTCAAACAGCTGCAAAACCTATTTCCCCAGCATGGAAATGCTGATTCTATAAGGCCAAGCCTGAAATATGTGTGTCCGAGTCTCCTATCAAAGTTACAGCTGTCTTATGGACTTGGTGAAAATCGCTTATGTTCCGGCAGGACCAATGCGTTTCTCGCCTGAAACACATTATGGGTTTTCATTTTGTGAATAACTTGAAAACTTAGCTCAAACAGCTCAAAAACCTATTTCCCAGCATGGAAATGCTGAATTCTATAAGGCCAAGCCTGAAATATGTGTGTCCGAGTCTCCTATCAAAAGTTACAGCTGTCTTTATGGACTTGGTGAAAATCGCCTTATTTCGGCGAGACAGTGCGTTTCTCGCCTGAAACACATTATGGGTTTTCATTTTGTGAATAACTTGAAAATCTTAGCTCAAACAGCTGCAAACCTATTTCCCCAGCATGGAAATGCTGAATTCTATAAGGCCAAGCCTGAAATATGTGTGTCCGAGTTCCTATCAAAAGTTACAGCTGTCTTTATGGACTTGGTGAAAATCGCCTTATTTCGGCGAGACAGTGCGTTTCTCGCCTGAAACACATTTGGGTTTCATTTTGTGAATAACTTGAATATCTTAGCTCAAAACAGCTGCAAAACCTATTTCCCCAGCATGGAAATGCTGAATTCTATAAGGGCCAAGCCTGAAATATGTGTGTCCGAGTCTCCTATCAAAAGTTACAGCTGTCTTTATGGACTTGGTGAAAATCGCCTTATTTCGGCGAGACAGTGCGTTTCTCGCCTGAAACACATTATGGGTTTCATTTTGTGAATAACTTGAAAATCTTAGCTCAAACAGCTGCAAAACCTATTTCCCCAGCATGGAAATGCTGAATTCTATAAGGCCAAGCCTGAAATATGTGTGTCCGAGTCTCCTATTTTATGGACTTGGTGAAAATCGCCTTATTTCGGCGAGACAGTGCGTTTCTCGCCTGAAACACATTATGGGTTTCATATTGTGAATACTTGAATATGTTAGCTCAAACAGCTGCAAAACCTATTTCCCCAGCATGGAAATGCTGAATTCTACAAGGCCAAGCCTGAAATATGTGTGTCCGAGTCTCCTATCAAAAGTTACAGCTGTCTTTATGGACTTGGTGAAAATCGCCTTATTCGGCGAGACAGTGCGTTTCTCGCTATTACATGCATTTGAATGGAGTTCTCGCCTGAAACACATTATGGGTTTCATTTTGTGAATAACTGAAAATCTTAGCTCAAACAGCTGCAAAACCTATTTCCCCAGCATGGAAATGCTGAATTCTATAAGGCCAAGCCTGAAATATGTGTGCCGAGTCTCCTATCAAAGTTACAGCTGTCTTTATGGACTTGGTGAAAATCGCCTTATTTCGGCGAGACAGTGCGTTTTTCGCCTGAAACACATTATGGGTTTTCATTTTGTGAATAACTTGAATATCTTAGCTCAAACAGCTGCAAAACCTATTTCCCCAGCATGGAAATGCTGATTCTACAAGGCCAAGCCTGAAATATGTGTGTCCGAGTCTCCTATCAAAAGTTACAGCTGTCTTTATGGACTTGGTGAAAATCGCCTTATTCGGCGAACAGTGCGTTTCTCGCTATTACATGCATTTGAATGGAGTTCTCGCCTGAAACACATTATGGGTTTTCATTTTGTGAATAACTTGAAAATCTTAGCTCAAACAGCTGCAAAACCTATTTCCCAGCATGGAAATGCTGAATTCTATAAGGCCAAGCCTGAAATATGTGTGTCCGAGTCTCCTATCAAAAGTTACAGCTGTCTTTATGGACTTGGTGAAAATCGCTTTATGTCAGCGAGACAGTGAGTTTCTCGCTATTACATGCATTTGAATGGAGTTCTCGCCTGAAACACATTATGGGTTTTCATTTTGTGAATAACTTGAAAATCCTAGCTCAAACAGCTACAAAACCTATTTCCCCAGCATGGAAATGCTGAATTCTATAAGGCCAAGCCTGAAATATGTGTGTCCGAGTCTCCTATCAAAAGTTACAGCTGTCTTTATGGACTTGGTGAAAATCGCCTTATTTCGGCGAGACAGTGCGTTTCTCGCCTGAAACACATTATGGTTTTCATTTTGTGAATAACTTGAAAATCTTAGCTCAAACAGCTGCAAAACCTATTTCCCCAGCATGGAAATGCTGAATTCTATAAGGCCAGCCTGAAATATGTGTGTCCGAGTCTCCTATCAAAAGTTACAGCTGTCTTTATGGACTTGGTGAAAATCGCCTTATTTCGCGAGACAGTGCGTTTCTCGCCTGAAACACATTATGGGTTTCATTTGTGAATAACTTGAAAATCTTAGCTCAAACAGCTGCAAAACCTATTTCCCCAGTATGGAAATGCTGAATTCTATAAGGCCAAGCCTGAAATATGTGTGTCCGAGTCTCCTATCAAAAGTTACAGCTGTCTTTATGGACTTGGTGAAAATCGCCTTATTCGGCGAGACAGTGCGTTTCTCGCTACATGCATTTGAATGAGTTTCGCCTGAAACACATTATGGGTTTCATTTGTGAATAACTTGAAAATCTTAGCTCAAACAGCTGCAAAACCTATTTCCCCAGCATGGAAATGGTGAATTCTATAAGGCCAAGCCTGAAATATGTGTGTCCGAGTCTCCTATCAAAGTTACAGCTGTTTTATGGACTTGGTGAAAATCGCCTATTTCGGCGAGACAGTGGCGTTTCTCGCCTGAAACACATTATGGGTTTTCATTTTGTGAATAACTTGAAAATCTTAGCTCAAACAGCTACAAAAACCTATTTCCCCAGCATGGAAATGCTGAATTCTATAAGGCCAAGCCTGAAATATGTGTGTCCGAGTCTCCTATCAAAAGTTACAGCTGTCTTTATGGACTTGGTGAAAATCGCCTTATTTCGGCGAGACAGTGCGTTTCTCGCCTGAAACACATTATGGGTTTTCATTTTGTGAATAACTTGAAAATCTTAGCTCAAACAGCTGCAAAACCTATTTCCCCAGCATGGAAATGCTGAATTCTATAAGGCCAAGCCTGAAATATGTGTGTCCGAGTCTCCTATCAAAAGTTACAGCTGTCTTTATGGACTTGGTGAAAATCGCCTTATTTCGGCGAGACAGTGCGTTTCTCGCCTGAAACACATTATGGGTTTTCATTTTGTGAATAACTTGAATATCTTAGCTCAAACAGCTGCAAAACCTATTTCCCCAGCATGGAAATGCTGAATTCTATAAGGCCAAGCCTGAAATATGTGTCCGAGTTTCCTATCAAAAGTTACAGCTGTCTTTATGGACTTGGTGAAAATCGCCTTATTTCGGCGAGACAGTGCGTTTCTCGCCTGAAACACATTATGGGTTTTCATTTTGTGAATAACTTGAAAATCTTAGCTCAAACAGCTGCAAAACCTATTTCCCCAGCATGGAAATGCTGAATTCTATAAGGCCAAGCCTGAAATATGTGTGTCCGAGTCTCCTATCAACAGTTACAGCTGTGTTTATGGACTTGGTGAAAATCGCCTTATTTCGGCGAGACAGTGCGTTTCTCGCCTGAAACACATTATGGGTTTTCATTTTGTGAATAACTTGAAAATCTTAGCTCAAACAGCTGCAAAACCTATTTCCCCAGCATGGAAATGCTGAATTCTACAAGGCCAAGCCTGAAATATGTGTGTCCGAGTCTCCTATCAAAAGTTACAGCTGTCTTTATGGACTTGGTGAAAATCGCCTTATTTCGGCGAGACAGTGCGTTTCTCGTATTTCTGCATTTGAATGAGTTCTCGCCTGAAACACATTATGGGTTTTCATTTTGTGAATAACTTGAAATCTTAGCTCAAACAGCTGCAAAACCTATTTCCCCAGCATGGAAATGCTGAATTCTATAAGGCCAAGCCTGAAATATGTGTGCCCGAGTCTCCTATCAAAAGTTACAGCTGTCTTTATGGACTTGGTGAAAATCGCCTTATTTCGGCGAGACAGTGCGTTTTTCGCCTGAAACACATTATGGGTTTTCATTTTGTGAATAACTTGAATATCTTAGCTCAAACAGCTGCAAAACCTATTTCCCCAGCATGGAAATGCTGAATTCTACAAGGCCAAGCCTGAAATATGTGTGTCCGAGTCTCCTATCAAAAGTTACAGCTGTCTTTATGGACTTGGTGAAAATCGCCTTATTTCGGCGAAACAGTGCGTTTCTCGCTATTACATGCATTTGAATGGAGTTCTCGCCTGAAACACATTATGGGTTTTCATTTTGTGAATAACTTGAAAATCTTAGCTCAAACAGCTGCAAAACCTATTTCCCCAGCATGGAAATGCTGAATTCTATAAGGCCAAGCCTGAAATATGTGTGTCCGAGTCTCCTATCAAAAGTTACAGCTGTCTTTATGGACTTGGTGAAAATCGCCTTATTTCGGCGAGACAGTGCGTTTCTCGCCTGAAACACATTATGGGTTTTCATTTTGTGAATAACTTGAAATCTTAGCTCAAACAGCTGCAAAACCTATTTCCCCAGCATGGAAATGCTGAATTCTATAAGGCCAAGCCTGAAATATGTGTGTCCGAGTCTCCTATCAAAAGTTACAGCTGTCTTTATGGACTTGGTGAAAATCGCCTTATTTCGGCGAGACAGTGCATTTCTCGCCTGAAACACATTATGAGTTTTCATTTTGTGAACAACTTGAATATCTTAGCTCAAACAGCTGCAAAACCTATTTCCCCAGCATGGAAATGCTGAATTCTATAAGGCCAAGCCTGAAATATGTGTGTCCGAGTCTCCTATCAAAAGTTACAGCTGTCTTTATGGACTTGGTGAAAATCGCCTTATTTCGGCGAGACAGTGCGTTTCTCGCTATTACATGCATTGATGAGTTCTCGCCTGAAACACATTATGGGTTTCATTTGTGAATAACTTGAATATCTTAGCTCAAACAGCTGCAAAACCTATTTCCCCAGCATGGAAATGCTGAATTCTATAAGGCCAAGCCTGAAATATGTGTGTCCGAGTCTACTATCAAAAGTTACAGCTGTCTTTATGGACTTGGTGAAAATCGCCTTATTTCGGCGAGACCATGCGTTTCTCGCCTGAAACACATTATGGGTTTTCATTTTGTGAATAACTTGAAAATCTTAGCTCAAACAGCTGCAAAACCTATTTCCCCAGCATGGAAATGCTGAATTCTCTAAGGCCAAACCTGAAATATGTGTGTCCGAGTCTCCTATCAAAAGTTACAGCTGTCTTTATGGACTTGGTGAAAATCGCCTTATTTCGGCGAGACAGTGCGTTTCTCGCCTGAAACACATTATGGGTTTTCATTTTGTGAATAACTTGAAATTCTTAGCTCAAACAGCTGCAAAACCTATTTCCCCAGCATGGAAATGCTGAATTCTATAAGGCCAAGCCTGAAATATGTGTGTCGAGTCTCCTATCAAAAGTTACAGCTGTCTTTATGGACTTGGTGAAAATCGCCTTATTTCGGCGAGACCATGCGTTTCTCGCCTGAAACACATTATGGGTTTTCATTTTGTGAATAACTTGAAATCTTAGCTCAAACAGCTGCAAAACCTATTTCCCCAGCATGGAAATGCTGAATTCTCTAAGGCCAAGCCTGAAATATGTGTGTCCGAGTCTCTATCAAAAGTTACAGCTGTCTTTATGGACTTGGTGAAAATCGCCTTATTTCGGCGAGACAGTGCGTTTCTCGCCTGAAACACATTATGGGTTTTCATTTGTGAATAACTTGAAATTCTTAGCTCAAACAGCTGCAAAACCTATTTCCCCAGCATGGAAATGCTGAATTCTATAAGGCCAAGCCTGAAATATGTGTGTCCGAGTCTCCTATCAAAAGTTACAGCTGTCTTTATGGACTTGGTGAAAATCGCCTTATTTCGGGAGACAGTGCGTTTCTGGCCTGAAACACATTATGGGTTTTCATTTGTGAATAACTTGAAAATCTTAGCTCAAACAGCTGCAAAACCTATTTCCCCAGCATGGAAATGCTGAATTCTATAAGGCCAAGCCTGAAATATGTGTGTCCGAGTCTCCTATCAAAAGTTACAGCTGTCTTTATGGACTTGGTGAAAATCGCCTTATTTCGGCGAGACAGTGCGTTTCTGGCCTGAAACACATTATGGGTTTTCATTTTGTGAATAACTTGAAAATCTTAGCTCAAACAGCTGCAAAACCTATTTCCCCAGCATGGAAATGCTGAATTCTATAAGGCCAAGCCTGAAATATGTGTGTCCGAGTCTCCTATCAAAAGTTACAGCTGTCTTTATGGACTTGGTGAAAATCGCCTTATTTCCGCGAGACAGTGCGTTTCTCGCTATTACATGCATTTGAATGGAGTTCTCGCCTGAAACACATTATGGGTTTTCATTTTGTGAACAACTTGAATATCTTAGCTCAAACAGCTGCAAAACCTATTTCCCCAGCATGGAAATGCTGAATTCTATAAGGCCAAGCCTGAAATATGTGTGTCCGAGTCTCCTATCAAAGTTACAGCTGTCTTTATGGACTTGGTGAAAATCGCCTTATTTCGGCGAGACAGTGCGTTTCTCGCCTGAAACACATTATGGGTTTTCATTTTGTGAATAACTTGAAAATCTTAGCTCAAACAGCTGCAAAACCGATTTCCCCAGCATGGAAATGCTGAATTCTATAAGGCCAAGCCTGAAATATGTGTGTCCGAGTCTCCTATCAAAAGTTACAGCTGTCTTTATGGACTTGGTGAAAATCGCCTTATTTCGGCGAGACAGTGCGTTTCTCGCCTGAAACACATTATGGGTTTTCATTTTGTGAATAACTTGAAAATCTTAGCTCAAACAGCTGCAAAACCTATTTCCCCAGCATGGAAATGCTGAATTCTATAAGGCCAAGCCTGAAATATGTGTGTCCGAGTCTCCTATCAACAGTTACAGCTGTGTTTATGGACTTGGTGAAAATCGCCTTATTTCGGCGAGACAGTGCGTTTCTCGCCTGAAACACATTATGGGTTTTCATTTTGTGAATAACTGAATATCTTAGCTCAAACAGCTGCAAAACCTATTTCCCCAGCATGGAAATGCTGAATTCTACAAGCCAAGCCTGAAATATGTGTGTCCGAGTCTCCTATCAAAAGTTACAGCTGTCTTTATGGACTTGGTGAAAATCGCCTTATTTCGGCGAGACAGTGCGTTTTTCGGCGAAACATTATGGTTTTCATTTTGTGAATAACTGAATATCTTAGCTCAAACAGCTGCAAAACCTATTTCCCCAGCATGAAATGCTGAATTCTACAAGGCCAAGCCTGAAATATGTGTGTCCGAGTCTCCTATCAAAAGTTACAGCTGTCTTTATGGACTTGGTGAAAATCGCCTTATTTCGGCGAAACAGTGCGTTTCTCGCTATTACATGCATTTGAATGGAGTTCTCGCCTGAAACACATTATGGGTTTTCATTTTGTGAATAACTTGAAAATCTTAGCTCAAACAGCTGCAAAACTATTTCCCCAGCATGGAAATGCTGAATTCTATAAGGCCAAGCCTGAAATATGTGTGTCCGAGTCTCCTATCAAAAGTTACAGCTGTCTTTATGGACTTGGTGAAAATCGCTTTATGTCAGCGAGACAGTGAGTTTCTCGCTATTACATGCATTTGAATGGAGTTCTCGCCTGAAACACATTATGGGTTTTCATTTTGTGAATAACTTGAAAATCTTAGCTCAAACAGCTACAAAACCTATTTCCCCAGCATGGAAATGCTGAATTCTATAAGGCCAAGCCTGAAATATGTGTGTCCGAGTCTCCTATCAAAAGTTACAGCTGTCTTTATGGACTTGGTGAAAATCGCCTTATTTCGGCGAGACAGTGCGTTTCTCGCCTGAAACACATTATGGGTTTTCATTTTGTGAATAACTTTAAAATCTTAGCTCAAACAGCTGCAAAACCTATTTCCCCAGCATGGAAATGCTGAATTCTATAAGGCCAAGCCTGAAATATGTGTGTCCGAGTCTCCTATCAAAAGTTACAGCTGTCTTTATGGACTTGGTGAAAATCGCCTTATTTCGGCGAGACAGTGCGTTTCTCGCCTGAAACACATTATGGGTTTTCATTTTGTGAATAACTTGAATATCTTAGCTCAAACAGCTGCAAAACCTATTTCCCCAGCATGGAAATGCTGAATTCTATAAGGCCAAGCCTGAAATATGTGTGTCCGAGTCTCCTATCAAAAGTTACAGCTGTCTTTATGGACTTGGTGAAAATCGCCTTATTTCGGCGAGACAGTGCGTTTCTCGCCTGAAACACATTATGGGTTTTCATTTTGTGAATAACTTGAATATCTTAGCTCAAACAGCTGCAAAACCTATTTCCCCAGCATGGAAATGCTGAATTCTATAAGGCCAAGCCTGAAATATGTGTGTCTGAGTCTCCTATCAAAAGTTACAGCTGTCTTTATGGACTTGGTGAAAATCGCCTTATTTCGGCGAGACAGTGCGTTTCTCGCCTGAAACACATTATGGGTTTTCATTTTGTGAATAACTTGAAAATCTTAGCTCAAACAGCTGCAAAACCTATTTCCCCAGCATGGAAATGCTGAATTCTATAAGGCCAAGCCTGAAATATGTGTGTCCGAGTCTCCTATCAAAAGTTACAGCTGTCTTTATGGACTTGGTGAAAATCGCCTTATTTCGGCGAGACAGTGCGTTTCTCGCCTGAAACACATTATGGGTTTTCATTTTGTGAATAACTTGAAAATCTTAGCTCAAACAGCTGCAAAACCTATTTCCCCAGCATGGAAATGCTGAATTCTATAAGGCCAAGCCTGAAATATGTGTGTCCGAGTCTCCTATCAAAAGTTACAGCTGTCTTTATGGACTTGGTGAAAATCGCCTTATTTCGGCGAGACAGTGCATTTCTCGCCTGAAACACATTATGAGTTTTCATTTTGTGAACAACTTGAATATCTTAGCTCAAACAGCTGCAAAACCTATTTCCCCAGCATGGAAATGCTGAATTCTATAAGGCCAAGCCTGAAATATGTGTGTCCGAGTCTCCTATCAAAAGTTACAGCTGTCTTTATGGACTTGGTGAAAATCGCCTTATTTCGGCGAGACAGTGCGTTTCTCGCCTGAAACACATTATGGGTTTTCATTTTGTGAATAACTTGAAAATCTTAGCTCAAACAGCTGCAAAACCTATTTCCCCAGCATGGAAATGCTGAATTCTATCAGGCCAAGCCTGAAATATGTGTGTCCGAGTCTCCTATCAAAATTGTTAAGAGATTTCCCACTTCTATTCATATGTTATTGAAAGTTTATCTTTAATTTTAGTGTTAATAGTTGTTTACCCATTTATTCTTTCCATTTAATCGTATTTTACTGCTTCATTAGAAGTGAAGCTGAAGTAAAGACAAAAGCATAGTGTTCTCAGATATGATTTACCCAGTATATTTCCTCTGCACCTGGTTCTCTACGAGCCGTTTCACTCCCAGGAAGGGGAGAGCAGGACGTTCTTATCTATACACTCCCAAATACCAAGAGGGGCCCATTCTTCAGAATCACACTCACACACTCTGAGATCATACAGCCACACACACACACACTCTGAGATCATACACACACACACACACATACTCTGAAACGCTATAAATAAAGAACTGCCGCATACGCTGGTGGTGAGCCTGAGACAGCAGCGCTCACCCAGCGTGCGCACGTTGTTACCATCTAAACTGTCTTGAGTGTCTTTATTTCGCCTGAAGAATATCTTGTTTAAGTATTTACTCTTTACATTTATTTGGTCCTCCGAGCCGGATTCTGGACATTGAATTTTAACTAATCTTGTGCTCCAACGGAGTGACCTCGTCGTTTCCTGGATTCGTGAACCCACGCTGCAAAGTCTGTCGCGACAGCCTGTTTCTAGTGAAACAGTAAAGACCAACTATGTGAATTCGGGGTTGGCCAGCGTTCTTAGCAAGAGGTCCACGATCCCAGGGAGCGAGGAGGATTCTCTCTGACCGGCATTTTCGTCCGAACCAGGTGAATATAAACACTCAAGAACACATTGCGGCTACAATCGGTTTTTAGGTTGACACGGTTCTTAAAAGACTCGTCCTTTAGGGACTGGAAGTCGGGAAAAGACTCGTCCTTTAAGGACTGGAAGTCGGGAAGAGACTCGTCCTTTAAGGACTGGAAGTCGGGAAAAGACTCGTCCTTTAAGGACTGGAAGTCGGGTATTAAGACTCGTCCTTTAAGGACTGGAAGTCGGGTATTAAGACTCGCCTGTAAGACGGAACTGGCAGTCCCCTGGGAGACTCGTTCCGCAATTAAAAGGCTGGAAGTCAGCGATCTCACTCTAAGAGTGAATGGTAAATAAAGAACGTGTCAATTAAAATAGGATTATAGTACCGCGTGTGAAGTTTATGTGTTGTTGAAGAGTGAGTGACCTTTTGAATAGAAACAACAGGTTTCTGCACCACTCTTACTGTTTCCTGTGTTGACCGATGTACTGGTGAGAAGGGGTCAAAGGTTGCGCATCAACGCATAAAATTAAGGCCGCCCTGGGTCTAGACCGGGGTAGAAGGCTGCCTTAATAACCTCCCCCGACTCTAATATCAGCGAAGGTCACACAGAGTGTATGTTGGCAGTATTAATAAATAAAAGCAAAACAAGGTGTTTCCAAATACAATAAATCAAAATAAAATATAGGAAAAATAAAATTATAAGCAATTTACAATAAAATATTATTGATAACTCTAAGCCCAAAAATAGGCAAATATTTTAACTAATGACGTGCATAGAGGCACTTGACCTGTTTGAAAACTGTCATCTTATTATGAGCCATTGTTGAGATATAGAGTACGCCTATGAAAACAACTATTATGCTGAACCCTGTGTGAAACAGCTGAAAACTACATGATGGAGAAGCTGAGTTTAATATGAAAATGTAAGTCTTTGCCACTGTGGGCAAAGCACGCAACCACTGTGTGAGGTTGTGTTGCGGTCTCTTCTGAGCTGATGAGCAAGCTACACATTATCAGATCAGGAGCTGGCTGAGAACTCATCAAAGAAAGGGGAAGAGAACTATGATAACTCGAGTATGTAGCGTATCCGTGAGTTCAGCTTCTTCTTTCAGATGCGCAGCAGTTTTCCTGGATCTTGATTCATGTGTGTAGAGTGTTCATAGCATCAGCATCATGTTTTTGTTTATTTGCTTTGTTGGGTTGAAAAATAATTAAATAAAACTTGTGATCATACTTATGGGTCACCATGGCACATATCATCAGCCATATGTTTTATTTATGCAGATGAAAAAAGTGAGTGTGAATGTGTCTGACGTCGCAGTGTGTGTGTGTGTTGTGTAAATGTAATTGCCTCCAATTGTGAGAGCGGTGATTCTGCAGGTCACCAGCTAGTGTAAAGAGAAAAAAGAGTAGAAAAGAGACAAAATCTACATTGTAGATGAAAAATCATAGGAAAAAGGTTTTGTGTTTATTAGCCAAGAACAGCTACAATCTCATTTTCTGCTTTCAAGAAAGGAGAGCACAAAAAACAGAGAGAGAGTTCTGTGTGTCGGTTAAGTAATGGGAATAATAATGGAAATGTCTTAGTTTTGTCACTTTCAGATGAAACGCAGACCTGGATCAATTTCCCATATGCAGCAGTCGGAAGAAAGTTATAGTTTAACACTATTGGAAACATTCAGGCCAATTTCTGCAATTTTTGGCTAACTTATTTACAGCTCCATGTGTCCCTCATCCTCACAAGTGAGCTCTCACTCCTCCCTGAAGACAAGGAATGCAGTTCCAAAGAGCAATAACATGGCAGATAAAGAGACAGCAGCGAAGTCCTGAGCAAAGAGACCCAGCAAGCAGCAGCAGTGTGGACAAACAGCATCGGAGAAGAAGAGCAAACCATCATCCTGACTGATTGGATGAATGACACTGTGTTTCCAACAAGCTGCAAAGTCACTGTGCTTGTGAAAAGAACGTTTGAGGAAAACTGAGGAGACTGTTGGAGGTTGATATTTGCCACTTTCGGAGTAAAATGGCAAGAAGAGACAGTGGAACACAGGACAAAGCTGAAGAAGAACTGCCGGCTGTTGGACTGTTGAAGTGGGAGAGGACAACAGAGTGGGAGCAGTAGGTGAGAACACAGAGGAGATTGCTGTTGTTTAATGTGGGAAATCAAAATTTGGGTTAGCAAACCTGGGGAAAGGAAAACTGACTGCTTAAGTGGAAAATTGTGAAGGAATCTGAAACACTGCAAAAAGAAACATATACAAAATCACACACACAAGCAGAACATGCATTAACCCTACTAACACAAACAAAAGAGAGCTCATGAAGATTAGACAGGATCTTAAGCATGTGAGTCTGTTTATCATTTTGTCCAAGTCACTTAGTGTGATGCAAAGATCAGTGGACTCATAGCACATTAGTTGAAAATGATGATCAAATAATAGCAGAAAAGTGTGTAGGAAAGGCAGCTTTAAGAACATGCCCTGCTGGAGATGCAGCTCCAGACACATTGATTAAACCTGCCTAATAACACAAACACACATGCAATGAAAATCAGCTTGTTATCTCTCATCAGTGTTAAAATAGTGTAAATTTAACAGACACTTGTTATCAAATGCTGAATTTATCCAATGCTGACAGTTAACTAACTATGTTGCAGGACAACAGTTTAACTTTTGTGAGAAAAAACAAAGATTCTGGTTTGACCAACCAGTGATCGGACAATAAATTTAGTTGTTAATATAGTAAATTGGGAGATGCTTTCTGCCTGACTGATGCAGCACAAGTAATTTACTGTATGAGGGAAATGCTATTTTTGTGATAATATTTTGAACATGCATTTCTGTTGTCCTGTCAGCTTAGTGGGTTAATAGCTGATATGCAAATTGGTTGATGGTTCTTAGATTAATGAAAGGTGACTGAATTCTAGTACGAGTGAATGGGATGTGTTGGAGTTTGTTAGAGTGGAGACTCTAAAACACTGAGGTTCCTGTTGTGATGTGCGAGTGAATCCTGCACCCAGATACCAAACTCTGAATACATAACAAACGTCTTTTGTGAAATGCATGACAACATGTCACATGTTTTATGATGACGGGGAAAAAGGAAAAACTAAATAAAATCTGTGGCCTAAATGAGTAAAAAGTACAGTCCTGGGGATTAAAATTCATAGCTAATGAGACATGAGACTTATGTTGTGTGTTGTGCGGCTGATGGTTGGTTTTGAATTAATCTAGCTGATGATTTTTCTTTTGTTGTGAAGTCGAGCTTGCCAATTAGTATAGTGGCTAATGGTATGATTTACCCTCCTGAGATGAGGAGCCTGTGTCATGACTGAACAAGGCCTTTTTATTTTGATACTTTCACAGTGCACTGAAAGTTTTATTGATAATCTCTGTTTGAGCAGATCTGCACGATTAGAATGGAAGCGCTATACGACGCGTCGTTGAGAAAATTGTTGCAAGTGAGTTTCTCCAAAAGATTACAATGGGCTCGGGGAAAGCCACTTATATGGACAATTAGAAAATAGGTCCTACCCAAAAGGATTCAACGAGAAATCCAGTCTAAATTCTTTTCCTTTTGAAATGACGTCATTTTGCTGAGAAGTGGAAATGAAAATGCGACAATAATTCCCACTGTCAGCAAAGAACGAATGAATGCATGAATGAATGAGGGAGAGAAAATAAAACTGACTGACTGGTAAAAGCGGACAGAAGCTGACAGACTGACTGACATCACTGTGTGAAGTTAACCCCCACCTGACAAAGGTGCAGATGAATCTATGTGTTTCTTTTTATTGGAGCAGAAAGATGACAGCAACATTCGAGGTTGCGTGACGATTTAGCCTTTTAAATGCCACTCTCTGTGTCTGTGCATCTACCAGGGGTGTTATTCACTACCTTGTGTTGTTCACAGAGGTAACTGTGAGAAAGTGTGTGTACACCTGCGCAGCGCTAACATTTCTACAGCATTACAGTTCTTCATGTGATTTGATCATGTGATTTATACCAGGATAGCTGGTTGATGTTTTCTACTACAGGATTTCTGGGTTTTGTGTGAAGAAAACTGCGTTTGCAGGTTATGAGTTAGTGATGCTGTTACACTGTGTTGTTGGAGAAATGTGAAGGTTACTTTGATGATGTGAATAACATGTAAAACATTCCCTGTGTTGAAACTAGTGCCACTTCTGTCCACAGCTATGGTCTTTATGGTCGTTTTATAGCACCTCTGGACCCTGTCAATTTGTGCCTGACCTCCAGGATTGTCCATGTGTGTTGCTAATGTTTGTTTGTCTAAGAGTGCATGTAGAGGATTCAGCAGAGACGGACAAGTAACATGAGAAAGCAACTAAGAGATGCAGTGTTTGTGGAATAGTTTGATATGGGGCTCATTAGCTGGCCACTATTGAGCTCCTAGTGTTAAATACATGGAGTGTCTTTGCTTCAGGGAAGTCACCAATTACATTATGTTAACTGAGTACATGGATGATCCATGTCTGAGGCAAATTATGGCAATAATTGTAGTTTACTGATTTGAGAAAACCTGCACATGATTCTTGTCCTGTTGATGCTGAGTGCTTTATTACTCTAATGATACAATTGTTTATAAGTGTGAAGTTTGATTTTACTTCCAGATCTTGTTTTCCAGGCCATGATGGTGTGTATGCAGGCTCCAGGCGGAGCCAGATGTGAAGCAAACTTATTATGCAAAACACACTAACATCTTTTATTGCAGGGTTATAGGTCCGGGGTGGTGCTGCTCCAGAGGGGGAGATGCCCTGATGTTGCCTGGGACATGATCTAGCTAACCTTTTTCTTTTAGACAGAAATCTAGGTTTGATGAGTTGACTCATGGGAGTGTCCATGCGTCAAGAGGAGGGGTCCAGAATTACAGAGTTACATGAAACTATGTTTTCTATGTTTTCTGAACTATGTTTTTATGATTTTTGTGGATCTTTGTGATTAACAGTTCAGACGGGTATTAAACCTATGCAAGTGGTGCATCCATGTTCAGATGAGGCTTTGATGGTCCATAAATGAAGCTCACTGAACTAAAGAATGTGGTTTGATGATGGTTTACATGCTTTCCAAGTAGAGGTTTTTCCTCCTAGCAAGGAAATACAGGTGCAGCAGTCAGAGTATTGCTGAAAGGAATCTCCTGAGAAATCTTCTGAGGCCCAGTGAGAAGCAACCCATTCCAGGCATAATCGCGTCCAGGCAGTGGTTGAGGTCAAAGGTCGAGCTGTTTGGGGCCCATCATGAGATCAGACGTCGGAGCCACAGCAAGGACCACGAAGCTGCGAAGGATGAGAGCTGTGCCAAGGGGGCTTTCCAGAGGCCAACAGAGGAGATTGTGGACAACAGACGGGCACCTGAAGGATGAGGGGAGCGTGCCAAGCTCCACCGACAGCGCAGGGGGAGTCCAAGGATGGCATCATGATTCTGTGAAAAGCACAGGAGCCAGAAGCTATGGTGGTGATGACAGCAGTTTCCTATGAACATCACCTAATGCTGTGTCACTGTACTGTGCATACGATGACACTCTGAAGACTGCTGGGATCATAACAGCAGTAAGATAACTGGATCCAGCACCCTTTCCACAGAGGGTTTTCCTGCAGAGGATGGACAATGGAGGAGTCATATGTATCCCCCACAGTACAGAGGCCTGAAGTGAGGTGATGGGGTTTGGCAGAGGCCATAAAACTAGAGTGCTGAAGAGGTCTGCAGCTCTCACAATAGCTGAGACCCATGTTGACAAACGGCAAACTCAACTGGTATGTCTGAATGTCTATTCTACATACATTTGGACTCTGGTTCTATGAACAGTGATGGAAACAACTGGAAGAGACCTTTATGACGCCCTGCAGAACTTAAACCACTCTGCAGAGAGACGTGTGATTTACATGTCTTGCAGAGGAGCACCACCAAGCTGGAGTGTTCTTGAAAATGTTAATTTCTCTTATGACCATTAACAATTCATTTGTTTGCTTGTAGGATGCAGTTTACCATTGAATGAGATCAATGAGAACTTGGATAACTGCTAATATATTTGTCAAACTGTGTACGTTTACATATGCTGAGTATAAAACTGTTTGCATTGACACTGTCAGACATGACGGGATCATAACTGGGTACTTTTCTAGCATAATTGCCAAAAGGGGGGAAATGTTAGATTTGTATTGTGATTGTCATTTATGCTTAGAAATATTTACTTATATATGCTTAGAAGTATATAATCATTTGTAGATTGAAAGAATGTCTCATCCTAGGAGGTCTGTAACAACTCTGTGTAGCATGAAGAGGGGAGTGCGTTCACTCCTCTTCAGAGTGTTCTGGCATAGATCACACACCTCCTAGGAGAGGTCATATCTTCTCCTGCTGATATATGGTATAGCAAACACACGTATATCTGTTTGAGTCTAAGAGCCTTTTGTTCAGATGTACCGCTAGACTCCTGGCACCAGCTATGGGGAGTCTTCCTGGGGTTACATCTTGACCCCATACACACATAGATACACACACTCAGGATATTCTTTGTTCACATGCATACCTATATAAGATGTCATATGTTAATGAACCAATCCGAGAACCACAAACTCCCGAGCAGAAAAGTGAGCAATAAAGTCTAGACTGCAGACCGCTCTAACCTCTGGTGTTCACTCGGTGGGGAGAAGGGCTATCAGTGGCAACACTGAGACACTCGCTCCTCTTGCTGGGTGTCTACTCATTGGAGGCCAAGGGTGTGTCCACGGTCGAGAAGAGGAGAAACGCTCACAGAGGGAGACCTGATGGAGATGGAAATACTAAATGCAAACCAGGATGCCCCTGAGGGTGAGAAACCGCACAGACGACGTCGATGCTGGACAAGAGGATGCCAACTGACCACTGTCACAACGATGTGTTCCATGCTCGTGTTCACAGTATTCTTATCACTGGCCCTGGTAGGCATGAACACGGCCTGCACCAGCAACCCATGTGACCCACACTGCCCGAGGATTTACCGGCAGGCTCCAAATGTGACGTGTCCTGAAAGGGGAACCATTTTTAAGCTGCAGCCTATGCCCAGAAGAACGCGCAGCGCAACGAGAAACAAAGAAGTGGAGAACAATGCTGCACCTTCATACCTAACAACACTGCAGCTGACGGCAGTCTGACCAGAGCCCTGGAAAGACTGAAGACCCTGAATGAGAGAATGAAAGAACATTCTGGAGTGGACACTTCCATGTGGGACAGCTGGATGGATATGTTTGGAAAGTACCGCAGCCTAGTGTCATCAATCCTAGTGTCAATAGCTGTTTTTGCAGCCATATTGACCCTATGTGGCTGTTGTTGTATTCCCTGCATAAGATCCATGATCAACAGACTGATAGCCACAGCTATTACACCGGACCCTGTCGGCCAAAAAGAAATTATGACACTGCTGGAGCACGCCGACACTGACTCAAACACCGACGACGAAGATGAAGAAACAACCTGTAACTAAAAGAAAAAAGACACTCCTGTTAATAATGAAGCAACAGTTAAAAATGCACTGTCAAGAGACTGTATGCTGATAAAAGTTAAAATGTGTAAAACAAATTAACAACAGGAGGGATATGTTAAGAGATTTCTCACTTCTATTCATATGTTATTGAAAGTTTATCTTTAATTCAGTGTTAATAGTTGTTTACCCATTTATTCTTTCCATTTAATCGTATTTTATGATTTTACTGTTTCACTAGAAGTGAAGCTGAAGTAAAGACAAAAGCATAGTGTTCTCAGATATGATGTACCCAGTACATCTCCTCTGTACCTGGCTCTCTACGAGCCGTTTCACTCCCAGGAAGGGGAGAGCAGGACGTTCTTATCTATACACTCCCAAATAACAAGAGGGGCCCATTCTTCAGAATCACACACACACACTCTGAGATCATACACACACACACACACATACTCTGAAACGCTATAAATAAAGAACTGCCACATACGCTGGGTGTGAGCCTGAGACAGCAGCGCTCACCCAGCGTGCGCACGTTGTTACCATCTAAACTGTCTTGAGTGTCTTTATTTCGCCTGAAGAATGTCTTGTTCAAATATTTACTCCTTACACTTGGGTTAATTAATACTTACATAGTCTGAAATCAGACTTAAAATCACTCCCTCTGTTCATTTTCCCCACATCATATCTCAGTGGTTGGCCTCAGATTCCACAGCGTCCTGAGAGTCCGAGGTCAACTGACATAATTTCACCTGCTAAATACACAGAAAATCTTGTTAAAAGCCACACAGTTTGCACACAGTAATGTTCCCCTTTAAACACTTTAACATACTTAGACTTAGCATAACATATAAACCCGTTATAACAATGTGTCATCACTAAATTATAAATTTCTTGTCCAAATCTGCACTTCTGAACAGACCTGACCACCTTATTTAATTATCCTGTATTTTACCTTTATATATTTCACCAAGTAATTCTTCTCAGAGACTGCTATGTTTCCTCCATTGAAAGCCTCTGACACACAGTCACACTGGAAGCTTCTTTGTCACCACTCATTTCAGCTAATTTGCATACTGAGTCATATCTCAAGAAGTCACCGTGACAAGAGAAAGGCATATTTAAATCTTACCACATTATTAAATTATTTTATTTTCTTCCTAGAGTAATCACTTGTTTTGCTCAATCGACACAAGAGCACTTCCAATTCACTACTACTTTAAGCTTTTAATCACTTTTCATTTTCACCAACGTCACTCTATTGTCATGGAACTTCCCTGAGTTATTCCTCAACTTCAGGGTTTAAGTGTGTTAAATTCACACTATTTTAACACTAATTAACAGCCTCACGTGCTCAAGATGCTGTCTAATCCTCATCAGCTCTCTCGTATTTGTAAGGTTAATGCATTTTCTGTTTGTGTGTGTGATTTTGTATATGTTTCTTTTTGCAGTGTTTCAGACTCCTTCACAATTTTCCCACTTAAGCAGTCAGTTTTCTCTTTCCCAAGTTTGCTAACCCAAATTTTGATTTCCCACCTTAAATAACAGCATTCCTTGTCTTCAGCCAGGAGTTAGAGCTCGCTTGTCAGGTTTAGTGACGCATGGCGCTGTAAACAATTCAACCAGAAACTTGGCCTGAACGTTTCCAGTTATGTTAACCTATAACTTTCTTCCGACTGCTGCATGTGGAAAATTGATCCAGGTCTGCTTTGCACCTAAAAATGACAAACTTAAACGACAAAAGTGTAAGCGTGTCTTTGTTGCGTTTATGTTATGTGTTCATATTAATTGAGTGTAAGCTGCTTCTTCATTGCATATGTATTTTATAATCAGGTTTAACTCATGCCTCTTTGCACTGAGCTGTGGATTCAAACTGTCTCACTTCTGCTTCTCTCCAAAATTAATTTCACATGTATCAATTTGTGTATGTGTGTTTTCTATTCATTCATGTAATTGTTAGTTAATTTCTCTCTTTATCTCTTTTTCTTTTCATCTTTATTTTTAACCTTTTTTTTAACCTCTTTGATGTGATGTGGTGAACATTTCTAAACCTTCATGAGTTCAGTCTCAACCTTCAATCCAATTTTCCCATATACTCTCATTATATCAGGTCCAGGTTCACCTCTCACTGTTCTCACAGCTTCCTGTGGGGCCTCGCAGATCAACACAGGCCCAAATCAGCTGTTTCTCTCCATTGCTTCTCTCTTGATCTTTTCAGTCTTTTCTCCCAGCATGGCAAATATGAAACTCAGTGTCCGGTGCTGTCCAGTACTTTCACATCATCATCTCACTGTTCAACTGCCCAGCTTGTAATTCACAGTGCATGTTGCATCAAGTGCTTTCTTACATGCTGCTGCTGGAGTCGTCAGTGTTATAGTTCAGTTGCACTGTCTTTTTGCCTGCTGTTAATTCTTCAAGTACACGGTGTTCTGTCTGTCTTCTGTCTTCATCAGGAGACCGACTGTCCTTTAAGCTTCTTCTCAGGATAAGAAGAGAATGAGAGGTGAAGCTGTCAAATTTTAAGCCAAAGCCTGGCCTGTTTTCATCCCAATTCTGTTAATCTATGCTTTTGCCGCTGTACTCATGTTTTCAGCTTGAGAAGAGTCCACCTGTATTAACACACTAAAACATTTAATTAATATAATTTTTTATCACTTTTTCTTAAGACATTCCTTCCTAAGTCTCTCTCTCTCTCTGGTCCCACACTACACACATCAGCCAGTGTCCTTTTATGGGCATGCAAAGTTGTCTACTTCCTGCCACACACACACAGCCACACAGACTCATATTTTTCTGTTTCTCTCTTTCCCGTTTCTACAGGCTAATTCGAACTCTTTTTTTTCTATATATATATTTACAGTCTATAAACCCTCTGTAATTAAGCTAAGTCTTGATCTAAAAAGAATGCACCCTTATTACACGCACACACACTTAAATATACTAAGCTCTTTGCATTTGCCAGCATTCACATCAAAATCTTCAGCGTGCTTAGCAGAACTCTTTTGGCACAATTAACAGTTTTCCACACATCACCATTCTTTCAGCTCCGTTTTGTAGCATCATTCACGCAATACTTTCATCATCGTCTCACACACACCGCCTTTTCTCTCAAAACAATGTGCATCTTTAATCTTTCATCCAAATAACAATTTTACACTTCATTTATACATTCACACATTTATATATATAACAAAAGACTGCCACTAACTGCCAAGATAAATTTTTCCATTACCATATCACAACTTCCCTTCATCTTCCTCTAGTACTAGTCATCCTACCATTTCGACTAATTTAAAAGCATCTAAGCCCAGGTTCGCCCACCTTGCTGGTCAATTGTAGCCGTTATCTGTCCGGGACAGCGGCCCGATTAATAAGTCCTATCTTAATCTATAAGTGCTTCCCACAGCTTGACAAGAAGCTCCACCTCATAAACGCCCAGCATCCGGCTGGCGCCTGAAGCTTTACGTAAAGCTTACATGTGAGCCACGTTTGGAATGGTCACGCCCGGGGCCCCGCCCCTGTCGGTCAATTGGTGCAAGTAAAGTGGTACTTGACCACTAGCTATTAACGACTGTCCCCAGTTGTCACAGCAGCCAGCTGAATTAACCCTCTCGCCCGAGGACAATGTTCCGCGTCCGGAACAGAGTGGAGGCATAACCCTCAGAACATTTTGCACCCCTAGAGAAATGCCGTCTCCGTCCTACAATTTAAATAATTCTAGAAGCATCACTGTGGATTCTAACCGCCAGTTTGTTATCTGATGCTCGGGTCCCACCCTATAATCAATGTGGGAATAAAATTCCCTGACCAAATGTCCTAATCTAATCTCTTTTCTTGGCTGATGTAAAACACACACATAACACACCAACTTCAAACATACGTCACAACAACTTTTAACTTCACCCTAAAATTAACCACAATAAATTTTGTCAAATATCCCCAAACTTTACTTTTATTTATTTCTAATTACTCAAAATTATCATGGACATGTCACCTGAAATCTACTTAAGAGATTTTATAATCTAGTTTAATTTCCACTGCTGAGCCAATTTAACGGTAACAATCATCAATTCGGCGGACAACTAATTTAGAATTCATCCAATGTGCACAATTTTTAACAGGCTTGTGCTTACCTTTAAATCTTTTAGACCGGTCTGTTGTCCGCCTCATATCAGATCGTACCTTAAGGTCCAAATTAGTCCCCTCAGCCACAAAAGAATCCGGGTCACTGGCACCAAGTATTAAATCCCAGTTCTTTTGGATTCTTTACGGCCAAAAAAGACATGGCTCATAGTGGTCTTTCACTTTAAAAATGGTCTTTAATTTTACATATCCCGGGACATGGAGACCTGAACACACGAACACATAAGCTCAGGTCTGCAGCACAAAAAGGAAGCCTAGTTATTTATATACTTCCTCTCGACGTCACACCACACTTTAAGTTTCGATCAAACACTCTGCTTAGTTTCACTTTCTGCCTCTGCAAAAGCCTGCAGTTTCCTGTCAGCCTGCAACCTAGTTTTACAATGAAGTCTGGGCCTCTCATAAAACACACTAATCAGCATTTAGATTATATATTTATTTCTTAACACACCCAAAGAGATTGTTTCTGCTGAGCATAGTAATTCAAACTCAGTGACTGTTTACTCAGATTCTGTAATCTCAGGAATTGTTAACCCTGAGCCTGCCTTTCCAGTGTTTGAAAACTCTGCGTTTGCTATCTCAGGCTATGTAAATTTAGACATAGTAGAAACAGAGACTGTTTTCCCAGAGGCCACTTTTTCCGGCCCTATGAATTTAAATGATTCATTTCATTCTCCCTCTGAGCCTGGGGATATCACAACAAATTCAATGAGTGCTAGCTCTGAGACTGGACATTCAGAAACAGCGTACATGGCATCTACAGTAACTGAAACTCTCTCTAGTGCTTCCCCAGAGACTAAGCTTCTGTTTTCAGCTACCTCTGGATCCCTGGAAGCTATGGAGATTTCCCAACCCACACAGCCTGCGTCAGCTGGGCGCTCCTTCAACTTCCTCCAATTTTTGACCAAACCCTTAGTATCCTGTTTATCACACATAATAAAAAGTGTTTATGGCCTGTGTGCAGCAGACTTTTGTCTCTGAGTAAGAGGATGTCCATGGCGTCATGTAAAACTAACTTGAAATTCTAACCATTTTGATGATAAATTATGCAAACTTATAACTGGAGCATATTTGTCTTGTCTCTCTCATAAAAAACCCTGCAAGAACTGTACATGCATCACAGTTTGCATATCACCTTTAACTTTATCTGTTCAAAGTAGTGTAGTAGAAGGAAATACTACAAATCCTAATGTGTATCCCACAACCTACTGAGTATGCAAACAAATAATGAATATTGACTGATCATATATATATATATATATATATATATATATGTATATATATATATATATATTGTGAGTACAAGAAAATAATTATTAGAATGTAATGTGTTAAATTTGTTTAGATCACAGTAATAAGGAAGGATTGGTCTGTGTTTTAGTTTGGCTTAGCTGTAGGCCTGAGTGTGTGTAATTGTTTAGAGGGAAAGGAATTTATTGACACTGAGGGTCTGCTGTCATAAAAGGAGACAGGAAGCTACAGTTGGGGGTTGCTGATGCTGATGCTTGTACCTTTAATAAAAACTCATAATTGCCATAACTTAGAAGTAGGCTTGCAGGAGACTCTCCACCTTATCTGTAAATGTAAGACAACAAGAGGCCAATGGCCCAGTGGATGCAGAGTGGGGGTCTCAGTGTTTGTAATATGTTAACTCTGTTTTCTATGTTGTGTAGAGGAATTTGGTTTAACCTGGGTGAGGAGATTACTTTTATGACCCCCAGGAAGTCACGTATACAGAGACACACACAAACAGTGCTTTGACTGTTATGACGCACCCACACTGACATGCACATTCACTCACACTGACATGCACATTCACTCACGTGCACAGACATATACACAGGTACGCGTACACAGTCATTCACGTGCACTCACATAGACATACGGGTATGCGCACACACAGGCACTCACGTGCTCGTGCACATAGACACAGACACAGAGTTTGCAGCACATTGTGGGGGGTTTTATGATGGGGTCGCTCCTACAAAGCTGCCTGGAACTAACAAAGGGGGGAAGATCTTTACAGAGGGACACCGGCCTCGTCTTCCCTTCTGGAAGTGCATGCTTAAATGAGGATGAATAAAGATGAATAAAGTTTTTGTAACAATGACTACTGGGTCCGGTGCCATCTCTGGGAGCCCGAGGAATAAAAAAAGAACCGGGGTAAAACTGATTTCCCAACAATATACACAGTGGCTTGCAAAAGTATTTGGCCCCCTTGAACTTTTCCAGATTTTGTCACATTACAGCCACAAACACAAATCAATTTGATTGGAATTCCACGTGAAAGACCAATACAAAGTGGTGTACACGTGAGAAGTGGAACGAAAATCATACATGATTGCAAACATTTTTTACAAATAAATAACTGAAAAGTGGGGTGTGCGTAATTATTCAGCCCCTTTTGGTCTGAGTGCAGTCAGTTGCCCATAGACATTGCCTGATGAGTGCTAATGACTAAATAGAGTGCACCTGTGTGTAATCTAATGTCAGTACAAATACAGCTGCTCTGTGACAGCCTCAGAGGTTGTCTAAGAGAATATTGGGAGCAACAACACCATGAAGTCCAAAGAACACACCAGACAGGTCAGGGATAAAGTTATTGAGAAATTTAAAGCAGGCTTAGGCTACAAAAAGATTTCCCAAGCCTTGAACATCCCACGGAGCACTGTTCAAGCGATCATTCAGAAATGGAAGGAGTATGGCACAACTGTAAACCTACCAAGACAAGGCCGTCCACCTAAACTCACAGGCCGAACAAGGAGAGCGCTGATCAGAAATGCAGCCAAGAGGCCCATGGTGACTCTGGACGAGCTGCAGAGATCTACAGCTCAGGTGGGGGAATCTGTCCATAAGACAACTATTAGTCGTGCACTGCACAAAGTTGGCCTTTATGGAAGAGTAGCAAGAAGAAAGCCATTGTGAACAGAAAACCATAAGAAGTCCCGTTTGCAGTTTGCCACAAGCCATGTGGGGGACACAGCAAACACGTGGAAGAAGGTGCTCTGGTCAGATGAGACCAAAATGGAACTTTTTGGCCAAAATGCAAAATGCTATGTGTGGCGGAAAACTAACACTGCACATCACTCTGAACACACCATCCCCACTGTCAAATATGGTGGTGGCAGCATCATGCTCTGGGGGTGCTTCTCTTCAGCAGGGACATGGAAGCTGGTCAGAATTGATGGAAGATGGATGGAGCCAAATACAGGGCAATCTTGGAAGAAAACCTCTTGGAGTCTGCAAAAGACTTGAGACTGGGGCGGAGGTTCACCTTCCAGCAGGACAACGACCCTAAACATAAAGCCAGGGCAACAATGGAATGGTTTAAAACAAAACATATCCATGTGTTAGAATGGCCCAGTCAAAGTCCAGATCTAAATCCAATCAAGAATCTGTGGCAAGATCTGAAAACTGCTGTTCACAAACGCTGTCCATCTGATCTGACTGAGCTGGAGCTGTTTTGGAAAGAAGAATGGGCAAGGATTTCAGTCTCTAGATATGCAAAGCTGGTAGAGACATACCCTAAAAGACTGGCAGCTGTAATTGCAGCAAAAGGTGGTTCTACAAAGTATTGACTCAGTGGGCTGAATAATTACGCACACCCCACTTTTCAGTTATTTATTTGTAAAAAATGTTTGGAATCATGTATGATTTTGGTTCCACTTCTCACGTGTACACCACTTTGTATTGGTCTTTCACGTGGAATTCCAATAAAATTGATTCATGTTTGAGGCTGTAATGTGACAAAATGTGGAAAAGTTCAAGGGAGCCGAATACTTTTGCAAGCCACCGTATATATATATATATATATATATATATATATATATATATATATACATATATATATATATATATATATATATATATATATGCATGGAAGGACAGGCCCCTGCACGGTATGTACCACCGGCAGATAGAGGAGGTGGCTGATATCCAGAAATCCAACCAGTGGCTGGACAAAGCTGGACTGAAAGACAGCACAGAGGCACTAATCATGGCAGCACAAGAACAAGCTCTGAGTACAAGATCCATAGAGGCTGGGGTCTATCACACCAGGCAAGACCCCAGGTGCAGGTTGTGTAAAGATGCCCCAGAGACAATCCAGCACATAACAGCAGGATGCAAGATGCTAGCAGGCAAGGCATACATGGAACGCCATAACCAAGTGGCCGGCATAGTGTACAGGAACATCTGTGCCGAGTATAACCTGGAAGTCCCAAGGTCAAAATGGGAGATGCCCCCAAGGGTGGTGGAGAATGACCGAGCTAAGATCCTGTGGGACTTCCAGATACAGACGGACAAAATGGTGGTGGCTAACCAACTGGACATAGTGGTGGTAGACAAACAGAAGAAGACGGCCGTAGTGATTGATGTAGCGGTTCCGAATGACAGCAATATCAGGAAGTTGGAACACGAGAAGCTGGAGAAATACCAAGGGCTCAGAGAAGAGCTCGAGAGGATGTGGAGGGTGAAGGTAACAGTGGTCCCCGTGGTAATCGGAGCACTAGGTGCGGTGACTCCCAAGCTAGGCGAGTGGCTCGAGCAGATCCCGGGAACAACATCGGACATCTCTGTCCAGAAGAGCGCAGTCCTGGGAACAGCTAAGATACTGCGCAGGACCCTCAAGCTCCCAGGCCTCTGGTAGAGGACCCGAGCTTGAAGGATAAACCGCCCGTAGGGGCGTGCTGGGTGTTTGTTTTTTGTTTTTTTATATATATATGTTGGGGAAGGTACTGGAGGATCAGCTACCAGTCAAGAATCTGTATGAGTAGAGCCGCGAAAGGAATTGGAAGACTAACAACAGGAGCCTTTGACTCGATGCCTTACATAGGTCCTGGAATGCCTAGAACTGTGTACGAGCCTAAGAGGCTTTCCAACACCTTGTTCTCCCCTGAAAGGAAGGAGTATGTAATCGCCTGTGTTTGTTTGTCTGTCTGTAATTTAGCAGTTTAGCGTCCACAGTTTTAAAGATATCATTTTCAAATTTTGTGTGATGGGAGATACAAATAACATATAAACCTGATTCAATTTGGCTAAAAAATCATGTCAAGGTAACACCAGATGTGAAAATCACTATAATATCGGATAGGATAGGACTCAACTTTGTTGTCATTGCAAATGTATAAATACAGGGTAATGAAATACAGTTTGCATGGACGAATGTACAGATGTACAGATGTATACACATAAGGGTAGTATAAAAGGTGGGAATAGTTAAAAACTGATTATGTACAAATATGTATACAAATGTTCATAGTACATCTGTATATCTGCCCGTCTGTATAGCAATTTAGAACAAATATGCAGATGTGCTACATATATACAGATGTATTTATGTGTGGTAACCACTGATTTATATGTGCGTATATATGCAATAGACTTATGGCTTCCATCTACCATCCCACCAATTAATATATTTATTGCTTTTCCTTTTTATTTCTATCTATATATTCTGTATTTATATAAGTGTATACATGTACATATGCCATATTTATGCATATGTTCATTATGTCTCATTCCCCTTAATTTTATATTAACTCTGTAATATGCAACTTCTGTCAGTGTTTTGCTACTGCAAACTGAATTTCCCAGAGGAACGCACCCAAGGGATTAATAAAGTTCTATCTAATCTAAGCTAAAACAAATCTACAGTGTGCTATGAATATATCTACAGTTGTGGAAGCATAGTGTTCTGAACAGACTATATTGGGGAACAGTGTAAGTAGTATAACTGAGACTACGCTATGTCTGTGTCCTAATATATAGTATATATAATATAGGGAAGCAGTATAGTATTAGCATACTACCTTAATGCATTCCTGTTGGGAAAATATAACTAGTAGCAAATCTACTACTGAGTGCAAGGTAATCAGTGGTATACCGGACAACTGTAGTTTTAGTAAAAGTCTTTATTTTCAATATTTCACAATTAATGTTTTTTTTTTTTTTTAAGAAAATAGCATAGCCTTGAAATCCAAAGCAAGCTGTTTGTGTTGCCTCTTTCGTCAGGACTGGAGGAACGATGAATGATCCTGCAAAACATCTATGTCCTGTCCAGGCAAGCCTTAATCTAATCTCTACAGTATGATTTTTAACAAACATGGGTATCTATAAATATGCTACTGTGAAGAACAGACCCAACACGCAGTCTTTCTGTGCTCAAGTGAGGCTTTATTTAACACTCAGCAGCTGATTCTGTTGTTTTGGTACTGGGTACTCAGGAAACAGGCACCCATTAGCTGCTGCAACAACAGCCTCTCACTCCTCTGACTCTGGCGTCACTAAATACACAGACAGGGGAAATGATCATTAGCCTGAGCACATGCACCTGCCTTCCAGCATACCTCGCCACCACCCTGACAGCTCACTTTGCTCCCCCTCCCCTTCAGCAGGCCAGAGACAACACCCCTGCCACAGCTACATATTCTATGATAATGCATACTCGGGTGAATGATCTGGTTGATTTGGGAGAAACTGCAATGAACGAGGAGATTTCGTTTATATTGTCTAGAGTAATCTTTTTGCTAACTCTTTGTAAGACTGAGTCACTCAAAATTAAGCGGGGATTTTCAATAATCCTGTAAATAAATAAAAAAATCCCAGTGCAATTTAACAAAAGTTTTTATTCATTGTTTGTTCGTTTTCAATTCATCCTTTGTGGCAGTTGTAGCTGTTGGTTAAGGAGCAGCTTATCGTAGAGCGGCAAGAAGCAAAGCAAGGAGCGTTGAATTCTGCAGAAGTGTTGGATTCTGTAGAAGAGGTAGTAGCAGGGTAAGACGATTTAGGGTCCCAAAACTCTGCAAGAAAATCAGTAATATATATTATTACATGTGGTAATGCATTCTCTGGTGAATAACTTCTTAGAGATATGTAAATATTAGAGAGTCAAGTGTGTCTAATGTTCAAACCTAGAAAGACAAACATGAGACTCACCCCCTCCCCAGATGAAGAACGTGCATCGCGCTCGTGTGCTGAGTCATTCTGTTTAAAAGCAAACATGCAAATGTGTTGTTTGGATATGACAGGATAGGAGCACTGATACAGTCTCTGGTTACACAGTTACACACACAGTGCAAGATATATTCATATATTACAGATGACATCACTAGTACAGTCTACAGTCATATTACACTTACAGGATTTGCCAGAGCAAGGCTCAGCAGGCATCCAAGCAGAAACACAACCTTGATCATGGTTTCAGTAATTTCACCTGTTAACAATATTTCAGATGAGATGTGGTCCAAACCATCTGCAAAATCACCATTTTGCCAACATTATACAGAAAACAGAGAAGCAATAAGAGATTGATAAGAAATGTTACCGTCAGGTCTTCACAACTTCAGCAGACTGTCTCAGAGATGTGGATAATTGTGGTAATGCAGTACTGACAGCAGAGCTTTTTATACACAGTTGCAAGTGATGATTTAATCTCATTTGCGTAACTGTTGGGCAATTGTAGTTCTCAGAAAACATTCTCATCTTGACAAGGGTAAACACAATTAGGCAATAATCAGGGACGCACCTGATTAATCTTTTTGCTGCAACACAGTGATGTGAGATTGACCAGGTATGAGTCATTAAAAACAAATGCTTTTTGTGTATGTTCCTTTAAGTATAATTGTCTACCCTTTAAAATGTAGCGGTAATGGTCACCAGGTTGTATCTATCTATATATCTATCTTCTGGCTTTTTAAAAAATGTAAAGAAAGTAGAAAATAATCAGGTGTTGTATATTACCACCGTTCAGGGGTGGGTCTGTGACCCAGCATTTTGTGTTATTATGTATTGTTGATTTCTTTTATTAATAATATGTTAAATTCATGTGCTATTCTTTAGTAATGGTATAGTTTTTTTGAATTCTGTTAAGTTGTATTATTATTAGATTATTATTATCATTTAAAATGGTTAAAATCACACACAGGTGTATCACGCCAGGTGCACAGGATCAGTACATCGTTACCCAGCATTATAAAGGAGACTTGTCCTATTGAAACCTCAGATTTAGTTTGGTATGCTCCTCACTTTTGAAGTGTTGAGGTGAGCGCCATAGTGAGATCTAATAGCTGTCTGATGCCCTAAGAAAGAAGACTGTGGCCACTTATGAGTGTGGTAAGGGATTTAAAAAGATCTCAAAAGAATTTGACATCAGCCATTCCACCATCTGGAAAAGTATTTACAAGTGGAGCACATTCAAAACAATTGCCACCATGCCCAGGTCTGGCCCTCCAAGCAAATTCACCCCCAGAGCAGACCGCAAGGTCCTCAAAGAAGTCATCAAAAAGCCTAGAATGTCATCACTGGAACTACAGGAGGCTCTGGCTGCTGTCGATGTGAAAGCGCATGACTCTACTATCAGAAAGAGACTACACAAGTTTGACTTTCATGGGAGGTGTGCAAGGAGGAAACCTTTGCTCTCTAAGAGAAACATTGAGACCAGACTGAAGTTTGTCAGGACGAACGTAGACGAACACCATGACTTCTGGAATAATGTTCTTTGGAAAGATGAATCTAAAATGAAATTATTTGGACACCAGAACAGTAGACATGTTTGGCATAAACCAAATACAGCCTTGGAAGAAAAGAATCTCATACCAACTGTGAAGCATGGAGGTGTTAGGATGCCTGGGTCGTTGACCCAGGGTTTTGAGTTTATTATATTAATTATCATTTCTAGTCTTTGGTTTCTTAGAGTTCTGTCTTATGGTTTACGTCTCTGTTCCCTCTGTGGCAGTGCCTGCCTGTAAGTCTGTGTCTTTAAGTTCAGTCTGTGTAAAGTTTACCTTGGAGTCTCAGTTTTGTTACTTTTTTGGAGTTCAGCATTAAAGCTGTATTTGAGTTCACGTTTCGTTTCTGTGAGTCTGCATTTTGGGTCCTTCATATCACCACTCCTGTCTGCACACAGCCTTGACATAACAGAAGATCGCGACCAGAGTATGGACCCAGCAGACTCCGTGTGGTATCGGCGACCCGCAGTATCTGCCTTCCTCAAGGAGAGGGTGAGGCAGGAGGCTAAGCATGCCCGGGAGCTCGAGTCACCCTTCTATGGGTCACGTTTGGCTTGGGGAGGGCCCCGCAGCCTCCAAACTGCCATGGCTACGGCTGAGCCGGCACCTATGCCTCGGTCTATCAGATTGAGCACATGCTCATTATCTCAGTCACTACACCTTCGTTTCCACCCCCGGTTTTCCAGTCCGACAAGAGGGTTAAGCGGCGGAGGAAGAAGGATTACGTGACGCCAGACGTTAGACTCACTCCGCTGCAGTCCTTCGCTCTGTTTTTGGGTCTGCCACGTTCTGAACTTCACAAACTCTCTGCTTCCTCATCGCAGCCCAGTCCTTTGGAGGATTCGCAGCCCAGCTTGCCACCTCCCACTTCCCAGAGAAAGTGACACTCAAACCGTCGCCACTCTGTCTCTGCTGAGCCTGCTCTTCTGCCTTCCCGTGCTCCTGCTCCCAGGGCAGCTGCTGTCCAGCCATCCCCTGCACCTGTATCAGTTCCTCGGGTGAGGGGGGCTAGGGCCCAGTTGATCCCTGCTCCAATTTCCAGGCCAGCTGAGGCTCTGCTAGTCCCTGCACCCGTACCTGTTGCTCGGGTGGGGACAGCAGCTGCCCAGCCGTCGTCTGTGCCTGTTCCGGTTCCCAGGATGAGGCTTGCCAGGACACAGCCTACCTCTGCACCCATACCTACTCCTTGGGTGGGAGCGGCTAGTGCCCAGCAGGCTCGTGCACCCATTCCTGAACTTGCTGGAGGCTCTGGTGAGCCCGTCCAGCCGTTTTTCTCATGTTCTCGAGGCTCAGGAGAATTAGCTCAGCTACCTGCTAATCCACCACCTAACCCACCATTACTACCATCTTTACAACAGTCAATACATCTGAAACTTCTGTCCATAGCTCACACATTAGCTCACTTATCAGTTCAGCCACCTGTTCCTGCTGGAGGGTCCGAGGGGCCCGTCCAGCCTTCGTCTGTTCTCGCTGGGGGTTCTGGAGAACCGCACCAGCCTTTGTGTGTCTCTGCTGGAGGGACCCAGGGGCCTGTCCAACCGTCTGTTCCCGCTGGGGGTTCTGGAGAACCGCTCCAGCTGTCTTCCGTCTCCGCTGCAGGGTCTGAGGGGCCCGTTCAGCCACTGCCTCTGCTGGAGGGTCCAAGGGGCCCGTCCAGCCTTCGTCTGCCTCCGCTGGAGGGTCCGAGGGGCCCGTCCAGCAACCTGCCTCCGCTGGAGGGTCCGAGGGGCCCCTCCAATCTTCATCGCCTGCAGCACCACCATCTGCGGCTGCCACGCCGTTGCCTGCAGCGCCACTTCCTGCAGTTTACACACTGCCGCCTGCAGTGCCACCACCTGTTCCGTCGCCTGCGGTTGCCATGCTGCCATCTGGTCCTGCTTCGTGTCTGCCTGAGGCCTTCGCACGGGCTGGTTCCGCTTTGTCTACGCCGGAGGTCTCTGCACCGTCTGGCCCTGCCTCACCTCGTCCTGTCCGGCCTGCTCATCCTCGTCCTGTCCGGCCACTTTCCAGGCCGATGGCTGGACGTCATCGCCGTCATGGACGGCCCCCTGAACTACGTCTCCGCCGGTGCCTCCCGCACTGCTGGCCTCCCGAACTGTTTCCTGGGCTCTTGGGCTGTCAACCTCCGGGCCGGCCCCCTGAACTGCCCGGGTTTGGACTGTTGTGCCGTCAGCCTCTGGGCCGGACCCCTGAGCTTTTTTTGGGGGTGTTTTCCTGGCCACCTGCGCCTTTTTTTTTGTGCCTTTTTTTGTCTGGTTATTTTCTGGGCTCCTGTGTTTCATGTTTTGGTCTCCGGCTCCTTGTGTTTAGTTTGTTTGTTATTTTTCCTGTTTTACTTTGGAGGTGCATGTCTTATGTTAATGTATCTGGTTTTGCTTCCCCTGTTTCGTTAGCCCTGATTTGCCCGAGCTGTGTTTCCCTCCTGTTACCCATTCCCTGATTGCTCCCTCTGTGTATTTAAGCCCTGTGTTTTTCTGTGTCCGTGTCATGATCTACCCTTATCCACCCTCTTCTTGCTGTGTGTTCTGTCTGCGTAAGTTTATTTGCAAGTTTGTTACCTTTTGAGTTTAGCAATAAATCTGAGTTTCAGTTACTTTCCACCTCCGAGTGTCTGCACCTTGGGTCCTTTTCCTGCCTGCACACAGCCGTTACATAACAGGAGGCGGCAGTATCATAATTTGGGGATGCTTATCTGAGGCACCACCTGGCCAGCTCACCATCATAGAATCCATCATGAAGTCTACTATGTGTCAGAGGGTGGGTGAAGAACATATGAGGAGTGTGGCAAACTTCTGATCTTCTGATCGATGTCAGAAACTGGTAAAAGGCTACAAAAGGTGTCTTACTGAAGTTATATCAGCCAAAGGTGGCAACACTAGTTATTAGGGGGGGTAGAGTGGCCTAACTTTTTCCTCCATTAAAATACACATTTTTGTTCTTTTTTTTGAGTGTGTGTGTAAATTTTTTTTTAAAAAAATTTTTTTGTTTAATTGCAATTAAGTCACTTACTTTTCCAGTAATACATGAAAACATGATTGGACAGTGATATATGGACATTTCTTAATAAAGAGCTGATTATTTAATTATTTTTTAATTTTCTCACATGACTGTTGTAAAAGTACCAGACACACACGATCATTGTGCTCACTATTATTGCGTTTTCTTGACAGTTGTGAACTCAAGGAAAACAGTCTGTTCCAGTCCAGCTCTCTCTCTCCCCGCTTGACTCTGGCTTCACTATATAGAGAAATAGAAAGAGACTCCATCATCAGTCAATCACCACCACCTGTGCTCACCTGCTTCCCGGTACTGATCCCTTGAGCTCACTGCACCACTCCTCCCCTGCAGCTGCACCAGGGACCACACCTCAGCCACAACTGTATTTCTTGTGTAACAATTGTAAAAGATCATTTTTTTTATTTGCTTGGATGAATCTGTCATTTCAGTACATCTTTATTGTCTTCATTATCTTTTTTTTTTCATCACTTATTGGTTCCACAATAAGTGGAACCATGCTGAAGGTATTTCTGCTTGGATGCTTCCTATGCCTCACTCCAGTTCAACCAGTAAGTATTATTATATAAGTGATTATATATGCTACTACTTGAAAATGCAAATACAAGTAATACAATACTTGGGAATTTTCTACAGATTGTCAATGTGTATGAAAAGTATGGTGGCTCTCACCACGGCTGATATGAGGTGAGTGCTTTCTTTATCCTCCACATTTAAATCACACATGAACATCACTTTCTGTAAAACATTTGGATTTTTTTTCTCTCTACAGATCACCACGAACAACAATATTTCCCTGCAGCAACTTCTCTCTGTCCTCCTACAAGCACCTGCTAAAACCACTACAACAGCTGCACCCACTACAACTCCCTGAAATCTGAAAGAAAACCAAAAATCGAGCCAGCATTGCGTTTTTAGCGACAGCACAATAAATGCAATGCTGGCTCGATTTTGGTTACCTTTCAGATTTCAAGGAGTTGTAGTGGGTGCAGCTGTTGTAGCTGTTGATTCTGCGAAGAAGATTGGGCCATCCCGCAGCGATGTTAAAGACTCATTGCCTGCTATCACAAATGCTTGATTGAATTTCTTGGAGTCAAAAGTGACACAACCAGTTATTAGGTTTAGGGTGTAATTACCTTTTCACACAGGACCAGGTAGATTTGAATACATTTCTTCATTCTACTGTTTCTATGTCACCAAATACACCTTTTAAGATCTTGGTTTTTTTTTTCTTTTTTTAGCTCAGAACGTAGTAGCATAATTTTCAAACAATAAGTCAACTATACCATTACTTAAGTATAGCACATGACTTTAACAAAATAATAACATAAGAAATCAACAATATAAAGTAACACAAAATGCTGGGTCACAGACCCACCCCTGAACGGTGGTAATATACAACACCTGATTATTTTCTAGTTTCTTTACATTTTCTAAAAAGCCAGAAGATAGATATATAGATAGATAGGACCTGGTGATCATTACCCCTACATTTTAAAGGGTAGACAATTATACTCAAAGGAACATACACAAACAACATTTCTTTTGTATGTGACTCATACCTGGGCAATCTCACATCACTGTGTTGCAGCAAAAAGGATTAATCAGGTGTGTCCCTGATTATTGCCTAATTGTGTTTACCCTTGTTAAGATGAGAAGTTTTTCTAAGAATTACAATTTCCCAACAATTACGCAAATGAGGTTAAATCATCTCTTGCAACTGTGTATAAAAAGCTCTGCTGTCAGTACAACATTACCACAATCATCTACATCTCTGAGACAGTCTGCTGAAGTTGTGAAGACCTGACGGTAACATTTCTTATCAATTTTTTATCGCTTCTCTGTTTTCTGTATAATGTTGGTGGAATGGTGATTTTGCAGATGGTTTGGACCACATCTCATCAGAATTATTGTTAACAGGTGAAATCACTGAAACCATGATCAAGATTGTGTTTCTGCTTGGATGCCTGCTGAGCCTTGCTCTGGCAAATCCTGTAAGTGTAATATGACTGTAGAATGATATATCTTGCACTGTGTGTGTAACTGTGTAACCAGAGACTGTATCAGTGCTCCTATCCTGTCATATCCAAACAACACATTTGCATGTTTGTTTTTAAACAGAATGACTCAGCACACGAGCGCGATGCACGTTCTTCATCTGGGGAGGGGGTGAGTCTCATGTTTGTCTTTCTAGGTTTGAACATTAGACACACTGGACTCTCTGATATTTACATATCTCAAAGATGTTATTCACCAGAGAATGCATTACCACATGTAATAATATATATTACTGATTTTCTTGCAGAGTTTTGGGACCCTAAATCGTCTTACCCTGCTACTACCTCTTCTACAGAATCCAACACTTCTGCAGAATTCAACGCTCCTTGCTTTGCTTCTTGCCGCTCTACGATAAGCTGCTCCTTAACCAACAGCTACAACTGCCACAAAGGATGAATTGAAAACGAACAAACAATGAATAAAAACTTTTGTTAAATTGCACTGGGATTTTTTTATTTATTTACAGGATTATTGAAAATCCCCGCTTATTTCTGAGTGACTGGGTGTTACAAAGAGTTTAAAAAACCCAGATTATTCTAGTCAATATAAACAACATCTCCTTGTTCATGCAGTTTCTCCCAAATCAACCAAATAATTCAGTATGCATTATCACAGAATATGTAGCATATTTATAGATACCTATGTTTGTCAAAAACCATATAAGTGGAGATTATATTAAGGCTTGCCTGGAGAGGTCACAGATGTTTTGCAGGATCATTCATCATCCCTCCAGTCCAGAAAAAAGAGAATACAGAAACAGCTTGTTTTGGATGGCAGGGCTAAGATATTTTCTTTAAAAAAAAAAAAACATTAATTGTGAGGAAATATTTAAAATATAGAGTTTTACTAAAACTACAGTTGTCCGGTATGTCACTGATTACCTTGCGCGAAATAGTAGATTTGCTACTAATTGTGTTTTCGCAACAGAAATGCATTATGTTAACTGGTTTACAGTTTAAGAAAAGCTCAGCACAACACCACAATATTATTATTATAATTATTTTTTTTATGTTTTTTTATTAGTTTTTTCTGTTTTCACAAATAGTACATAATTGCATAACATAATAAAGTATACAATTCCGAACCAAAAATAAATAAATAAAAAACATAAACAAACAAATAAACAAAACAGAACAAAAACAAACAAATAAACAGACTGATAACTAAGCACAAAACACCAGCTCAGGTCCAGATTGTATTTTATTTTATTCTCTATAGTATTTACAACATAGTTTTTAAGTATTTATTTTTGTGAATGTTGCACTGATCAGAGACATCTCTCAATTTCATTGTACTTGTGACAATGACAATAAAGAATATTCTATTCTATTCTATTCTATTCTATTCTATTCTATTCTATCCAAAAATAAATAAATAAATAAAAAGAGACTACAATACAGTGCAATACCTGTAGTCCCAGTAGTACGTTGAAATTTGAACACTCAAGAGAATCCTTGTAACATAATATTAGAAACATCAGGTTCCACATAATTCAAGTATGGTTCCCACACCTTAAAGAATTGATCTGTTTTTGAATGCAGTACACATGTAAGATATTCCAATGGCACTAGATCCAACACTACTCTTTGCCAACCTTTAATAGTTGGTGCTTTTTCATTAATCCATTGGAGTAGTATATTCTTCCTCGCCGCATAGGTGAGAACACAGTACAATCTCCTATTATTCTTGGATATTAACCGCCGGCTGGGGAGGCCCAGTATGAGAGACATAGGGTCCATATCCAATTCATAACAGAAAATCTTCTCCATTTCAGATAACACATTAGACCAATATTCTTGCAATTTCAAACATGACCAGAAGCTGTGAGTTAAGATACCAATTTCTGTCTTGCATTTAAGGCACATGGGTGAAAAGGTAGGATTATACTGATGTCTGCGAAATATGGATATATGCATTCTATGTATAATTTTTAACTGTATTGCTTTGGTAAGATTACAAACTGAGATTGATTTGGCATAACTCCAGACATCTTTCCACTCTTCATCATCAATTGCTATACCTAACTCCTTTTCCCATGTGCCTTTAAGCCTCTGTGACATCACTGAAGGTACAGAATATAAAGCCTTATAAAATATCTTCACAGGTACCTCTTTATCTGTTAAAAATAATAATTTTCAACAGGAGAGACTTCATGACTCTCACTAAAGTCAGTACTATGCAAGATATAATGCCTTATCTGTAAGTAACGGAAAAAGTCATGTTTGGAGAGAGAGTATTTCTCAACCATTTGGTCAAATGACATAACTACATAGTCAGAGAATAAGTCCCTCAGTCTGTGAATTCCTTAGTTCTTCCATTCCTTAAAACCTATATCTAACATCCCCGGTTGAAAGTCAGGATTATTCACAATAGGGGTAAACACAGATGTTAACTTCAACCTTCCCTCAATTCGACATACTGACCGCCAGGCCTTAAGTGTATTAAATGTGACTGGATTATCACAGCTCAATCTAATATCTTTAAAGTTCTTAAAGAACAGTAAGTCCCTTAATGGATACTTTGAAAGAGAGGTTTCAATCCCCAACCAGATAGAGTGTAAATTATTTATGACCCAGTCATGAATATAGCACATGTGAGTACTCAATTGATATGTTCTAATATTTGGTAAATCTAAACCCCCTACTGAACTCGGGAGCTGCAATGTAGCCATCTTAAGTTTTGGTCTGCGTTTGCTCCATATAAAAGAGCTTAGCCAGCCATTCAGATCCTTCATCACCCTATTTGAAAATATAACTGGAATCATTTGAACAGGATATAACAGTCAAGGCAAAATATTCATCTTAATCAAAGCTATATGTCCTAGCCAGGAAATGGGTAGGGAATTCCATCTCTCCAAATCCTGCTTTACCTTCTCGAACAGAGGGACAAAATTTGCTTTATACATTTGTTTAAATTTTGGAGTTATAAATATCCCTAAGTATACAAAACCTGTGGGGGACCATTTGAAGGGGAAGGAAGACAGTCCAGTTGGCACTGAATTAAGGCTCCCAATTGGCATAGCCTCTGACTTAGTCAAATTTACTTTATAACCAGAAAATTGACTAAATGTATCAATAATGTTAAGTAAAGCCGGTATTGATGTCTCTGGATCAGAAATAAATATTAAAACATCATCCGCATATAAACTGATCTTATGCTCATAATCGATTTGCAAGCCCCGTACATCAGGTGCCGTCCTTATAGCCTCGGCTAACGGTTCGATGGCAATAGCAAACAAAAGAGGTGACAGTGGGCAGCCTTGCCTCGTTCCTCTATACAATGGGAAACTATCTGATTTCAGTCCATTGGACAAGATGGACGCCTGAGGATTATCATACAAAATCTTTATCCACTTAATGAAATTATCACCAAGACTAAATTTATTTAAAGTATAAAATAAGTAAGTCCATTCTATCCGGTCAAAAGCTTTTTCAGCATCCAGAGAAAGCACCAAACCGCCCATGTTCCTTTGCTGAGCAGCCTGAATTAGATTGAGAAGGCGCCTGACATTATTACGAGAATTACGGCCTTTTATAAAGCCTGTTTGATCTTCTTTAATAATTCCAGGCAGGAGAATTTCAAGTCGAGTAGCTAATATTTTAGAAAGTATCTTCCGGTCCACATTTAGAAGAGCTATCGGTCTATAAGAGGAACAAGACTCTGCGCACTTCCCCTTCTTCAAAATAAGAGAAATATTAGCTTCCCTTAGAGTCTGAGGTAATCTATTATGTAAGAACGAATAATAAAACATATTAAGTAATGGGTCTATTAACAGCTCACTAAATTCTTTATAAAATTCACTACTAAAGCCATCAGGTCCTGGGGCTTTTCCGTTCTTTAAAGTTTTTATAGCGTTTAGTACTTCCTCTCTAGAAATGGGAGCATTAAGGGTAGTCTGTTGTTTATTTGTTATGGTAGGCAGATTGAGCCTGGAGAAGAAATCCTCCATTAATTCCAGTGCGTCAACTGATTGTTCAGATGTATATAGTCTACAATAAAATTCTTTGAAGATGCTATTTATAGTTTTACTATCATATATGCACTCATTCTGAGCATCACAAATAACTGTAATAAATTGTGTTTCAGATCTTTTCTTAGTAAGATATGCCAAGTATTTTCCGGGTTTGTTTCCATGTTCATAAAATCTTTGTCTAGTAAACTTAAGGTTAAGCTCTTCATCTTGCGTAAAAAGGCTATCTAAAGTTGACTGCAGATATCTCTTGCAGTAAAGCCGGAGTTGGGGAGTCAGCATAAGTCCTTTCTTTTGTTTTAAGTTCTGTCATTAACTGATTCTGCTTCCTCAATTTCCACTGCCGCTTACTGATTGAGTAAGAAATAAGAATCCCTCTAGTGTACGCTTTAATAGTTTCCCACAGTAGGGCGGAGTCATTTGTTGACTGCAAATTGATGGACAAAAAATATCTAAACTCAGTGTTGAAGTAAGATATAAATGTATGGTCCTTTAAAATAGTTGTATTTAATCTCCAGTATTTTGCTCTGTTTACCATATTTTTGAGAGAAAGATCCAGCATATGGTCTGAAATTATAATACTACCAATCTCACACGATAAGACTAAGTGCAATAACAGCCCTGGTAAGAAAAAATAATCAATCCTAGTATGGCATTTGTGTGGTGCAGAGAAAAAAGTGTATTCTTTATCTAAAGGGTGTTTATTCTCCATACATCTACAAATCTCAAATCTTCACAGATAGAATTAAGTGCCTTAGCTTGTGGTGAGAGAGGCAAGGCCTTGTGGGGGAGCCTGTCAATAATAGGATTCAGTATACAATTGAAATCTCCCCCCACTATAGAAATGTCAGAATTAATCTCAGCAAAGTCTGTAAATACTGTAGTCATAAAACCAGATGGGTGAACAGGAGGGTAGTAAACATTCAATAGAGAAATAACCATACCCGATAATATTCCCTTGACTATAACATACCTTCCATACCTGTCCTTAACACACTCTGTATTTGAAAAGGGGAGGCTCTTCCTCACAAGGATTGCCACCCCTCTACCACAATATTATTACAGTCCCCTTGATTCTTTAACGTAGTTTGCCAATACTATACTATATAAACTATATACTATACTATACTATACCAGTGGTTCTCAACCTTTCAAAAGGAGTACCACCACATAAAATATATGGCTCTTGAAGTACCACCCTTATGACCGATATTAAAGTACAGTTTAAGTATTTAACACCGTATACATTTTCCATGAGACAATTTTGTTTCTTATATGAATGTTATTTATTTTAACTGTCAAAAACAGCATGTGACAAGTGAGAATGATAACAACTGCACTGCATTAAAACAGTCACAGCAGGTGGGATAGCCAGTCTTTAAGAGATGACCTGATGAAACCGTCTTCCGGGTCCGAACTACTCTGAGTTTAATAAGGCTGTTGTGTTTTTAACATGTTTTAATGCTTTGTATCTTGTTCTATTTAATCTGAACAAGCCCCTAAAAAAAAGTCAGTGATCTCTGTGGACCTGTCTCGGATTTTTTCATCACTATTCATTTTGGTATATAGTACCAATGGTATATTATTTAATCTTAAAAAAAATTGGAGCTTTCCTGCGTACCACCAGAGAGAGCTCAAGTACCACTAGTGGTAAGCGTAGCACAGTTTGAGAACCAGAGTACTATACAATACTATATATACTATATACTATTGGCCAGAGGGGCCGATGGCGCAATATGGCAGCCTCGCTTCTGTCAGTCTGCCCCAGGGCAGCTGTGGCTACAACTGTGGTTTGCCTGCACCAGTGTGTGAATGTGACAGTGAATGAATAGCGGAATTATAAAGCGCTTTGGGTGCCTAGAAAAGCGCTATATAAATGCAATCCCTTATTATTATTCTTATTATATTAGGACAGAGTTTAGGACACTGACATAGCATAGTCTCTGTTATAGTACGTACACTGTTCACTATTAGTCTGTTCAGACCACTATGCTTCCACTACTGTACATATATTCATAGCACTCCGTAGATTGGTTTACCACACATCGATACATCAGTATATATGTAGCACATCTCTATATTTTTTCATAGTACATCTGTATATCTGCCTGTCTGTATAGCAATTTAGAACATCTGTATGCTATACAGATCATCTGTATATCTTTATATATACTTACATCAGTAAATATGCTTACTTAGCCTTCCATCCTAGCTGGAAAAGACAAAAACCTGTTTTTTTTGGTCTTATCTATCATCCACCTGGCCCTTACTCAAAGTTTCTGTTTGAATTCTTAGACTTTTTATCTGATTTAGTGCTCAGCTCAGATAAAGTAATTATTATTGTGCGGGATTTGACTATCTATGTAGATACTGAAAATGACAGCCTTAACACGGGATTTAATGGCTCAACTGGCTTTTCTCAAAATGTAAAAGAACCGACACACCACTTTAATCCCACTCTAGACCTTGTTCAAACATATGTCATAGGAACATAACATTTAACAGTATTTCCTAAAAAAAACCCCCACTTTTGTCTGATCATTGCCCAATAACATTTAAATATACAATAATGGATTACACAGCAGTGGGGAATATATTTCATCATAGTAGATGTCTTTCACAAAATGTTGTAACTACATTTAAAGATATAATTATTCCAGTGTTATCTTCTTTTATGCCTTATGCCAACAGTGCAGAGTAGCTAGCTGAACGCTACTCCCACAGAGGTCTGTTATCATGTCAATGATTTTACTTCTTCAATATGTACCATTCTGGATACTGTAGCTCTTCTGAAAAAGATTTCAGTCAGTACCTGATTCCCAGGTATACCTCACAGACGTGCACCTTAAAGCTGATACAGTGGTCCCTCATTTATCGTGGGAGTTACGTTCTAAAAATAACCTGCTATAGGTGAAATCCCTGAAGTAGCCAACTGTATTTTTTTTTTACAAGTATTATAGATGTTTTAAGGCTGTAAAACCCTTCACTACACACTTTACACACTTTTCTCAGACAAGCATGAACATCTTCACACTTTTCTCTCTTGTTTAAACACTCTCAAAGTTCAAACCTTTGTAGAAAAACAAGTCCAGTATTCCAGAATGAAATCAAGGCTCAAAAGCTGTTTTCAGGTCTAGAACATGGAAATAGAGCAGCTGCAAGAGAATTCAACATTAATGCATCAATGGCATGGAAGTAAAGGAAGCAAGAAGAATGAGTTGAGTAAAGTTTGACTTTTCTGTTTTGTTTTGCTTAATGCGCCTCTGCCTTTTGGGTGCTACCGCAGGTGCCTTTGATGGTGCAAAACGTTTCGTCAACATTGTTGTGTTTGTTGGGGAGAAAACTTACAAACATATAGTACAGCACTTCAGAGTCACACTGCTAGCGATCGAAGATTTTTGTAAATTTGACAAGCTGAACGCATTCTGTACTGTACAGGAAACCCAGCACAAGATTGGACGCAGAACATAATGCGCTGTGCAAACAAAAACAAAAACAAACTATGCAAAATTGCACCAAAAAACATTTGCGAAACAGTGAACCACATTAGGTGAACCACATTATAGCAAGGGGCCGCTGTAACTCATACGCTGCAGAAGAAATTGTGCGTTACTAATTTAGGAGGTAAGGGTGGCTTGGGGAGGTAAGGTGCAATGAGGAGGGAAGTGACGGAAGTGACGGACAAGGTAAGCGACTCATGTTGTAACTGACGTCAGACGCCGGAGATTTTGGCAGAAAATTAAAGCGAATTGTAGCTTAGAATAAAACAAATTCCTTTAAGCTTCAGTATTACCAAATACACTTATCAATTGTCTTACAACTAACAACATTTGTCTAAATACTCTCCAACACCCCTGGGAACAACGGGGAGAGTTTAGAGGCTCTCCAAGATTACATCGATCAGTGCTTCCAGGATCTCGTAATGAAGAAGGCTCAGAGTGCCTCTTCCCCGGCCAAATCTGAGACGCCGTTATCAAAAAGATGTCGCCCGGCAGATTCCCCCGGCACAACATCGCCAGCCGGCAAAGATATTGCAGACATCCTTGAACGATTGTCTAGTTTCGATACAAGGCTGTCCTTGGTGGAGATTCTACACTGGGAATTTAAATCCTTGCAAGAATCCCTGGAGTTCAGCCAGCAGCAGGTGGAAACGCTCGCTGCTGAAAATGCCATGTTAACGGAGTCGGTGAAATGTCTCACTGAAAATGTTACCCAGCTAAATAGAACTGTCTGGGTCTTGAGAAATAATGGTTTAAAATAAAATCCAGCAAGACCTGAAAGAGGTCTTTAACAGACATTGTCCAGTAACAGATAGCCCTGACACTTACTCTCTCTGATAAGCATTAGAGACCATTCATGTTATGCATTCACTTAAATCCCAGGAAAACATCTATACTGATTGCTAGTTAGGTGCTTAAGGATAGACAGTACTAGATCTAGCATGCTAGCCAGGTAATGTCATAGAATTCACCTTCATAGCTGTTGATACAACTGGTCATATATATATCTCAAACCTTTTGCCCTTTTGGAGCTGATCTAGGAACTTGTACTAGACTATGTACATCGCTAGTCAGGTCAAGTGGCTTTTATTGTCATTTCAACCATGTAAAGTGGTACAGTACAGAGTGAAATGAGACAACGTTCCGCCGAGACCCTGGTGCTACATATGAAATATTATGGACAAACACAGGACTACGTAAAGTGCAATGTGCAAAAATTGCAAAAAAAAAAAAAAAAAAAAAAAGACAAGACAGTGCAACACTTGACAGATCAGGGTGGTATTGACAAAAGACAGTGCAATGGAAAAAAATGAGTATTGTTCAAAAGTAACTTGGTGTCTGTAGGTGTGTGTGTGTGAGTGTGAGATACTGCAGATAAGTGCTTGGTAGTGACATGTATGAAGGTGTGTGTCTGTGTGTCATTCCACTCACTGAGTGTTCAAGAGTCTGACGGCTTAGGGGAAGAAACTGTTCCGTAATCTGGCAGTGAGGGCTCAGATGCTCTGGTACCTCTTTCCAGAAGGCAGCAGGGTGAAGTGTGTGTGAGGCGTCTGTGTGGTACTCCACAATGCTGGAGCAGGTGCTAATATAACTGGAAATATCTGGTATCTGGTAGTGGTGCAACGGATCAAAAATCTCACGGTTTGGATCGGATCACGGTTTTAAGTCACGGATTGAATCAATTTTCGGATCAGCAAAAAAAGAAAAAAATTTAACATTTACTTATTTACTTATTGAAGTATTGTTTGCCTGTTAAAAACATTCAACTGAAGACTCATTAACGCAATTATATAAAAACAAATTATGGTACAATATAGGGCTTTGTATCTACCACTCAATTCAATTCAATTTTATTTATAAAGCATCAAATCACAACAACAATCGTCTCAAGGCGCTTTATATTGTAAGGTAGTGTTAGGGTTCAAATATTAAGGAGGGATACAGGAGGAATTCCAAATAACAACACTGATCCGGCCGGGTGGAGTCAAACGATGATTTTAATGAACACGCGTGGGGAGATGTACACTGCACAACATCAGCTGTAGATCTCCGCCCCAAAACTACACAGGAATGGTTTTATAACATCAGGGTAGGTTTTCTGACGCCCCCTCATACGTCATCACATGCATCAGTTTCAAAACCACAAATGTTCTGTTGACAACTTGTGACACAGTTAAAAAAGAACATCGCCTCGTCTCCACGGCAGGTGCTTCCTGTCGCTGCTGGACGCTCGCTTATCGTCTAGAACAGTAGCAGCAGTTCTGCAACAAACTGTCACTCATGCAGGCACAATTTTGCAGTCACAAGCAAAATATGATTAAACTTTCACCTATAAATGAGTCTACCTACAGTGTGTGTGTGTGTCTCGACCTTAAATGCTCTCTCATCTCACCCGTTGCACTTCTGACCTTTCACCAGAACAGAGGCTCATCCTTATATGTGTAATAACCTAACTGAAACTATATATATGTAATATGTTGAATAAACGTTTTTGTCACGGCTCGGACCAGCGGCCGTGTGAGGTGTGGAAGGAGGACTCAAATGCAGCACTTATTAAGACGTGAGGGTGATTTATTGAGAATACTGAACACAAAGTGGGGATGGCAAAACAGAACCAAGGATGAACTAAACTGGGAGAATCTAAACCAAAGAGCAGCAAACCTGAACATGGAGGGAGGACAGCAGGGTGACACAGAGGATGAACACAGACGACGCGACGAGGAACTGAGGGAAACACACACTATAAATACACAGAGGGACACTGGGCAATCACATACAGGTGGGAGACACAGCTGGACCTGATTAACCTGACGAGACAGGGGAACACTAACACCAGGGACCAACAGAGGGAGCACAAACCCAGAAACCCAGTATCTAAAATCCCAAAACACAAACCATCCCAAAACAACCCACAAATAATAACAATAAACACACCAAACACAAAATCCCTGAGTCATGGACTCGGGATCATGACAGTTTTAATCAAGAACCACTACTAAAAGCTTAATCAAAAGATATAAATGAATAACCTGGTTATTCAAATAGCATCATCCAAACAGCTCCTCAAAATAACTTACACTTAGACTCTGCTTCTAGTTTCACTTCCACAAGCACGCTCTGCAAGAGCATGCGTTTCCTGTCAGGACTTTGGCATGAGCTATACACAGAGGTGAGCCTTTCATATAATGCAATGTAATCTGCATATAAACATTTAAGATTATAAAAAGCATTCAAAAGCATTTAAGATTATAAAAAGCATTCAAAAGCATTTAAGATTATAGATTCAACTCAACAGTTTAAAGTGGTTATAACTGCACCTGTAATAAAGGCTAATTGGGTGCCAATATCCCTAAACATTTGAATGCAACATCAACACTGCAGACCATGTCATCAATGCAATGGCAATGATGATGATCACAAACAACAGCCCCACATTCCCTCTCTCGACCTCTGGCAAACCAGAGGTCGCCATACATTGTGTTGTGTCACTCCTCGGCCCACTCAGCTGCTTCCATGTCCATCAATGACATCATGGACATCTGGGTCACCGTTCTGGGGTCTTAGTAAGACGCCAGTCTCCACCTGAAAACACTCCATGCTTAAGTGGTCTGTGCTCCTTTTCTGGGTCCCTCTCTTGTGGAAATCTTCTCCTGTAAAGGATCGAAAGCACCTTCTCCCTACTACGCTTCCCCAACTTATGTTCATCAATTTTCTCTTTATTCAAACTCGGTCAAGCTATCATGTTTAGGACTCTCTACTCAAAAGCATAAACCTAATTATGTTTTGACTTATTGACTTTTATTCATATATATTCTTCAACGTTACTCATCTCAGTCCACAACATTTTAACACCTTCAACACTCTTAAAACGCTACTTTCAGGTCCCTCAAGATCAAAAAGAAAACAACCATTCTAATCAAGTAAGTTTAAGTTTAAGTCTAACCTTACATTACAAGAAAAGAAGGCCGTCGCTTCCCTGAGCAAAGACCACAACATCACTATATTACCAGCGGATAAGGGAAGGTGCACCGTGGTCCTAAACACAACAGATTACCACACAAAGATCACTACTCTCCTCAGTGACAACAACACCTACGAAGCTTTAAAGCGAGACCCCACAAGCAGCTACAAGAAGAAAGTTATAGCTTGCCTTCAAAACCTTGAAAAGGACAAAACCATTGACCGCATTACATATCACCGCCTTTATCCAGGGGATGCCATACCCTGCATTTATGGACTTCCTAAAATCCACAAGGAAGGGGTCCCACTCAGACCCATAGTCAGTAGCATAAACTCAGCTACTTACAACATTGCGAAACACCTTGCTACCATCCTTGCACCTCTCGTGGGGAACACCCCACACCACATCAAGAACTCCACCGACTTCACCGACAAGGTCCAGAAACTTACCCTGGATCCAGATGAAACCATGGTGTCCTTTGATGTAGTCTCTCTCTTCACTTGCATACCCACCACGGAGGCAGTGGAGACTGTCAGAAAACGACTACAAGAAGACAGCTCCTTGGAAGACAGGACCAACTTCACACCCGATCAGATCTGCACACTGTTAGACCTCTGCCTTACCACAACATACTTCAAATACAACGAAGGCTTCTACAGACAAAAACATGGCTGCGCCATGGGCTCCCCCGTGTCACCTATTGCAGCCAACCTTTACATGGAGGAAGTGGAAAGGAAGGCTCTTGGCTCTTTCAAAGGAAGAGCACCCAGCTACTGGTACAGATATGTAGATGACACCTGGGTCAAAATCAAGACACAAGAAGTGGAATCCTTCACTGCGCACATTAACGCTGTGGATAAAAACATCAAGTTCACCAGGGAAGACACAAAGGATAACTGTTTGCCTTTCCTGGACTGCGCCGTGCACATTGAAGAGAATGGCAACCTCAACATCGAAGTTTACCGGAAGCCCACACACACGGACCAGTACCTCCTCTTTGACTCCCATCACCCTCTGGAACACAAACTTGGAGTAATTAGGACCCTACACCACCGGGCAGAACTTGTTCCCTCTAAGCCTGAGGGAAAAAAGAAGGAACACACACACATAAAGGAAGCCCTCAAAACATGTGGTTATCCTAACTGGGCGTTCATAAAGTCAGCAAAGAGGCACAGAAAAGAAGATCAGACACCAGCGAGGGAGGATAAGAAAGACAGACGCAACAACGTTGTCATCCCCTATGTAGCCGGTGTATCAGAGAAACTCAGGAGAGTTTTCTCCAAGCACAACATCCCAGTGTACTTCAGACCCAGCAACACACTCAGACAGAAACTGGTTCACCCGAAAGACAAAACTCCAAAACACAGACTTAACAACGTGGTGTATGCTGTACAGTGCAGCGAGGAATGCCCAGACCTCTACATTGGAGAGACCAAACAGCCACTTCACAAGCACATGGCACAACATAGAAGAGCCACCTCCACAGGACAAGACTCAGCAGTCCATCTGCATCTTAAGGATAAAGGACACTCTTTCGAGGATGCCAATGTTCACATTTTGGACAGAGAGGACAGATGGTTTGAAAGAGGAGTGAAAGAGGCCATCTATGTCCACTGTGAGCGACCATCTTTGAACAGAGGCGATGGTTTACGACACCAACTGTCTGCCATCTATAATCCAGTTTTGAGTTCCCTCCCCAGACGCCTTAACGCCCACTCACATCCTGGGCCATCTGACCTCAGGAATTCACATGACAAGGTGGGGCCAGGTTTCACAATGAGCTCACCCGAAACCCTGGCTGATTAGGTACCACACCCGCTTTCACACCTTGGCTCATGTGATTAGAGGATCACCAGGGGGTCCTTTGTCCCTCTTTGGGGGGATACTCCCACTGGGTTTAAATCTGGGACTCTCGGCCATTTGACCTTAGAACTGAAGAAGCTTCTCGGATGAGAGGTGAAACGTCTGTCTTCAAGCAACTCAAAGAAGTCCAGACGCTTTTCTTTGCAAATTCCTTTGACAAGTAAGTTTAAGCATATAAGCAATTACTCATGAATAAATTTTATCATAGCTAAAAGCTGCCTAGAAACAACTCCTGTGTGTTAACACTAACTTCATTTTAAAACTCACATTTCCTGTGTTATAACCTGCTCTTGGTATAGCATTTTTATTTCATTTTGCTCCTCTATAAACTTTAGTTGACTCCTATAGTGGCCTCTTTTGTTAATGGCACGAATTATATCAACAAGTTTCTCCCCTCTAGCATTACCCCAGATAAGACAAATGTGGAGCTGCATGTGTTATTTCGGTACTTTACATGTCACACAGTTTCATTACAAGCGAAACTCCTATTCAGTTCCTCTTTTCTGTCACTTGTTCCTAGGCAAGCTCAAATTCAGTTACAAGTTAAATGAACTTCAGGCCCTTGGCCTTACATGAGTATTGAGTCTCTGTGTTTGTAAGCGTGTGCGGCCTTCTATGCTCTAAGTCAAAACCACAATAGATTGACGGGACATATCGCCAGCCGAAGCTTTTGACCTTCAATTAATGGACTGAGCCACAACTCTTTTATAAGCACAAAATGCGATGTGTGTAAAAAATCATTTCTACATATATAATCTTCAATGTTATTCAAATTAACCCTTAAATCCCCCCCCTTTTTTTTTGACACATCTTATGGCTACGTCCACACTGCAGGGGAAAGCGCATCAAATCCAATTTTTTTCGCCCCTATGCGACCCGTATCCGATCTTGGTATGACAGTGTGAACGGCACAAATCCGATATTTTCAAATCCGATGTGGGTCACTTTTGTATGTGGTACTGAATCCGATACGTATCCGATGTTTTAGAAAGCGACTGCTGTGTGAACGGTCAAGTCGCATTAAATCCATCTTTTACGTCACTGACACAAGACAGACGCCAATTATCAGTGCCGGAGAAGCGCCCGATAGGACATCGCGAACGATTTCTTGCCATCCGGTGAAACTGTTAGGAAGACCATGTTGGAGAAATGTGAACATTTTATTTTTACTGTATTTTCTGCAGATTCTGACAGAAATCTGCAACTATCCTTTGAAGCACCGCTCCTCTAAAACAGCAAAAAGGATCATTATTAGGTTATTTGCATTATTATGTAAATAACAAAATAACTTAAAGCAAAAATCTGGAAACATAAAGTCCGAAGTCTTTATATTAAGGGCAATCAGTCAAACAATATTGTTTGCTCTGGGTCTAAACAGAGCGAGTTGTGTGTGACATCTTCTTTTGCGCATGCGGGCCGCTTTGAGCGTTCACACTAGAGCGCGTTTGATGTCGCATTTTATGTGTAGTGTGAACAAGCAGACAAAAAAATCGGATTTGATCAAAAAATCGGAATTGAGCATTAAGACCTGCAGTGTGAACGTAGCAAAAGTGTCAAAACTCAAAATGCTTCACCCGGGCTTAGGAAATTAAAAGAAAAAGGTTAGTCATATCATCTCTCCAAACACCTCAGCCATCCTCCTCTCAGGTATATCTGCTCCGGGCCTGCAAACCTGTGTTTAAGGAATGAAATCAATTTAATCATCATGTCAAATCTTTTCGAACTCCTGGCTCCATCCAGAGCCTGCATCCTTGGAACTTCCTGAAAACGAAACCTGAACTTTACATTTCTGTTTTCCCCACTTATGATCCAATCTGTGTTATAAGAAAGAAAACTTAAAACAGAACAGTTATCAGTCATGTGTTTCTTCAGTTAATAGTAACATGAGTTATACCAAAAATGTTTCCCTTTTAGCATTTGGCATTCTCCCAACAATATAATGTAATACCATAATCTGACCCCAGTCAATAAAACATAAATTTTCTCAAAGCAAACATCAGCAACCCAAAATCAGCATCCCCAGAATTAAGTCTTCCACCCCTCCTGCTTATGGCAAAAGCAAAGCAAAGCAAAGTATACCCTTTCTCTTGCTGGCATGGCAAATTGTTTGTCCACATTTATTCATCCCAACTTTGGTCCAGTCACACAAACTCACTCACATGCGTTCACACCAGGTATTGCTGATAGTGGAGACTCCCGCGCAAATAATCAGATTCTCCACCCTCAGCAACATGAGCTCATTCATTTTTTTTATTTTGTGTTGTTTTTAGGAAAAGAGTTCTTTATGCTTTTGGACTGGATTGGCTCGCGGTCCAACCTTTTAGACATGGACTTTCAACCTAATGAGGTCCCCACAGGTAGCCTTCTCCTCAGCCAGTTGTAATCTGGAAAAGGTCACCTTATATTTGTTTCCCGGAAATTTTGTCAGCACTGTTAGTTCACTCTCTTCCAGGCCTGCTTCAAAACAAAAATGAGAAAAAGAGAGCTGATTATTAGCTCATCAAAACACAAAACAAAATCACCTGACAGGTTTTTTCTAGTGCACTGTTACAATTTTAAAGGGCCCAATTCTAGACATGTCCATGTTTAATAAAACTCCCTCTATTAAAATAAGAAAACAACCCAAACCTAACTGACAGAATCAACCCATCACTACAACAACAACCTCAAAAATCTTAAATAATCTTAAACTTCACCCGTTCAATACACCGAAAACCTTGTCAAAAACTGCACAGTTTGCACACAATAATGTCCCCCTTTAAGCACTTTAATGTACTTAGATTCAGCATAAGATATAAACCCATTACAACAACGTATCATCACTAAATTATAAATTTCCTATCCAAATCTGCACCTCTGAACAGACCTGACCACCGTAATAAATTATCCTGTTACTTTACCATTATATATTTCACCAAGTTACCCTCCTCAGTCACTGCTCTGTTTCCTCAATTAAAAGCCTGAGTCACACAGACACACAGGAAGCTTCTTCGTCACCACTCACTCCAGCTAATTTGCATACTGAGTCATATCTCAACTTCAAGCTTTAAGTGTATTTTATTAAACATTCACACCATTCTATCACTCATAAAAGTAGCAAGCTGATTTTCATTGCATATGTTTGCGTTCTTAGCCAGGTTTAATCAATGTCTATGCATTAATCTTCATGAGCTTGTCTTTGTAAGGTTAATGCATTTTCTGTTTGTGTGTGATTTTGTATATGTTTTTTTTTTTTTTTGCAGTGTTTCAGACTCCTTCACAATTTTCCACTTAAACAGTCAGTTTTCTCTTTCCCAAATTTGCTAACCCAAATTTTGATTTCCCACATTAAATAACAGCATTCCTTGTCCTCAGCCAGGAGTCAGGGCTTGCTTTTCAGGTTCAGGAACACATGGCGCTGTGAACAATTCAACCAGAAACTTGCCTGAACATTTCCAGTGATGTTAACCTATAACTTTCTTCCGACCGCTGCATGTGGAAAATTGATCCAGGTCTGCTTTGCCCCTGGAAAAACACAACTGAGACATTTTCATTATTATCATAAGTGCTTAAACGACCCGTTTCTCTCTCTCTGGTCAGAAATACCAACTTATGTCATGTATGTAAGCGTGTTCTTCCTTGCGTTTATGTTAATGGAGTGTAAGCTGCTTTCTTCGTTGCATGGGTATGTTATAATCAGGTTTAATTCATGCATCTTTTCACTGAGCTCTGGATTCAAACTATCTCACTTCTGATTCTTTCCAAAAATAATTTCATATGTAACAATTTGTGTATGTGTGTTTGCTGTTCATTAATGTAATTGTCAGTTATTTTCTCTCTTTATTTTTACCTTCTTTTTTTGTTTGTGACGTGGTGGACATCTCTAAACCATCATGAGTTCAGGCTTCAATTTCAATCCAATTATATCCCGTATTCTCGCACTCGAACACGTCCAGGCTTGACCTCCAACTGGTCCCTGTCCCTTTTTTACAGTGTCCTGTATGGCCTTAAAATCTCCTGCAAACACAGTCAGCTGTGTCTTCTTCTCTGTTGATCTTTTCAGTCTTCTTCTTTCAAGATTACTCCAAGCCTGGCAAATATGAAACTCAGTGTCCAGTGCTTTTCCGCAGTTCTTTATCCCACTGTTCAACTGCCCAGCCTGTAATTCACAGTACATGTTGCATCATGTGCTTTCTTACATGCTGCTGCTGGAGTCGTCAGTCGTCGTCAGTGTTAATGGTTCAGTTGCACTGTCTTTTGCCTGCTGTTAATTCTTCAACTCCACGATGTTCTGTCGGTCTTCATCATGAGATCAACTGTCCTTTGAGCTTCTTCTCAGGGTCGGGACAAAGTGAGAGGTCAAGCTGTAAAATTTTAGCCAAAACCTGGCCTGTTTTCCTCCGAATTCTGTTAATCTATCCTTTTGCTGCTGTACTCAAGTTTCCAGGTTGAGGGAAGTCCACCTGTATTAACACACTAAAGCATTCAATTAATATCATTTTTTATTACTTTTTCTTAAAACCTCCATTGGCTTCATCTGCCTAGATTTTAACTCATCTCTCTCTTCTCTGGGTGAACAGTCAGTTTCCTTTTATGGGCATGCAGTTCCTGTCACACACACCACTTCCTGTCACACACACAGCTACTCAGAGCCATATTTTCTGCTTGTCTCTCTTTCCTGTTTCTTCAGGCTAATCAAACTCTTGTTTTTCTTTGTATTTACAGTCTACAAACCCTCTTTAGTTCTACTAAGTCTTGATCTAAAAACAATACACCCTTATTTCTCTTTCAGACATCAGGAATCGTCTCACACACACTGCCTTTTCTCTCAAACTTCCACTTTTTCACTCACTCTACTATGAACCTTCGTAGTGTTATTATTACTTATTTATTATTTTTGTACAAATCACACCGAATCACTCAAAACCTACTACTCACAGAATTCACACAATTAAAATCACTCAAAATACGCTTTCCTAAGAGTATTTTGTCAGACATGCCTTTCATAATCAGAAAGAGCAAGTCAAAGAAAAACAATTGACAGTCAAAGATGAGTCAAAGATTATAAAAAATAAGATGCATGTGTGTGTAAAATAAAGACTCAAGCCTCACAAGTAGCTCATAGTATATGTGAAATATTTATGTGTTAAAATTGAGGTTAATTAACTCTTTTTATGTTGTAATGTAGAATGTTGGGATTTATCTTTATTAACTTTATCTTTAAGGCTAATGTCTTTTAATTAGCATCACATGTTTTTGTTTTGCCTTTTACTGCAAAGTGTCGTGGTCCTGAGCCTGTTGACTCAGTGTTTTGTGTTTCTTTATGCTTTTGTTATTCTGATTAGGTATTTCATTATTATTCGCCATTGTTGTTAGGGTTCTGTTCTGTGCCTGTCCTGGTCCCTCCTTCCATGTCCCCCCTGTCTGTCCATGATGTCATTATGCCTGCTTATGAGTCTGCGTCTGTGTCTCTGTCTGTCGTGTGCTTCCTGTTTTATTTTGTAGGTCTGTGTCCTATGTCAGTGCCTTCAGCTTTGTGCTCTCCCTGTCTCGTCAGTGTAATCAGCGTCAGCCGTGTCTCCCAGCTGTTTCCTCTTCGCTCCGTTCACCTCTTGTATTTAGTGTCTGTCTTCCCCTACTCGGTGTCGCGTCGTTAACGTCTGTTCACCCTCGCTTCCTCTGTGTGTTCCGTTTGCCAGCCTGCCAACCTGTCTAGTTATTCTGTTCTCCCAGTTTAGTTAGTGTTTTGCCCTGTTCTGCTTCATCCCAGCAATAAAGCTGTGTATTTTGAGTTTCTTCCGACTCCGTGAGTCCTGCATTTTGGGCCCTCTCTTCCTGCCTGCCTACACACAGACATGACACAAACAGTGTATTGTAGAATAGTTCTGGATTCACTCTGATACTAACAGACATAACACTTCTTCACAACCTCTTCACAGGAGTGTGGCCTCAATAATAAATCTGCTTTTATTGTATGCACTCGAGCCCCTTCTTTAACTCTACAGGCCTAACCAGAGGACAACAGATGGTTGCCTTGGTAATGGGAGGTTGCAAGCAGAAGGCTCATCTCCAAATAAGGAGATGCCCAGAAAGGTGCAGAAGAAGAAACGTGAGCCAAAGTGCTGGATGTCAGCAAAATAAGGAGAACTGTGGCTTTCCTCCAACTTTTGATTTGAAATTCTAATGTTTTGATAATAAATTGTGTAAATTTATAATTGGAGTGTATTTGTCTTATCACCTGTACCTTTAACTGTTCAAAGTGGTGTACTACTCCAACGAAATACTATAAATCCTAATGTGTATCCCATACATAAATGAGGATGCAAACAAATCATGTCTCCAAAAGTTGAATCTGTTCATTTGGACGTAGCGTCCAAAACAAATCATGAATACTGAATGAATATATAAAAATATTTATACATGATATAAATATATATTCTGGGGAAGGGACTGAGGGATCTGATAGGTTTGTAGCTTAAACCTATTTGCTGGAACGTTCAAGACAATTTAACTACACAGCAAAGCAAAACACGAGTAGGCAAAGTTCTTTATCAAGCGTCGTTCCTTCGCTTGACCCCAGTCGCTCTCATCCGCTCCCCCGTAACACTGCTCATTAACATATGACGTATACATACACAGGCATACACGTGAACAAAGATACCAGTCTGTATGCTGTGTGCGTGTGCGTGCGTGTGCGTGTGTGTGTGTGTGTGTGTGTGTGGTCAAGATGTGAACCTGTGAAGGCTCCCCAAAGCTGGTGCCAGGAGTCTAGTGGTCCATCTAAACAAAAGGCTCTTATACTTAACCAGATACAGAGTAGGTGTTCTCCTATACCATAAATCAGTAAGAGCAGATATAACCTCTCTCCTGACCTTAAGTTGTGTGTGCATGCCAGAGTGCTCTGGGAGGCACACAGAGTCTCCACAGACTACTAAGGATCAAACCTCTACCAACATGACATTGATTATAAAACTCTAAGCATATATGAGTAGATATTTCTAAGCATAAATGACAATCAACAATACAAATCTAACAGGATCAGCTACCAGTTACTAATCTGTATGAGTAGAGCCCAGAAAGGAATTGAAAGAAACACAAAAGGAGTCTTTGACTCAATGCCTTACATGGATCCTGGAATGCCTAGAACTATGCACAAGCCTAAGACGCTTTCCAACACCTTGTTCTCCCCCAAAAAGGAAGGAGTATCACTATAATCACTATAATATAGGGTAGGATAGGATAGGATTCAAACTTTATTGTCACTGAATATGTGTAAATACAGGGTAACGAAATACAATTTGCATGGACAAATGTACAGATATATACATATAAGGGTAGTATAAAAGGTGGGAATAGTTATGAACAGATTATGTACAAATAAGTATACAGATGTTTATATTGCTATACAGAGAACAAATATACTGATGTACTGATATAAGCATATGTACAGATATACAGATGATCTGTGTAACATACAGATGTTCTAAATTGCTATACAGATGGGAAGATATATTAATAATAATAATAATGATAATAATAATACATTTTATTTCTAGGCGCCTTTAAGACCCTCATGGTCACCTTACAATAGCACGAGAACAATAGCAAACAATACAATATAATAAAACATGGCAAAATAAAATTTAGACATAAGGTAAATAAGAGAGAGAAAAACCATGAAAGTATAAAAGCAAGTATAAAAGCTGAGCAACGTAAAAATGGACTAAGACAGAATCAGGTGTATGCAATTTTAAATGGATAGGTTTTGAGACGTGACTTAAAAGTGGTGAAAGACTTTGTGGTCTGGAGATCTGGTGGAAGTGCATTTCAAAGTCTTGGGGCAGAACAACTAAAGAATCTGAGTCCTATGGTAGTCAGGCAAGCACAGATGTACAGATGTACTATGAAAAAATATACAAATGTGCTACATGTATACAGATATATCGAGGTGTGGTAAACAGATCGACAGAGTACTATTAATATATTTACAGCAGTGGAAGCGTAGTGCTCTGAATATACTATAACAGTGAACAGTGTGCGTACTATAACAGAGACTATGCTACGTCAGTGTCCTAAACTGTGTCCTAATATATAGTATAGTATATAATATATATAGTATAGAAAAGCAGTGTAGTATCAGCATACTGCATACTATCTTACAGAATGAAGTGGACTGTAGCAATATTGTGGTGTTGTGCAGTCCCCCCTCGCCAGCTGGAAGCCAAGACCAAGGCCGAAGCAGGAACAACGCTATCCTCCTACTTCCTCAAGGTCACCTGTGTCGGCTAGGGGATTGTTGACTTTTGCTTAAACTGGGTGAAAGGACACTCTCTCTCGAGTTGGAGTGTCCACCCTCCCCCCCAATGCTTAAACCCACCCGATGCAGTCTGTGGTCAGCGCCTCATTGCCTACCTGTCCAGGCAAGCCTTAATCTTTTCTCTACAGTTTGGTTTATAAGAAACATAGGTATCTATTAATATGCTACATATTCTGTGATAATGCATACTCTGTTGATTGATCTGGTTGATTCGGGAGAAACTGCAATGAACAAGGAGGTTTTATTCATATTAACAAGAATAATCTTTTTTTTAAACTCTTTGTAAGACCGAGTCACTCAATAATCCTGTAAATATTTTTTTTTTTAAATCCCAGTGCAATTCAATCTGCGTGAATAAATTATGAAATTCACAATGGTATTCAACATAGGTTTTTATTCATTGTTTGTTCATTTTCAATTCATCCTTTGTGGTGTAATAGCTGTTGGTTAAGAAGCAGCTTATCGTATAGCAGCAAGAATAGCTGCAAGGAGTGTTGAATTCTGCAGAAGTGTTGGATTCTGTAGAAGAGGTAAAAGCAGGGTAAGACGATTTAGGGTCCCAATAGTCTGCAAGAGAATCAGTAATATATATTATTACATGTGATAATGCATTCTCTGGTGAATAACTTCTTAGAGATATGTAAATATTAGAGGGCAAAGTGTGTCTAATGTTCAAACGTAGAAAGACAAACATGAGACTCACCCCCTCCCCAGATGAAGAACGTGCATCGCGCTCGTGTGCTGAGTCATTCTGTTTAAAAACAAACATGCAAATGTGTTGTTTGGATATGACAAGATAGGAGCACTGATACAGCCTCTGGTTACACAGTTACACACACAGTGCAAGATATATTCATATATTACAGATGACATCACTAGTACAGTCTACAGTCATATTACACTTACAGGATTTGCCAGAGCAAGGCTCAGCAGGCATCCAAGCAGAAACACAACCTTGATCATGGTTTCAGTTATTTCACCTGTTAACAATAATTCTGATGAGATGTGGTCAAAACCATCTGCAAAATCACCATTCCACCAACATTACACTGAAAACACAGAAGCAATAAGAGATTGATGAGAAATGTTACCGTCAGGTCTTCACAACTTCAGCAGACTGTCTCAGAGATGTGGATGATTGTGGTAATGCAGTACTGACAGCGGAGCTTTTTATACACAGTTGCAAGTGATGATTTAACCTCATTTGCGTAACTGCTGGGAAATTGTAATTCTTAGAAAACATTCAGATCTTAATATAAGAGGAAACACTAATAGGCAATATTTAAGGACACACCTGATTAAATCCTTTTGCTACAGCACACTTAAATAGCAACAAGCTGTAGCAATGCTGAGTCTCCATTTCAATTCCGTTGTTGTTGAAAGTTCCGATTTCAAACTATGTGCCAGCTTTTAAATTTTACTGATAGGCCACTAAAACCAGAGTTTTGATTAAAAAACAAAAAGCGGGATACTTTGTTCTGAATACTATCGTCACGTTCAGTGTGTGAAGAAACTGTAAAAAACTGCATTTTCTAAGGACATGATATGTGATATTGACGTGATATTTGGTTGTTTAGGAACCCCTGAAAATTTTGGAAGTGACGGCAGTGAGAGAGAGAGAGAGAAATTACGAGAGAGATTAAAAGAGCGATAACAATAGCGAGCGGATTCCATAAACCAGGACCTGCTCTTGATGTTTTTTTAATTTATTTTTGTCTTCTTATCTATTACATAAACCTTATATCTATACCGTTGTGCTATAACAGCAACTCATTTAAAAAAAAAAAAAAAAAAGGATGTCAGACTGGGTGTTGTCTGTTTTATTTATTATTTATTTTTTATTTTTTATTGATTTATTGATTAGCATTCAAATATCTCAGTGAATACAGAATAAAGATTACCACAAAGCAAGAAAGCACAAGAAAAGGCTAATCAAAAGGTATTGGCTGAAGCATTTGCTTATTACGCCAACCCTTTTAACAAAAGATCTTTTTGCATGCAGCTCCTGTACACAGGGCTTGAAGCAACGAATAAAACAAAGCAAAGCAAAAATTAACTGCTTAAGCCGCTAAAACTCCTGATTTGTAATCATAGCGAGGTATTTCCATCTGTTTACCAGCTTGCAAACACTATAGGGTGGACACCTACATTACAGCGGTAATATGCATTGCATTGGCAAGCAGTAGCTGCATAGACACCAGTAGTTTTCCCTCACTCTCGTGTCCTCATGTGACGGATTGTTTTCATCTTCATCTAAACTAATTACTGGTTGACTATTTTCATCCTCTCTCTCGGATTGCTCTGGTTCAAACTGGAAAGGTTGAACAGAACCCATTTCCAGTGCTAACTGTGAACTCGATGCGGTGCAACCGTATGACGTCACTACCCAGAGTGCATTGAGAAGTGAATAACAATGGCGGCCTACTGGTAAATCAGTTTTCTATAAAATGTGCTTAAAAGGGAAACATTTGGTGTATTTTAATACCACATATATGTTATTGAAAGCACAGTGCATATTTTAGCGCAAACATGTGTTAATAGCCGGGGTTCCCTTTAAATATAATATGAAGTCATGTTACTATAAAAGACGCTCATTTATTACGAAAATATGACAAATTAACATCTAAAAAACGAATAAACTGCGACTGAAACGTATGGCACATTGTTCTTTGCATTATGAATGATGCACGCTGTCCGAAAATTTATGGCAACCACTTCAATAAAAGTTAAAATCTAAAATAACAAAATAATAAATCATGCAGCCATTTTCTTCTTCTTATCTAAACTTTGATCGCACGGGCAGCAGGGAAGCGTAGACCTTTATCTTTCCATCTCTTCCAGCTTATCCGGTTAAACATCTCATCTTAATTTCCACCACTCCAGACTGGTTTCCATATAGGTGATTTGAAAATCTTATCGGAATCTGAAATCTTAATCTTAAACTCTTACTTGTATATAAATGGTCTTAAATAATGAGCCATACTGACGGGCTATCACTTTATGTCCTGACTTGGCCCCTTGACCCTCCGTTGCTTAACTGTTTGACAATGAATGTTCGACCTCGGAAGCACAATCTACTACATTTGAGAAAACTTATGTCTATTATGTAATATTCTTGATGTACCATAATTTAAACTCTATTTTAGATCAACAGTGTTCGTTAGTAAGCACCTAAATAGCTGCTTTAATTACATATAGTGTGATGTAAACTCTGTATTGAAAGGGGAATATAATGGTAAGCTGAGGTACTTGTATTTCTTACAAACAGAAAAACACACATTTTCTATTCATAAATTTTATTTAGTAGACACTACTATGTATTCTCATTAAAATATCACAAATTGACAGTTTCACTGTATGCTGACTTTCATTCAATAGCTAAATGTCAGTTTTTAACCAGTTGTAGCCGGAGCAGGGGTGGTTGCAGCTGTTGTGGTGGTTGCAGCTGTAGTAGTGGTTGTTGTTGCTAAGCTGGCAAGTAGTAATTGTATGAGTAGCTGCAGCTGTTGATTGTTTAACTGTTGATTGGCTTCCTGCAAACCACAAATAAAAATATTTACTATCAAATGCAGGGAAACGTTACATCTGAAAAACTAAAAACTTATATATTTAGAAGGTTTGGTAAATCAGAAAGTAATAATCCACAATGTAATTCAAATCACAGTACTCTTAATTGTACTCTTAATTGTGCATCAAAAATCATTTGTCATCAGTTTTTACATAGTAGAATCAAGAATTTTTGTAACAGCAGAAAATAAAAAAAGCACTCACCCCTGATCCAGAGTTAGATTCGGAGCTTGAGCGCACAAGTCTTTTGCGCGCCATACCCAACTGTAGAAAATGATCAAGTTCAATATGGCCTTCATTTTACTGTATTAAAGTGCTAATAATGGTGTCTGAATGCCCAAGTGCCAATAGATACGTAATAATACATGATAATGTCAGACTTACAGGTTGAGTCAGAGTGAGGCTCAGGAGGCATCCAAGCACAAATGCTACCTTCAGCATGGTTTCAGTGTTCGTACCTGTTGAAACAAAAATCAGAATAAAGACTTTAATCAAATTGAAAAATTATTGTAAGTTAACTAAACAATCCAAATTCCACAACTAATCCTATCCTAGCAAAAAAAAAATTTAGAATAAAGACTGATGTAATTACGTCTAGTCTTCAAAGCTGCAGCAGTCTGTCTCAGAGTGAAAGAAGTTGTTGTAGTGATACTCGGAAAGTTGAGCTCTTCTTATATACACCTACCAGAGCACCTTTGTTAAGAAATGTTCCACCTCCACAAGGTGTGACTAATGATTAGAGACAAACCACATAATGATCCTGTCAGCACCCAGACAGAAAAAAAAAAAATTTAAAACCCCCCAAAAACATGATATATGAATTATAACTGTATCAGATTATTAGCAGCCAAACTGTCAGTCAGTAATTAAATAGCTCACCCTAAAATTGCACATTTTTGTGCTGAAAATAGCATTAAAAATGAAGAAAAGCACAGAGTAATCTACTGCCAAACTATATTCAGAGGTTGTTTGAAATTAGAGCAGTACAGTATGGACTCAAGCATGTTTAAAAAGGTATGCTGTGAATTAAAATCTACTTGTTCAGTATGTAAATGAAAAAATAAATGAATGGTAAACAATCCGAATAAGAATACTTTTTAATCCCTAAGCAAATTATGAAATTAAACTGAAATATGATAACTATTGCTTATGAGACAATAATTTTTGTCTTTATTTGTTGAGAACATGACGTGTGTAGAATATTAAAGGTCATTCATTATGACTGGAATTAAGTTGTTCTTGTTGTTTTTTTCTAAAATATCATCATTAACTTTATCATGTGAATATGTTGCACTTCTTTTATCACCTCCATCAGATTAATACATTTTCTTAGACTGAAATATTAACGTAATGGAAAGATTACAAATCAGGTTTCTAAATGTCTGACTTCTTGTGTTTCAGGAAATGAACTGTTGTTATGACTCAAGCTATTCAGTCAAGTTTACACAATAAACCTACTGAGGGATTAGCAAACACCTTGTCAAACTGTAATCGTGACCAAAACCACCGAGAAGACAATGGCAAGTCATTAAAAATAGCAATTATTGTTTTACTTCAAGAGCGACTGTTAGAATGGTTAAGAAATATGTTTCTCAATATGTCTGATACAAGTATCAACACATTATATCATGAGACCGACTAAAAAATATTTTTGTATTTTACTTTGCTTGTTCTCATGGCTTTATTGAGCTGCTGCTTGTGCTCAGTATTAAAGAATATATTACATAATTAATGTTGCTGTGGATATGCCAAAGATTGTAACAGTTTATTAAATTGTATTCATTATATTAGTTCTTGCTTGATTTCACTTACTTTGCTTCTGATGTGCATCTTTTTCATTTTTACACTCACCAGCCACTTTATTAGGTAAATATCAAATCTGCCAATCGCATGGCAGCAATACAGTGAATTGGTGGAATGTATGCATGGTCAAAATGATCTGCTAAACAGAATTATTATAGTTTTGTATTTTCTAATTAGTTTCTTTTTATTATTTTCACTTTTAAAAGTTTATTTTATTTTTTTTTTAGTTTTTATTGTTTAGGAATCAAAGATTGAGGAATATTAGTACAGGTATTACGATAAGAAACAACTTTTTGAAAGCAGTTATCTAATGTTTCATAGTATTATAGACATCCAGAGTCTCAATAAGCACATCTCTCAATAATTATTTTTACCAACACTAAAACTGAGGATATTCCCCTCTATATTTTGGGGGGTTTTTTTAAGTTTACAATTTTTTTTCAATTAGTTTTACTAAAGAAAATCATATCTGGTTTTAGTTTTTAGTTTGTGTCAAGAGATTTATTCTAAAGACACTTCTTCAGCTAAGAGTCTAAAGGTAGAAACACACAGACGCTGCAGCATTTACTTGTATACAAGGGCGATCACAGAACGCTCACACCAGAGTGGGGGCCCTGTGAATGCGTGCTCTGTTACCGCTCTGGTCTTTATTTATATACAAAGCAATACAACAGTGAATATGTCTATTCATAGGAAGAAGAATGTTAGTGCGTAGGGAGTGAAGATAAGAGTGGTTCAGGTGTATGTGTGTGTGTTGTGAGATTCAGAAGGACGCGGCCCCTCTTCTTGTTTAGTGAGCGCAGATAAAAGTGTCCAGCTCTCCTCTTTCCTGCTTGTTCAGCTATTATCGCTGTGAGAAAGAATTTATAAAACAGTCTTGTAGTGGACAACAGTCTAAGTCATCAAAAGGTCAACATACAGTATTCTATCATATGCAAACTTATATCATTAAAAGCTTATACTGACTACCAGTACAACTTTCTATTGACATTCCCTCCTGTTGTCAGTATAACTTTGAAGTGAGATATCAGTATGTAACATCTTGTTGTACATTTTCTGTCACGTCATCATTAATCACACAAAGTCTTCATGCTCCAACAGGTCGGGGTCATCATCATCATCATTTGTTACGGCTATGTATGCAGCAACAGTGGAAACAATTATGCGGTTAATCATGAGCTTTAAACATGGCAGGATACATGTTACAAAACACAAAATAAAAGTAAAAATACAAAAAGGGATAAATAGAATAAATAAGAATAAGAATACAAAGGAATTGCAAGTATTTCAAGTACTGAAGTCTATTGCACCGTTGGTTATTAACAAAAAGTATTGCACAGTGAAAAGGCAGTAGTAGTCTTTTTAGCAGCTGTAGCCAGGAGCCAGTATAAAGCCAAGAAAACCAGTAACTTGTATTAGTTACATAGTCCTGATTTTGGGCCTGCTGGATCTGTCTCAAGGCGTTCAGGGCATCAGTCATGTTTGATGAGTGTACATTGTCTGGTGTGTGTGTAGATGTGTATGTTGGTGTGTTTATCACTTTCCTGTTCTGGTGTTTTGGGTAAACCACGGCCTGAAGCGTGCCCTGGGGTCCTGCCCTCCTCCTTTTCTCCAGCGTCCATGCTCACCGCAGGTGAAACCTGCATCTTCTTCTGTGTTTTGTCCGTTCTGAGGTGCCTTTTGACCTCAGTTGCTCCTCCTGTCTCTGGCACGACCTTTCTTCTGCTGCCCGATCATCCGTGTTGGTCCATCACTGTCCTGCACAGTGTTAATGCAGAGATATCAAGGTCAGCATTCTTTTGCTCGGCCTTACTTTTCATTCGGGCTTAATGGGCGTCTCGTCACAGCTCTGTCAGCTGAAGCTGTCTGGAAATCTCCCCCGTGTAGTGAAACGGGCCTTGGATTTAACGCTCTCCGTCTCTGCTGCATGAGATCGCTTTCCTGTAGCACTGTTGACATTTTCAGATTGTTGTTATGGGTCCAGCTGCTGCAACATTTGGTCAGGGTCACGTCAAAGATGGTAGAGGGGAGAGCAGGAGTCCAGGTCAGCTTCGGCTTTCAGGGCCGGCAAAGCAGCCTGTAATCAAGCATAAAGAGAAAAAACAAAAACAAAACAAAAAACAGTCGAACAGGAAAATGATGTTGTTTTGGCTGTGTCATTCAGAGAGGGGAGAAACACCGGGCCAGGCCCTGTGTCAGTCTTCTCTCCCCCTTTTTTTTGTTTTTCCTCACAATATAATCAACTCATAACCCACCAAGTTGACAGGACAACACAGGTAGATATTTAAATTCTAAGAACATCGTCAGTAATCACTTGTGTTGTTCAATCAGCAGAAAACATCTCACAATTTGTTGTATTACCAGCTAAATTTGTCTGATTACTGCTTGGTCATACCAGACTCTCTCTTTTATTTTATTTTTTTTCTTTTTCTTTTCTATTTTCACAAACGTTTCACCTATTGTCCTGCAAGCTGGAGAGTTAAATGTCAGCAGTGGATAAATTCAGCATTTGATAACAAAACTATTAAGTTTTCCCTGTTTTAACACCAATGAGACATGCAGGCGCATGTATAGTGTGTGCTATAGTGTAAGCTGTTCTTCATTGCATGTATGTGTGTTAGTACGCTTGCATGCAGGGCCTCTGGGCCTTTCTCACCCAAAAGAGCATTTTCTTAACAGTTGCCTTTCACTCGCGTGTGTTAAGAAAGGCAAATGTGCTTGTAGCAGTTGTGAGATTATTATGCTGTCATATATTACATTATACCTGTAATCAAAATGAGTGAATCATGATACCGCTGTAGGCCACATCATACTTCTTGTGTAATCAGTATGTAATTTTAGTCTGCATCATACTTCTGAGTTAAAAGAATGTGAAAATCATCAGATTTATTAGATAGGTTTGTATTATCCTATACTGCTGATTTACTGTGAGTGAGTTACACTGTTTCATGACATTTCATACTGCTGAGTTATGAAGAGAATATTGTATTCAGAGAGTAGGGGCCTCTTTGTGATAGTAAGGAGAACAGAGCACATATCATGGGAGCGTCACCCCCACCCTTGGTGGAAGCAGAAAAACAGGGAGCCAAGGTCATAACTCAGGCTCACAAAGAGTCAGAAAGAATGTAAATGCTTAGTTTTGTGGCTGTGGCGCATTTTGTATAGCTTCTTTTCTTTGTTTAGTAGCTTTCTGCCTTCACCTGAGAGGGTGTGCCCTAAGCATGTGACTTCAGGTCTCCATAACTGGAGTTTATTTAAAGATAAATAAGATGATTTCATTTATTGCTCGCAGACGGTATGTTGCAGTATCAGCTTTCTTCACTACTTAAACAAAACATCACTCTTTGCTTGTTTTATTATCATTATTATTATCATTATTATTATTATTATTATTATTATTATTATTATCATTATTTTAAATTCTCCTTTCTCAAAAACAGAAAATGAAATTGTAGTTGTTCTTGGTTGAGAAACACAAAACCTCCCTTTTTCTTTTTTTTTTCTTTTTTTGTTTTTTTAAAACAAGAAACTAAGTTCTAATTTTTCTGCCTTGTCACCTAAAACAAAACAAACAACCCAGCTCTCAGCTGGCTCTGGACTTATCATCATCAAGGACGCATGGTGAGAGCTACTTCAGAAGTTACAGTACTCATCACTCAAGCAACATTTCAAAAAGCAAACAAAAATACAAACAAAACAAAAAAAAACCTCAGCTCACTACACAAAGAACAACAACAAGACACAACTGAAGATGTTGTTCTTGTTTGTTTTCCTTGAATTTTAGAATAAACTTTTACATCTGCATTAGTAAATCATATGCCTAATCATTATGTGTCACTGTGATCCACAAGTGTGATCACAAATTTATTCATTTTCCAAACCAGCAAAACAAAACAAAACAAGTTGCTGATGGCATGAACGCTTTACACACATAAGTCAGGATGCAAAAAGGCTGCTGCCAAAGACAAATCAGAAGTGTGAGGGGAAAAAACTGAGCTCACAGACAGCTGCATGTTAGAGCTCTCCTGCAGCTGCTGCTGTAAAAAAAAAAAAAAATGTGTAACCTGCTCATCAGCTTAGCAGTGACCTCATATTTAATTCAGCTTCTCAATTGTGTAGCTTTAGCTGTTGTATACAGGGTTTAGCTTATTAGTTGTTAGTATAGGTGTGCTCTATAGTTCAGCAATGTCTTATCTAGGATGACAGGTTTTCAAGCAGGTCAAGTGCCTCTATGCACTTGATTAGTTCAGATATTTTCTTTATTTTCTTCATCTCATATGTCATTGTACTGAATTTGAGCAACCTTAAGCTTGATGCAGAATACTTCTAACAATTATCCACCTCACATCATAACTGACTGAGGTGCCTCTTCATATTAATATTATTTCATTATTAATGTTATTATCTTTTTTTATATAACAGCAATAATATATTACAATATTTTATTTATATTTTATTTTGTATCCACCAGGGGCTGGGGGTGATCTGCAGTTTCACCCCCTCCCAAGCTGGAGACATTTCCCTTTTCCTTGGCTGAACAATAACACAGCCTTAACATACCTTATGCATCTCTCTATTTTATTTAATATGTTTTCACGTGAATTGTCTGCTTTCATTCATTCTATTCACTCTGGGCATGGTCGTTGTTTCATTGTTAATACCAATTGACAGGTTGTTATCCTTCCTATTATTAGTTTGAATACAGTAGAGATAAGCTCTAATTTAATTTAACCTTTTGTTTATTCCACTTTATTCCTCTTGTGTTTGTATGTATTCAGTTGGGTCTGTATCCAGCCCTTTTTAAACTTTGATCTCTAATCTTTTACTTGACGAGGGATTATTATGTTCTTCCTAGTCTGAACTGCTTCTTTGTTTCTTATAGTCACGTACAAAATGTCCCTCTTTTCCACACCTCCAGCATGCAGTATTAAAGTCACTGTTTGGTGTGTGTCTCCGTGTCTTACAGTCACGTACAAAATGTCCCTCTTTTCCACACTTCCAGCATGTAGTACTAAAACCACTGCTTGATGTGTGTATAGGCCTGCCTCAACCCGTGCTCCTGCCCTGTGCATTCCTCTCCCTTTCTTTTGGATTACTCCTGCTCCGGTTTGTTGTTTTTCTAAACATTCCTCATCAGGTGTTAATTTTGCTTGTTTATTCTCCATGTTCAAAGATTTTGCTGGGCCGTCACTGGCACGCTTGACTTCAGAGTGGTTTACTGATACGGCCTTCGACTTCACTTCTAAAAAATGAAGCGGTATCAGTTTTACGAGATGAAACCCAACCGTTCTCCTTTGTCACCAGTACTTGAGCCTCAGCAAAAAACAAAAATAGAAGTAGTTCAGCAGTGTGTTGTGCTGTAAAATCAACTTACTTCCAGACACATACACACACAGACATTTGCGCGCTTTTACAATTTGTTACGAAGTAATTACGGCTACCTCTAAAACCTAGGTCTAATTCGGTTCCTTACGGCGAATCCTAACCCTATTTTATTTTTCACAAAGTAATTACGGCTACTTCTAACCTATCTTACGCGTTTCTCGAAGTTATTGCAGCTACAGCTAACCTATTTTGCGCATTTCACGAAGTAATTCCGGCTACAGCAAACCTATTTTGCGCATTTCTGAAAACCTTCTCGGCGGTTTTATATATCAAAATAGTGTTTCTCACCCTCAGACGTCTCACTGGTGGTTCGGATCATCAGACTGAATCCCGCCGCCGTGGACCAGATCAGCCCGGACTCAAACGTCCCGGGTCCTCCTCGTCTAAAAGGGCTGTGCACAGTCTTCGGTGCTGGCTCCACGGCGTCAGGAAACAGTGTGCCAGATCCTGGAACAGAGTCACAGATAACAGTTCTGATATTTCTGATCCGGCTCTCGAAGGACCAAATAATTGTCAAGAGATTTATTCTAAAGACACTTCTTCAGCTAAGAGTCTAAGGGTAGAAACACACAGACGCTGCAGCATTTACTTGTATACAAGGGCGATCACAGAACGCTCACACCAGAGTGGGGGCCCTGTGAATGCGCGCTCTGTTACTGCTCTGGTCTTTATTTATATACAAAGCAATACAACAGTGAATATGTCTATTCATAGGAAGAAGAATGTTAGTGCGTAGGGAGTGAAGATAAGAATGGTTCAGGTGTATGTGTGTGTGTTGTGAGATTCAGAAGGACGTGGCCCCTCTTCTTGTTTAGTGAGCTCTCCTCTTTCCTGCTTGTTCAGCTATTATCGCTGTGAGAAAGAATTTATAAAACAGTCTTGTAGTGGACAACAGTCTAAGTCATCAAAAGGTCAACTTACAGTATTCTATCATATGCAAACTTATATCATTAAAAGCTTATACTGACTACGAGTAAAATTTTCTATTGACAGTTTGGTTTTAGTATGATATAATATTTCTGCTGAAGTTCAGAATTGGAAAGAAGTGTAATATATGCAGATTCATTAGTACCAGACAGGCTGGTCTTAGTAGTTTAGAGACTCATGAGAGACTGGGATTTTCCCACACAGTTATCTCTGGTGTTTAATGGTCCAGAGACTGGAGAAAGGACAGACTGCTTAAAGTTGATAGAAAATCAATATAATTGGTCAAATGATTGGTCAAATAACCAATCATTACAGCCAAGGTATGCAGAAGAGCATCACATCCAACCTTAAAACAGATGGGTTACGAGCAGCAGAAGACCACAGCAGGTGCTGCTCCTTTCAGCTAAGGACTGGAAATCTACGGTCCAACAACACTGAACAATGGAAAATTATCTGGTTTGATTAGTGTTGATTTCTGCTGTGGGATAAGTTGGTGTAAGCAGCTTGAAAGCATGGATCCATCCTACCTTTTATCAACAGTTCATGCTGCTGGTAGATTTGTAATGGAGTGGGGGATAATTTCATGCCATGCTTTAGTACCAGCTGAGCATTGCTGCTGACTATGGCCATCTTCATGACCAGAGTGTACATATCTTTTCACAGCTACCTGTTTTCTATTTTAATAGTCTTATTGAGAGAAGAAGAAAATACTTCTAATGTCCGATTCAACAACAGTATGGTGAAAAAAGACCACACGTAGCCCACAGAAGGGCTACATCTGTCAGTCTGTGGAACCAGCAACCAAGTCAAGTCAAGTCAAGTCAAGTCAAGTTGGCTTTATTGTCACTTCAACCATATACAGTTTGTACACAGTGAAGCGAAACAACGTTCCTCCAGGACCAAGGTGCTACATGCAACATAAATTTACAACATAAATTAACAGAAAAACACTAAACTAGCTAACTAGAGACAGGACAGACTGACCTAACATAAATTACAACATAAATCAACAAAAAACAAAAAACAAAAACTAACTATCTAACTAAAACTAACTATCTAACTAGGTAGGTAGTGCAAAGGTAACAGTAAACATACTTGGTATGTAGGTAGTGTTGGACAGTAAGCATAATAATATTGTGCAAAAAGAGCATTTACAGGTTGATGCTTTGCGGTAGTTGAGTTGAGCTGAGTGATAGAGTGTGTGTGTGTGTGTGTGTGTGTGTGTGTGTTTATCAGTCCAGTCCCTTTCTGTTGAGGAGACGGATGGCTTGTGGAAAAAAGCTGTTGCACAGTCTGGATGTGTGTGCCCGAATGCTTCGGTACCTTTTTCCAGATGGCAGGAGTGTGAAGAGTGTGTGAGAGGGGTGTGTCCAATCAGCCACAATGCTGGTGGCTTTGCAAATGCAGCGTGTGTTGTAGATGTCCTTAATAGAGGGGAGAGAGACCCCGATGATCTTCTCTGCTGTTCCCACTATCCGCTGTAGGGTCTTGCGGTCCGATATGGCACAGTTCCCAAACCAGACAGTGATACAGCTGCTCAGGATGCTCTCGATAGTTCCTCTATAGAAGGTGGTCAGGATCGGTGGTGGAAGCTGGGCCTTTCTCAGTCTTCTCAGAAAGAAGAGACACTGTTGGGCTTTCTTGTGCAGGAAGCTGGTGTTGAGGGACCAGCCGAGGTCCTTCTCCAGGTGGACTCCCAGGAATTTGGTGCTGTCAACGATCTCCACAGAGGAGCCGTTGATGCTCAGCGGTGAATGGTCGCCTCGTGTCCTCCTAAAGTCGACAACCATCTCTTTTGTCTTGTCAACATTCAGAGACAGGTTGTTGTCTTTACACCAGTCCGTTAGCCTCTGCACTTCCTCTCTGTAAGCTGACTCGTCGTTCTTGCTAATGAGACCCACCACGGTCGTGTCATCAGCGAACTTAATGATGTGATTTGAACTGTGTTGCTACACAGTCATGAGTCAGCAGTGTGAACAGCAGAGGACTGAGCACACAGCCTTGTGGGGCCCCAGTGCTCAGTGTGGTGGTGCTGGAGGAGCAGTTCCCGATCCATGCTGTCTGAGGCCTTCCGGTCAGAAAGTCCAGGATCCAATTGCAGAGGGAGGTGTTCAGGCCCAACAGGCTCAGCTTTCCGATCAGCTGTTGAGGGATGATCGTGTTGAATGCTGAGCTGAAATCTATGTACAGCATTCGAACGTGTGTGTCCTTCTTGTCCAAGTGCGTGAGGGCAAGATGGAGTGCAGTGGAGATGGCGTCGTCCGTTGAGCGGTTATGGCAGTACGCAAATTGCAGTGGGACCAGTGAGGGGGGCAGCAGGGTCTTGATGTGTCTCATGACGAGCCGCTCGAAGCACTTCATGATGGTGGGTGTAAGTGCAACAGGACGGTAGTCGTTGAGACAGGACACAGAAGACTTCTTGGGCACGGGGACAATGGTGGTGGCCTTGAAGCACGTGGGAACGACAGCACTGCTCAGAGAGATGTTGAAGATGTCGGTGAGAACATCTGCCAGCTGTTCAGCACATTCTCTGAGCACTCTGCCTGGGATGTTGTCTGGTCCAGCAGCTTTACGTGGGTTGACTCTGCGTAGAGTTTTCCTCACCTCAGCTGTAGTGAGACACAGCACCTGGTCGTTCGGAGGAGGGGTGGACTTCCTCACCGCCACGTCGTTCTGCCTGTCGAACCGAGCGTAGAAGTTGTTCAGCGCATCTGGGAGGGAGCCGTCACCATCACAGGCAGGTGATGTTGTCCTGTAGTTAGTGATGGCTTGTAAGCCCTGCCACATGCGCCGTGTGTCGCCGCTGTCCTTGAAGTGGTTGTGGATTCTCTGGGCGTGTGCACGCTTCGCCTCTCTGATGGCCCGAGAAAGTTCGGCCCTAGCTCTACTAAGCGCCACCTTATCTCCCGCTTTGAAGGCAGAGTCTCGGGTCCTTAGAAGTGCACGCACTTCCGCTGTAATCCACGGTTTCTGGTTGGGTCGTGAGATGGTGGTCTTGGAGACAGTGACGTCATCGGTGCACTTGTTGATGTAGCTGGACACTAATGACGTGTACTCCTCCAAGTCAGTGAAGTCGCCGTAAGTTGCAGCCTCCCTGAACATGTTCCAGTCAGTGCTCTCAAAACAGTCCTGAAGAGCAGAGGTGGCTCCTGCTGGCCAGGTTTTCACCTGCTTCAGAACCGGTTTTGATCGCCTGACGAGTGGTCTGTATGCTGGAATTAGCATAACAGAGATGTGGTCTGAGTAGCCAAGGTGGGGGCGGGGCTCTGCCCGATATGCGCCGGGGATGTTTGTGTAAACAAGATCCAGCGTGTTTTCCCCTCTCGTTGCAAAGTCCACATACTGATGGAATCTAGGAAGCACTGACTTGAGATTTGCATGGTTGAAATCTCCAGCAACAATGAACAGTCCATCCGGGTGTGTGTTTTGCAGTTCACTGATGTTTGTATACAGTTCCCCTAGCGCTTCCTTAGCATTAGCGCTAGGTGGAATGTACACTCCGATAATTAAAACAGTGGTGAATTCCCGTGGTAAATAAAAAGGTCTGCATCTAACAGTCACAAACTCCACCAGCGATGAGCAATAGAAAATGGCAGCGCGGCAGTAGCACACAGCGGCCACTCCGGAGCCAAAAATGGTGCTACATTGTTTACATTTTGTGTGTATTGTGTTTTTGTTTTTGTTCCACTCTATGTATGGATATCGTCGCAACTGGTGTCCATACATACAACAGCCAGACACTTTTCAACCTAAATAACCCGGTTAACGACATCCAAGAAGGGCTGCGGGAAACGCTACGCGAACTCGGCTTGCTCCGCGAACCAGGCCTCGAAGCCTCGTCGTTGCCTGATGCCGGCGGCCGGAGGAGGGGACATCGGAAGCGGTGCGCGAGGAAGCGGAAGCGCAGCAAGCGGGCGGGAGTCTGTGCTAGGCTAAAAACAAACCCTAGCCGGCCGGCTCTCCCGTCCATCATCTTATCCAACGTCTGCTCCCTGGATAATAAACTGGACTACATCCGACTCCAGCAGGCTGATCCAGATTTCCAATACAGGAAATCTGGATCAGCTCTTTGTTTAAAAAGTCCAGTCTCTGATAATATGAGTATTACCCAGTAGGCAGTGCAGAGCTTGGATGAAGCCGATGGGTGAGGGGACTCACCCAATTCTTACTGCCACTATACTCTGGATGTCTACCCTGCCTGTTGTACTTTAACACAACTTATCAGTAATTCCATCACATATGAATGTTTAGTCACATATGAATAAATTTTCCTTGATGTTTCATTCAATTGTCTCATTATCACATGAACATCCATTTAAAAACAATTTCTTTTGAACTCATTTAAAAGAATACTTTTCCACACTTTTTCTCTTCAAACCTCTGTGTTTATTAATCACCAGTGTTGGGACTAACGCGTTATTAAGTAACGCGTTACAGTAACGACGTTATTATTGTGGTAACGAGCACGGTAACTAGTTATTATGCCAAAACCAGGAACGCGTTACTCGTTACTGGGATTTAGATAGGCTCGTTACTCGTTACTTCGTGTGGTGGATATCGCGGAGCTTCCACAGATTCAATAACATTAGCAAGTGGTGGAAGCCAGCAGGTGGATGAAGGAAAAGGGAGGCAAGAGGAGAGACCCGAAGCGGCCGCCGGTCCGCGTGTCAGGTGAACTGAACTTCAGGTAAGAAGTTATGACCTGCAGTCTATCTGAGTCAGATATAAACCAAGTTTAGGTGGAGTTTATTTTCGGTATGCTGACATTTTCGTACTGCGTGCTAGCTAGCATGACAGAGTTTCTATATAGCTGGGTGGGTGCTATGTTACTGATGTTGAACTTTATTTTGTTCATATGGTTAATTATTAGAGTTGCCAACCGTCCCGTAAAAAGCAGAATCGTCCGGTATTCAGAGAAAATATTACGCGTTTCGTACTGAGGTGAAAAGGAACACAGTTTGTCCCGGACTTCAGCTACAATGAAAAAGACACAAAGCTGAAGCTGCACAGCTGCCTCTTCTTCTCTCATTCTCTCCTCTCCCGTTTCTACTTCAATCACGAAACTGATCAATGATCAGCTGATCGGCTTTTCTCTCTTGTTTATTTATCGCCCACTTTGCGCCAGAAAGAAGAAACCAGCGGATGTCGCGTTAAACAACAGCAGCACGTTTAAGCTTGATCAGCTGTTGTTAGAATTTATTTAATATTAATTTCTAGTATCAGCTGATGTTTGTTGGAGCCACAGCTGTAAAGCTGCTGGTCATGATATCGGTTTGGTTATCTGGTGAGAGGGAAACATGCAGATGAAACCAGGAGATGTCCTTACTGAATCATCAGAGCTGAACAGGTGATGGAGAAACAGGTTTACCTTTTAGGTGACATGAATGAGTTGAAGGGAAGTTATGAACTGTTTCTGAGAGACAAATAACACCAGGATCCTTTTCTATGTAGCTGACAGCTGGTAACTGTGCAGGGGCGGGTCTAGCAAAGTGTTGCCAGGGGGCCAGGTAGGGCATTAACAGGGAAAGGGGGGCACAAGGAAATACTTTTCTTTATTATTCTCATTTAAAATGTCTCGCTTTTAAAAAAATAATTATCTGAGTCTTGCAACAAACAATTGATAGATTGATACATATATACCATCAGAACAGTGTACATCACTGTCACAACAGCGTTTATTTTCATTCAAAGTCTTTATGATTTTTCCTATAATGGTGGGCCGGTCTCTAGTCAAAATGCCCGGGACGATTGTTTTGTCCCAGTCCAGCTCTGTATGCAAGCTCATCTGCAGTCTGTTGTTACCTACATCTTCCTATTCAGAAGGCAGAATTTCCAAGTTCTGAGTACAATCAAAAGCACCACAACTGCAGTTTTTGTGTTGGATGTAAAAAGCAGGCTAGAATCATGGCGGCGGTCAACGACGGTCCAGGTGTGGGATTTCTCTCATGGAAATGTGCACATTATTTTTTCCTTTCTGTTGGTAGGTGGCACAGTGCACTTGTGGCAAGTAAGCAAGCTAGAAGACTGGCAGTCTGGCTGGGTATCCAGTTACGGAAGCAACACGTTAACAAGAGAATTCTGAGTAAAACCAAAGTTACTTTCCCTAGTAACTAGTTACTTTGAAAGTAACGAGTAACTTGAAGTAACTGCGTTACTTTTTTAGAGAAGTAACTAGTAATGTAACTAAGTTACTAATTTAAAGTAACTTACCCAACACTGTTAATCACAATATATTAGCTATTGTCATGGTCCTGGGTCGTTGACTCAGCATTTTGTGTTTATTATTAGTATTATTAGTATTATTAGTATTATCTTATGTTCTGGGGTATTCTGACTATATATTTGGGGTTGGATGTTCTAGTTCTGTCAGGATGTGCTGTGTGGCAGGCAGGAGATGAGGACTCAAAATGCAGGACTCTCAGACTCGAGGGATGAACTCAAAACCACAGCTTTATTTGCTGGTAACAGGAAAACGAGCATACAAAGCAAACTAAACTGGGAAATGACAACCTAACTTACAGGAAACACAGGGAGATCCACACAGCATGAGGGACAACGCTACAGTGACTCTTCTTCTTTATAGGGTTTATTGGCGGTTGGCAAACAGCAAAATGGTGCATTACCGCCACCAACTGGTGTGGAGTGTGGACCGAAATGACAAAAAAAATAAATAATTAAACAAATAAATTAATTAATTAAAAGAAAAGAAAACATTCAAATTCTTCCGAACAAATGGGTCTGTCTTAAAAACCAAAATACAGCCTGATAACTTTCACTCAAAGAGCTCACGCGAAATAAATCAAACAAGTCCAACTTCACTTTCATATCATCCAGCTTTTTGATCAGCTGTCTCCTCTCCATGTCATACTTCTGACAATGCAATAAAACATCTTCTATTGTTTCCTGTTCCCTACTGCAGTCACACTCCCCTGTACAGTGTTTACCTATTAAAAATAATGTGCTATTTATTTATTTATTTATTTATTGATGTTGTAGCAACAGTGACTCAGAGAAACACAGGGTTTAAATACACTGGGAAGTAACGAGGGGAATGAGACACAGAAGGAGGCCATAGCTGGGAGAAATCAGAACTGACGAGACAAGGAAGCAAAGCAGAACACATTCACATAAGACACAGACCTTCAAAGTAAAACAGGAAGTATAACACAGAGACGCGAACTTGACACGGTGGAGACAGCAACTAAGAAACAGAGACATAAACCATAAAGCAGAGGACTTTAAGAACCAAAATACAAAGAGTTAAATACTAAGCATGGAACACAAGAAACTAGACTGGAGGGAGTAACAAAAGACCAACCATGAGAACATAATTCACAATACAGAGTGACAGAAAACACAAGAAACTCAAAACATGCAAAGACACAGACCAAGAAACACAGACTTACACAGAACAGAGGGGGCACAGAGAAACATGAAGGGCAAGGGATCAAAACTAGAAACCATAGAATAAATCACACGAGTACAAAATACAAAAATCACAAAGAACTAAAAACACTGCGTCAGGAGACCCAGGATCCTGACAAGTTCTTTGGTTATAGTTTATGCTCCCGGTCAGTTTCGTGTTCTTTGTTTCGTCAATGTATACTTCCTGTTTTACTTTGTAGATCCATGTGTGACTTCACTGTGTTCAGTTTTGTGCGCTCCCTGTCTCGTCTGTGTAATTAGGATCAGCTGTGCCTCCCTCCGGTTTGCCATTTTGTGTTCCTCTGTGTGTGTATATATAGGCCGTTTATCAATGCCCAAGTACGCGAGTACGTACTCGCGTTCTCGGTGAGTACGTACCCGCCGAGAACGCACGGGAGTACGTACCTGCCGAGAACGCGAGCACGGACTCGTCGGCCGTTTCTCAATTCTCAAGTACGCGAGCACTGACTCGTGATTTGTACAGTCGGAACACCTGCGTGCGTGATGATGTCACAGGTCCGGAGTTTTTACTGCCGTCCCCTCCTAATTTAACTGTGAGTAACATGTTATGAAGCTTAACTTTAATCACAGCCAAACCGATTTACTCAGGAACAAATAAAACACTGAAATAAACCAAACATTAACATTTAGAAGTGATCTAAGTGACTTATATATCATTTTTAACCTCAGTAGTGAAACCTCTATTAATAAAAGTAGTGTACATGTACATACGTGTACATACCTTAATAAAAACAAGCAGGTGAGATGTTAGAACGCTTTTATTTCTATTCTAGTGGACACTCAATACTATAGACAACTGCTGGGGTTTCTTTAACCTGAGTAGTGAGAAGTCCGCGAGCGGTTGGGGGGGGGGTTGGAAACGATGTGCCGGGAGTCCGCTGTTGAGTTTTGGACGAAATGCATTCTGGGATATTTAGCTGTCCCAAGTCTACACCGATGCATGCTCGATAAAACGGGCGGATCGAGAACACGTCCGGGACTTTTTCGCGTTCTCGGCGTGATGCGTACTTCGAATTGGAACAGTACTTGGTCTCCGACTGATGACGTATCACGAGTACACGAGAACGCAAGTACGCACAAGTACGCATATTGATAAACGCCCATAGTGTCTGGCTACCTGTGTTCATTGTTGGTTCGTCTGTGTTATTTGGTCATCACCGCGTCTCTCTGCTCCACATTCTTCTCTCCTTTCCCAGCTCTTCATCCCCTGCGTAACCTCCTTATGTTTTCAACTGCATGTGACTTTGTGAGTTATGGTTTCGGGTTTTGTTTATTATTAGTTTTCCCCAGTTTAGGTTTGTTTAGTTCTGCCCTCGCCTTTGTTATTTATTGTTCACTGTAAATAAACTCACTCGCATCACCGCCGCTGTCTGCAACTTGGGTTCTCCTTCACTTCACCACACGACTGTTGCCCCAGCAGTGACAGCTACAACTGTATGTCTTAGTTAGGTTATAATCTAGTTAATGTTATCACCCATGCTTTCTTGTTTAGGTGTCATTTCCAGTTTCCTGTGTAAGTCTGTCTTGTCCTCAATGTATGACTTTTAGTTATGGCCGTGTCTCGTCTCGCTTATCTTTTCCCATGTTCCTCTCCTTGTGTTCCTTTCCGTCTCCCCAGTCTGTCATGTGTTTCATATCTGCGTTTTTTCCATGTCCCATTGTCAAGCTTGTGTTGTCGCAGTCTTTGTCTCATTATGTTTTCTGTTTTATTTTGACAGTTTTGTATTTCCATGTTCAGTGTATTTAGTTTTGCTTCCCCTGTGGCATCATGTTCATTTGTGTCAGCTGTGTTCTCCAGGTGTTCCACTTCCCTCATTACCCTTCTGTGTATTTAGGTCCTCTGTCTCCTTTTGTTCAGTGTTGGGGGTCATTTGTTTATCTCGTCTCATGGCTATAGGTTTTCATGTCACTTCAGGTCTCAGGTTTTTCATGCTCCTGTTATGGTTTCCTCACGTCTCTATTTTTGCATGCTCCTGTTCAGGTTTCTGTTTCTGTTCGTGTCATAGTTTTCGTGTCTAGTTCTAACTGTTCCCAGTTTAGCTTATCGTTTATTCTTTGTCTCTGTTCACGTTTGCGTTTGTTTCTTTTCTCTACCAGCCCAAATAAACTGCTCTTTTTTTGTTACACTTCAGTTTTGCCTCCCGTGCGTTCTGCTATTGGGTCCACACCACAACACATTGACTACTCAGCCATGACAATAGGTTGTTTTGTTTTTTTTTTTTCGTTTTTTTTTTTAATTCTACATTTTAAAATCAGTTATTTTCCTTAGTCATTTTGACTAATAGCCTCAGACAAGATCCGGGCTGTGTACCATGTTTGCATTCCCTACTGGTTCAAACAGCCCAGCCCAGAAACACACACACACACACACACACACACAACCACAGTAAGAGGTCAGGTGTTAGAAACATTTTATCAAAAACATATTAATCAGACTTAGATTTTTATATATTTGATCGAGAATACAGACTATTTACTATTAGCAAAAGCACAAAAGCCCTCTGTGATAGTACTCTTTATTCATTTTGTACCTAAAAGGCTAGATGATGCGTCTCAGATGTAATGAGCGGTAAACCGCGGCACTTCACTGTCTTGCAGTCACACCTTTCTTTACACCCCATAATGATCCTATTTAGATAAGCCATGGTGAAATGGATTGATGGTATTTCACTGAATTAGAAATGAACAGTTCTGTTGTTCTCATGCAGCCATTCACCAAGGCTTTCTGTTGCCATGTGCAGTTTATCAAACAATTTTGCTATCTTAGACCTTAGACCAGAACCTGGTCAGAATTTACTGACTAATATTAACTATGTTGCTTGTTTTGCATTTTCCTCACAAAAAAGTTTGATTGTTAACCTTTATATAATCTCAAAAGTGATAATGGGTTGTTTTTTTTATATATATATTCAGAAAATTAGTCCTGCAATTCAAGCTTTTATTTCTGTGTACAGCAATGAACTTTCTGACACAAATTTATTTGACAAATGTCTTTATTTAACATGGTATGAAAGCAATGGAAAAAAACAGTAGAATGTCTGCAAGTTTCAGTCAGGCTGTGGCCGAATACAGGGTTGCTCATTTTTTGCCTAATGATCTTGTAGCTTTGACATCTAAGGTTCAAACAGGAATGGGAAGTTAACCTGGCCCTAGAGAAATTAGAAAAAGGTATATTACTGAAAATCATTATTACTGAAAATCAGATTTCCCAAATGACATCAATGAAGGACTCTATGAATATGCAATGTGCATTAAAACTTGTGTATGTGGAAGCCTTTAAAGGGTCTGTACTTGTATAAAAATCATACCTCATCAACCCCAGGACCAGTTGCATCACCACGAGGATCAGGAGGAACTGTAGCAGACTCTTTCTTTGGCCCCAGTGGCCATGTCTGTCACAGAGCAAAGTACAAACGTGAAGCAATTAAACAAAATGTTGTCTTTTTTTGAAATTCTAATGTTTAATTTAGGAGAAATAAATAACAGAGAACACTCACATCTTCTGTCTGTGGCTTTGGCTTGGAGGCCTGCTGAAATTAGATAATAAGCATAAACATTAGATTACAAACTTCAGAAGTCATAGCAGAACATGCCATAAACAGTAATTAAGTAGCAGCATTATTTTTTTAAATACCCGATAAACTGTCAGTGAATTATATGCATCATTTGCATAAAAGTAGCAGGAAATGAGCTCTGCCCTGAACAAAATAAACTTACATAAGCCGCACTGATAAATAACTACATGTGTGAGTTGTCACTCAGCACTGAAGTGCTGATGTGCCACTGTGCTGACATGAATTCAGCAGTTATCTGCTAAGACAGACGGACAGTGTGGTCAGTATGCCAGACAGCAGTCATTGCATTACAGCTAATGTACCCACACAGTCATGATTCATCTGCAGCTATGTTATTATCATCAAGTCTTGCCTTTGAGTCATCGTTGTCTGTAGAAGGTCTTAAACTTCAAAGTAGCACAGATGCTTGGTACAGCATTTTCCATCATTTTGGTTTGTTTAGTGGCTGTTTTTGCTGAATACAAGTCAATAGAGTGAGAGGATGTGTTTGGTCTTATATCAGGCAAAAATGTTGGTCCAGTTTTTCCTAAGATGCTTATAGCAAGTGTAGAAACATTAGAACAATGTAAGTCCAAGTACACACTGCAATAGTTGTACACCCCTAATATGTGCATGTCCTTTACAGAGAAAACAGTCAGTATGATAAGAGGGGTGCCTTGATTTCAGTTTTATATTTTTTTAGTAATATATCAGGGATACTCCAGCTTGTATTTATCATGTCTGACCTGCAGAGGGAGCTGTGGTCTCTGTGTCGTTCTTTCCAGGTTCTGCTGGCCGTTGTTGGGCTGCAGCCCTGGATTATTCCTCTGCTGGGGATAGCCATAACCTGGTACAAAGTAAGGGAAACCCTGTGGATGACAGAAACAATTTAAATCTCCACTGAGCATGTAAATAAATGTATTAACTTTTGCAAGGAGGGCAGGATGTTTGATTTCATACCTGAGGCCTATGAAACTGAGGAAATCTGTAAAATGGATACTGAAACTGTGGAAACATCTGAAAAAAGTTAATGGTTAATTCCTAATTTGTAGACAGAAAATGAGTTTCAGCACATCCAATCACATCACAAGTCAATGATAAAAACAGGAATGTGTTTTTAGCCTGCCATATTCTACCTGCATAGGGTTTTGTGCCTGCTGAGGAACATTAGGATTGTTGGGGTCCTGTGGGGGTCCAAGCTGTTCTTGTTGACCATTGGGGAAAAGCAAACGTGTAAGTTGGTTGCCCTGGTTGGGGACAAGCAGTTGGGGTCCCTGGGGACCGAAAGGACCTGCCACTTGAGGGTTTAAGTTCACCACCTGTGGGGTGAGCAGCACCTCAGGCTGCTGCTGCTGCAGCACAAACTGGGGCAATATTGAAGAGCCCTGCAGAAAGAGCGTCTGCTCATGTCAATGTCAATGAGATTTTTAAATGCAGATATTTTAACATTTTACTAAAGAAGGCAACAAATAGCTGCACGGTTATTGGCATCTCAAAAGCATGGCATGTACCTGTGCTTGTCCCATAGCTGCAAGAGCTAATGCATTCAGTCTCAGGATCTGAATATACAAGAAGAGCAGAATTGGAATGACTAATGTTGTTTCTTTGACTGCCAAACACATAGAACGGTTTTAGAAGCTCATTACCTCATTGCTATTGCTCGCAATAATTCCAATCTGGACCTGTTGTCAAAGAAACCATTGTCAGAACATTAAATGTGATGTTTAACACGGCACTTTATGTAGATAAACTATAAAGCTATAACTTACTGGCAGAGCAAAGCTTGTCCTAAACAGACAAATCAGCAGTAGAGCAGTGTGCAGTTTCATGATGTCCTGCAGTGTGTACAGACAAGCTCAGTGAAAGCAGTTTGCTGAGGATCATACAACCACATACATTTCACAAAGACAATGTTCACAAAACGACATGCACCAAAAGCTCATGTTACCGTTTCTCTGGTTCTGTGTCCTCTTTCTGTGTCTGCCTCCCGACCTTCTCCGCATCATGTTTAAATTCCTCCCCTCTGAGCTGATATAGTCCACCACCAACCCATCCAAACAATATGCGGTTAGTGTGACAGACATTTCTCATGGCAACAGACTCAGACACTTGCAACACAGAGCAGGTAAGTGTGTAATTAGGTGTAAGTCATGTCTCTAAATACCATGACATGTTCTGTTTCAAGTTGTTAAAAAGAGGCCAAAATAATCTCAGTTTAAAACTTCATGCTAATACAGAAATTACAAAATCACCAGAGCTGCATGTTGAGGTCATCACTGTAGCATCCAGGTGTACTGTGTACATTCTGCACTTTGTTTCTGTGATCTCTTAAAATAAGAAAAGCTTCTGTAAAGTGTAACAGTGCAGTGTGTAATTATTATAATTCAAAAGGAATTTTTGCATGTCATGAGAAAAAAAAGAAAAGCAGAAAGTTTGAGCACATATTCAGACATTTGTCACATCACACTCAGTCTGATCTTGGCATCTAATTGGTGAATCATTTGTACTAATGGTTGAGTGTACTTGGCGTTATGTTCAACATGTTTTGCCTACACCAACCATTAGTGCAGCCTATTTTTTTGATACAACCATTCTTTTATGTCGTTGTACTCACTAACATTTTATTACAGTTGAAGTAGTTTTCAAATGTGCCTGGTGCAGCCCCACATGTTAAAGATTCAGAACCCCAAATTTCCCCTCATGGACCCATTTCTGTGTGTGCACAGAATAAAAGTGGGTGTGAATATCACTTATTTTGTAAAGTATTATATTAAAGCGTGATATAAATGCAACCCAGTCCACTTACATGGCTTAAATGGCTCAGTTTTATTCATTTGGCCACACCAGATTGACTGTTAACCAACTCGCACAATCCTGAAAGTGAGGCAGCTTGCTTGAACTCACTCCTCATTAGTTTTATGTACACCATGTCAGTAACTAACTCAGATGCTTTTTTATGCTGCACCAGCACATGTTGTGTTGTAAGTTCTGGGAATTTGCTGATAGTGCAGAGACATAATTGCCTCTGTATGTCTGTATATGCTGAAAGGCTGTAGGAGGAGCTGTTTGAAAGAACTTCAGAACTGCATCATGTTTGCTGTAATATGTGTGTTCACTAATTCTCCTTGACATCAGTATCTGTATTATCTTTATCAATGGAATTAGTGGCAAGTGGGTTGGTAGTCATTTTTGTTATTTTGATCTTTTTTATTTTATTTTTGATGACATTTTATGGATGTCCTCTTAACTATCTAGCATGAGTTGTAGTTTTATGAAACTATTATCATATATGTCCTTTAGATGGCAGCACAGATCCACTGTATGACTGATGGTGTATGCTGTAAAACTCGTACAAGACAGATTTTATTTAGAGTATGATTACTTTTATTAGAAAGCAAACACACTGTAACAAAATTCATCAATTTATGAATAATCATAGGAGTTAACTTTTAATGTTATAATATTCAATATTTCTTGTAGATTCAATTCAAAGCTAATGTTACAGTAATGGTGTCAGCTTAATTATCCTTGTTGCAGGGCACTGCTGTTGGTGATGCAGAAGGAGCAGAAGAAGGAATCTGAGGAATTAATAAGAGACAAAAAAAATCATTTTTCTAGCAGAACATGATGTTTACAAACTGTTAGTAATTTTTTTAAAATTGCTTTTATTTTTTATTTTACGCAGTCTCACCTGAGTATCCAAAGTACTCTTCACTGTGTTTTCGGCTTTCATAATCTGGCGCTGTGGAGTCATAGAGCAACATTTAGCCAGTGTAGTTTTCATTCATATTGCACAGCCTATGAGACTAAAGATTCATTGTTTCCTACCCTGAATCTTCCAAGTGGATCAGGCTGAACTGGAAGCTGCTGTGGAGCAGCACCGGCAGGGTTCCCCTAAACAAAAACAGCAAATGTAACATTTCTGCAAACAATAACCACTGATACACTGGAGGGAAAGGTTGATTACCATTGCAGGTTGCTGAGGAGCATTCATTGGTGCCATTTGGGGTACTCCCATGAAAGGAACCTGGTACTAAAGAAGCAAGACAGATGATGCTCTTAAACCTGCAACAATTTGTGTTGTTAACACCACAACAGTAAGTGCCTCACTAACCGCATTGACTGCAGGGACAGCAGGGAAAGGGTACACATTGCCGACCTGAGCTGGAACGACAAAAGCAGGAACTCGAGGAACAAACTGTGAGAGGGAAAAATCAGTGGTATTTAGATTTATTGCAAAATATCTGTGAAAAGTTACTTATGGCTCAAACTCAAATCCAGTGGACTGACCTGAGCAAACTGGGGCTGCCCAATAACGCCTGCTCCACCGCCAGCTACAATGGGTGGATTCAGACCACCAACCAGCATCCCGGGGTTTGCTCCATTTAAGAGTCCTCCATTTAAGAGTCCCCCATTCAACATCCCTGCATTCATAGCTGCCAGCAGCCTTGCAGTCTGCATGGAGCAGGAAAAAGACTTATTGCCTGTGGCCTAATTTCGATTATTGTGCAAAGTATGTATGCATCCATAGTCTGACTGTATCTTACCTTGCCTGCGTTGACCTGAAATAAATTTAGACAAGATATACACATTAGTATGATATATACATAGATAGATGGATAGATGGATGGATAGATTGACTACTCACATAGCTGAGGGTTGCTGCAAATGCTGCGAAGAGAAGAAGCTTCATTTTGCACCTTGAATCGTGTAAAAACACACAAACCTTGTACGTTTTCGCTCTGGCTTCAACTGTTGTTTGACCTGAAAGCTAACAGTAACTCTCTGTTTCAAAGACGCCTTTTATCAGTCAAAGAGATTATTATGAGCCAATTAGAGAGAAGAACACTGCCTTATTCACATGCTATATTTGTCACCTGCGTTGCGTGTCATGGGAAGTTGTAATATGGCATCTATGGTTTCTCCACAATACAAGATTTAAAGAAATGTAATGCAGCAAAGTCCCTGTTTTCAGAGAAACTTCAGCCAGTTCACACGCTGACATTGTTCTTGACAGAGCTGAGTGACCACAAAAAAATAACGCAGTGATTCATTGTCGCGGGAAGGGTTTCTAGAGGCTTCTGGAAGCTTCTGACTTAAAACCAGCATGGACGTCGTTAATGTTGTGGGTTGTGGTTACAAGAGGCAAACAACTGACATCACAGTCATCAAGAGCTTTTGTAGATCACACTGTAAAAAATATGTGCGTGTGTGTGTTTGTGTGTGCGTGCAGTGTGCATGCTTAACCACGTAAAGCCTGAAGAATGACATAATTGCCAGAAAATTCTAATTGTTTCTTAAACTAGAGTGTTTAGTGAACCTTTTTTTATTTTGAAAGAAATCAAATATCAATTTAATATCAATGAGTTTTAATTTGTATCATTTTTTGCTGCGTCCAGCATTTTTGTGCAATTTGTTGGTCGCAGTTTGTTTATTCAAAAAAAAAAGAAATACAATATAGGGGGTTCAGGTTTGTTTTTTTAAATCACGCTGATAATATAGAGGTATCAGAAACACACGTATCTAATAGAATACGTTATAGTGTTAAATTTAATCGAACATTTCACCTTTACTGTGTCAAGCTGCAGACTGTTTATGAGAAGATGTTTGTGACTTGATGAAAACACCCGAGTATAAATGGCATCTGGTGATTTGATTCATGTCTAGAGGTATAAATGGCATGTTGCCTGCTGCTGTTTTATAATTAAAAGTTAAAATAAGTGCCTCAGACATGGCTGGGTGCCTTACTGTAATTTGTGACGACTTTGTAACAGTCACCAACACACTCACAGTGACCCTCAGGAAATCAGTTAATCAGTAATAAAATTCTGGAATTTAAAAAGAAAATGAAAACAGAAAGCCTATAGCTTGTTTCATGAGCACATGTTCAGAGCCATTTCATACATTACTGTGTGGTTGGATGGTTACTTTGTCATATACCAAGGCAGTCTGAGAATGTTTTTCCTTTTGCTGACTCTGCAGCTGACAGCAGACCAGGTAAACACCCCCTGTGGAAGTTTGGTCTGGAACTAATTACACACTGTCATGCAGTTACAATTAAGAAACTACTTTTTTTCGGTTTTTAGCTTTTTAGTGCAAATGCAATTGTTCATCTGATATATTTTATTTTACTTTTTTATGTCACTGGTACTTGTTTTTTCCAAAAGGAAACAAGCTGTACCAGGAATTTCATGTTGATGTGACGGATTTATGGTTTTCAAATGTTCAAGTGAGACCATCTGGAAGTAGCTTGAAGCCGTGTATTGTAAACAGAAGGCTGTGTATATTTTTATCAACCTCTTATACAAAAATAACAGCCATCAGATGGAGGCACACCCATGGCCCTTTATTCAGTGTTTTGTTCAAGACAGATTTGACAGATTTTTTTTGTGCAATGGGAGTTTAATCATTTATTGGTCATTAGTTACAGTGATCTACAACAGGTATTAAGGAGAACCACAATCAGTATTTAGCGATGAATCTGTGAGAAATGCTTCGTCTCATTCCACTTGCTTCTCCTCAGTATCTACCCCAGAGCATTCTTCCTCATCTTCAGCTGCCGTAGTCTTCATCACCGGAGGCTGTGTCCTCCTGAGGCGAGCTGCGACTGACCGTCGAAACCTCAGCTTGCTGCTCGGATTTGCAGCACCAACAACACCGCCCAAGGGTTGTGGGTTATTTTGCCCGACTGCTGACATCAGCTGCACTTGGCCAGGGGTCAACACGACACTCTGAGGCCCTCCGCCGATGTTTCTCTGTGGCAGCACCGCAAACAGCCCACCTCCAGCTTGCTGAGTCCCTGGCCCTTGCAGATTCATGGCGGCTCCTCCTGCCTTGCCCATGAGAAAAGCTCCACCTTGTGGGAGAACTGCAACTGGAATTAGTTGCTGTGGTGGAGCCTGACCTACAGGATTCCCAAGTGGCTGGATAAACAAAGTATTGCCAACTTGGACTACTTGTGCCACAAAGGGCTGACCAGTCAGTGGAACCCCATTTTGAGCCCCAGCGTTCGCACCGTTAGCAGCTCCTGGTCCTCCATTGTTGTTCACTCCCCTATTGGCAAGTGCCTCAGCACTCCCTGAAGACACACCACTCTCCACCACGAGAGCCAGGCTCTGAAAGATAACCCACAGCATGCAGTACATGTTTTAGCTTAGCTTGGTGCAAGCAGCAGACGATCAGCAGGTGAAGCGCCGCTTCTTTCTTTACTTATATAGAAGGCGTCAGACTCGGCGATCACCAGAAAAGGTCCAATCAGAATGCTTTATCTCATAAAAACGAGGTGCCGTAATCATCATGACCAAGCAGCAGGCTATTTTTGCTTTGTCGCCTTACAGCAGGCCATTATTTAGGATCAAGCGGCAAACCAAAATCAACTACCAGTGACTTGCATTCTTAAAACCATTGTTGCAGAGCTATTCATCTCATGAAGTAACACAAACACACACACAAAAAAAGGAATGAAGAAAAGATATCAGAACATGAAATGATATTTACCAGGGTCTTTTTGTAGGAGACTTTATTTCAACACAAACATCAATAAGCAACAGAGTTTACTGAAATATTCTGAAATTGTGAATTTCTTTGCTGTCTTAGCCTTTAGTTAGCACTGTAAGGAAACATAACATCAGAAGACAAACATGTATACATTTGCTACTAAGTTAGCCAATACAGGTGCTATTTTACATTTGCTAGTATCAAACAGGAATCTGCGATTGTCTACTACACCGTTGTGATTTTAAAAAGTGATAAGTGTGGTACTACCTGGCACTGTGTACTGTACAGTGTTTCTTCTAACAGTTTGGAATGCATTGTAATAAAGATTTTGAATACAGCCAGCAAAAAAATAACTACTTCTTTCTTCTAATAGACGGTTCTAGCAGCTCAGTCTAAATTACAGATCAGTGATTTAAATGTCCATGCTTAGCCTTACACAAAGCTTTGTTTATAGCGGGAGGTAACATGGGTTTGTTTCATCTGTACTTGTCAGAGCGTGTACTGTATCATTTTGATTAGACAAAACTTCAGCAGCCAGATATTCAAGCTACAACGCTGGAGCAGCTTTTGCAAGCTTATGTAGTAGATGAGGAACAAACCGAAGCTCAGAAAAGCAGGTTGGCATCCATGTCCTCTGCAGAGAGACAAGTTACAAAAAGTTAGAGTTTGCATCTAAATTATCAACTAACAGTACCAGAAAACATCAAATTCTGAACATATTTTATAGCAACATGCTGGGTCTTCATCTTAAATCTTGGAAGATATATTCAGATTGGAGCATCACATTTTTGAAACCTCTACTATCTATGCGATTATAATGGCCTTGACCATAAACGTACTACATCATTTATGGGAAGGTTTCACACAAATATAAGAAACGATGAACCTCTCACCATTCCTGATACCAAAACAGGTGATCCACTCCTTAAACGATACCAGTTTGTCTTTGTCAGCATCGCACTCCTGGAAGAAGCGAGAGGTGCAGTGCTCCATTGGCACCAGAGGGACCCTGAGAGGGGCCAGCTCTGAGTGGGACAAAAACCTATGGAGAAAAAAAAAAACAGTTTTTGATCCTTGTGAGCAAACAGAGTGTGCATGATGACTGAGTAAGTGTTTTCCTGACATACTAGTTATTGTTATTGTTGTTACAGGTCATTGAAGCCTTTAGACCATAACCCGTTTGTGGGTGTTTGTTCTGGACTGAAAACTAAAGGACAACACTGCATTTGAGATCTGTGCGTGAAACTTTTAAAGAGCAGCTCAAGACATATTTTTATAAGCTTGCATTTAACTAGTAGATATTATTAATGTGTTTTAATAGTTGTGTTTTTATTTGTTGATTGTTCTTGTGAAGCACTGCGATTCTTATCTAGAAAGGTGCTAATTTTGATTTTCCTTTGTTTACTTGTTACAGTTATTGTCGCCTATTCAATTATTATTTATAATATACTTTCGTCAACAGTGTATCCATAGCGTATTGATTTACACTTTCACCTGACATGTGCAAGGTCTCTGGTTAGAGACCAGGAAGAGGAGCAAATGCCCTTTGGTGTTGAAACAGGAAGGGTATCTGGTGGAAAAAGCTCCCAAATCGAGTGGAGCTATCTGCTGTGGGGACCCCATGTGAAAAAAGGAGCAGCCAAAAGAAGCATCTTCTTGTAACTGTGTGATTAAGGCTGTGTTTTTTACAGCCTGTCGGTCATCTATGACATATATCTTATCATATATCACATATCATATATCTCATATATTGTTCTATAACCAATAACTCCCCTATCTAGCTAGCTTTTGTTTTTTAGAGGATACTATAAGCAAAAACAGTGTATAAAAATGTACCTATCAGACGGGTGCTGGTCCAGCTGAGCAAACTGCCAGTGTACTGGGTAGATGTACATGTTGTAGTTTTTCTCAAAGTCCTGTGCGAGAAGCTCAACAGAGTGATCGCCTGCATGAAGGCGCCTCTCACTCTCGAAGATTTTCTTCACCTGAAGAATACATGAGACCACACTTTAACTGGTTTCAGTCACTTAAATACAGTATTTGTAAAGACCTGTTTGTGTAGTAAGCCTTACTCTGAAACGCTGTTTAGGAGTGAGGAAGCCAGGAGTTATGGAGTCATGTTCGTAGAGCTGGAGCAGCACGTTTTTGAGCCAATCTCTCATTCGTAAAGGAAATTGCACCAGCTCGGTGTCCACACACGGAGGTATCACTGAGACAGAGAGGACAGAAAAAAGCACCAGATGTTTTAATTAGTTCTTTCTTCACCATACTAAATGATACAGTTTGTACAGTGTTTAAATACAGTCTCACATTTGCATGGCCCAGTGTAGTCTAGGTGAAGTCTGTGTCCTTTCTTAGTGCCCTCCAAGTTGCATTTAGTAGCAAAGAGTTCACATGATGTGTCATATGTTTTGTTGTCTGTCCCACAAACCTAAACAAAAACAAAAGTGTTTAAATAAATGAAGAGAGAAGATCAACTTTTAGCCACTGTCCTCGAAGAGTTTATGCAGGCAGGACTTGTGAGGACATGAAGACACAATACAAAGATAAAATTCCAAAATTGTGGTTTAGAGCTCACCTTCAGCCTGCTATCAGACCCTTGACCTTCTCACAACAAGGGTCAAATAATATGAAAAGAAAACCTGCTGGCTCACCATAACAGGCAGGGTAGTTAGAGCTAATAACAAAAGAAAAGTGTCTGCTTTGTCTTTCAATTAAGTCAAAATACCATCTCCCACAATAACATCTGTACTTTTTACTTTTTCTCCTCACTAAACAATCTGAAAGCTTCACAAGGCTGCTGCAGACAAGTGTGTCACAACCACAGAGCATCACATAAAACGTATGAATATAAATGAATAACAATCAGTAAATGTGACATTTCTTTTGTAGGCATCAACATACTTACATAGTCAAATTCATTCACACTGGGAGGACACTCTGATGGTTCTTGACACACACACCCTGGCTTATTGTCTGCATCAAGTTTGCATGTTTTTCCACGTTTGCAACGGAAGTTTTCACATGGATCTGGAAGAAAAACCAGACACTAATCGGATCTCTGACCAATAATTCAGCTGATTTCTAGAAACAGTGATATAAATAATTTATTTTCGTAGCTTGTTTTAAAGTTTTACTTGCAATAGAACCCAGTACGCTACAATAAGCCCACATCATCCTCTACATTCCTTTAGTATAGAGTTGGTATAGCGATTAAATTCAACTTGATCTCTCTTATTCACTCTTAAGCCTGCAGAGCTGTGTTTTGGTAGTGACTGTGAAGCAGAGAGGCACTATTCATGCGGAAGTTTGAGCAAAATGATTCAGTCAGCAAATTCCCCATGTGAGACTATTCTGATGGTGTATTAGTCAGTATATGGTGAATGCTGCTGCTGATCAGACACCCAGCAGTTCTATACTGTAAGAATAACATGTTATGTGAGTGACTCCGTTAAATTAAAGAAAAACTTAAACTTCCTGGAAGTGAAGCCTTTCACCAGCCTGTATTATTTACATTTATTTCTGTCTTTTGTTAAATTAGAGATGTTGTTAATTCCTACCAGTAATCATGTCACAGAAGGCTGAGGAGGAAGCCTTCAACAGAAACGATCAACAGAAAAAAAAAACCAACCAGTAGGGGTTTCTGGGAGATGTATGCCAAGAGAGGGCCTGGACCTTGGGTACAGATCGGCTGCAGCTCTTATCTGCACCGGATTTACACCAACTAAAGGACCCTGGGAAAGTACAAAAACACACGTAAAGGCAACATCATGCATGTATAAAATCCTTCTCCTCCTCCTCCTACTTCTAATAATAATATTATTAATAACGTCAAGGTAAAGAGGAAAAATAAAGGTCAAGTTGTCCCAATGAAAACTGCAATATCAGATGTTTTTGTAAACTTTGGGCTGATTAGTGCTGCTAAATGTTGCTAATGTTGTCAAAGGTCAGCAGTAAACTTGCAGAGACCTTTAAAAGTTTTAAACTTGCAAGTGAAATCTTCTTTTGCACTTGCACTGCACTGATCTCTAGCAGGCTAATTAGCTGGGTCAGTTTCACAAATAAAAAAAAAAGCCTGGTTACAGGGAGATACATCTCCTTTAACCACTGTCCTTTGTTACCTCCTTACCAAGGAAATTACCCCAACTTACACTCAATAATTAATTTTAACTATCAGTTCTTAAAATTGTTTAGCTGTGGGCTGTTTTTAAAATGGCACCAAGACGGAACTGGTTCCACAGAAGCAATAGCACTGAGTTGGTGGAAAAGAGGTACCGCGGAGTGGTGAGACTAAGAAAAAACAGGAAAATTGTGGCCTGCAAAACCAATATAATCAGCAGAATCATTTTTTATAACTGAGGGTCACTGAGATTGCCCAGTAACTCTTTGTGTATTCTTGACTAAAGGCAAGAGATTATAAGTTATCTTAACCTTTGTAAGTTTAAAATAATGATAAGCAGGGTGCTGGTTTAGCTCAGTGGGTGAGCAGGTGACCATATGTCATATAGCTGGAGAGCAGTAGGCCCGGGTTTGAGTCTAAACTTGTCTTCCTCTCTTTCTCTCTCCCTGCTTTCCTGTCTTTCTATACTGTCTTTATCCAATGATGCCTAAAAGGCCAAAATAATAATAATGATAATCTACTGTAAAGAAAGAAAATATAGGTAATATAAGCATTACCCATTTTCCTGCCCTTCTCCTCTTTGTCTTTTGGTCTGTATTGTCAGTGCTGCTGCTCTCAGACTCAGGATCCTGTCGGCCCTCTTCTTGTCCGGGTTGTGTTTCCTCCCTGTCCGGAGAGTGCTTCCTTGACCTTTGGTTTTTCTTTTGCTTCCTCGTTTTCCCCTTAGTGTGACTTCCACCCACATTCTTACTCTTCTCTTCCTCCTTTCCAGATAGAGTGGCCCTCAATTCAAGCTCTGCATCGCCCTTTGGCTCTGGATGGTCCACATTTGCTTCAGGTTCTTTCTTGGCGCTTACGTCTTGGTCTGAGAAATCTTCGTCCTCTGTCTGATCAGACACCTCCTCGCTGTGTGCTGCCTCTGTGTTTTGCATGCCTTGTTCATAGTCATCAGTAATTTTGGCCATTTCTTTCCCACTGGTTTCTTTCTGTCTGATGTCCGTTTTTGAAGTAGGCTTGGTGTCATCTGAGTGGGTTTTGTCATTAGCCGATGCAGTCTGTAGAGGTTGTAGGAGGCTACTATCAGCAGCATAGTCCAGATCGACTGGAATCACTGATTCTGTGCTGCCATCTTCCTCTAGCAGTGCTTCAGTAGGCTCTTCCTTCCTTTCTGAATGGGTCATCTTCTGGACCTTCTCCTCTATCACATCTTCCACACTGTCTTCCTTCACTTCTTCCCCATCCAGCAAATGTTTCTTTGTCTCTGAATTCTCATCCAACTTCTCCTGATCCTCAGTGACCTCAACAACCTCACTAGACTCAACCTTGCGTTTGTCAGGCTCTACTTCTTCCTCCTCCAGCTCTCTTACTTCAGCTTCATCTTCCTCTTCAGCCTCTTTCGTCAGGAGGTCTACCAGTTCTTCTTCACTCAACAGAACTGCACTGCTTTTCTCTCGCTTTTCAGCCCTCTCTCCATCGTCCTTGTTAGCGTTGTCTTCGGAACTCAGTTCTTCGTCTTCCTGCTCCTGGCTGCTGGCCTCAAATGTGACTAAAGTGGGTAAGATCTTTGGCTTATTGGCTTCCTCTGTGATAGCATCCTTAATCAGGAGAAAAGGAAACATATTTACTGAATGTATAAAATTACACAATATATTTAGTATTAGAATTTAAAACTCTAGATGAAGAAGATGCTACTGTACCTTTTCTTTGGCTGTGTGCAAACTCTTATGCAAACCATGATGCTTTCCATGAGGTTTACTTTTCACCTGAAGATAATGAGAAAGATCTCTCTTTATTGTGTGGTGCACACATTATCATATTATGTTTTTGACAAGTTCTGTATTTGATCATTTTTGCTCATCAATTTAAGAAGAAGAATAACTTTGCTACTCACAGACAGAGCAAATGTTGCTGCCAGTAAGCAAAGGAATACTAAGCAGGCCCTCATACCTGTAAGATCAAAGTTAATCATTTAAACCTTGGATAAACTGTCTAAAAATGGATAACATGTAAGTTTTTAGATTTTGAAACCACCACAGAATTGAATATTTGAGAAAATTATTACACTAAAGGCTAAAAAGCTGTTCATGATCTATCAATACATTCTACTCTGGCTTCTCCATTTCCACAACAAAGATGTGAACTTGGCACATCTTTCAAAGTGGAAACAACTGAATGCATCTGTATGCTGCCAGCACATTCATGACGAGCAGAGCTGTGGGCCCAGCCTCCACTATCGCCAAGGTTACAGGCCTCTGATATGTGCCTCGCTCTCAAAAGTCACATTCAGAGCTAAAGTAAACACCAGAAGCTACCAGACTGGAAAAATTTGACTAAGTCCACAAACTTTTTGTGTCTCTGGAGCCCAACGACACAGACATTACTGGGTCTGTCTGGTAAAATAGTTCTCAGCACAGCTCTCAGACCTGAATGTAATGCAGGCGAGAGAGGGTGTACACACCAAAGTGATAAATTAGTCTTTATACTTTGAATAATTTAAAAGTTATCAGACACTACTATAACTACTCTATTACATGATTGCTACATCTTTAATAAAAATTTATAGACATTATAAAAACATTTAGATATGATATTTCTCTAAATTAAAATGCAACAAATTAGTACTTCCAAATATGGAGTGTATATTAACTAGTGCTACCACTTTCTACAAAAATAACAAAGCATCGCTTTCAAAAGCTCACCAGCATAAAATTGTGGCCCTAAGTAATCAAGCCAGCAGTTGCCACACACAGTTTAAATGCAGTAACTGAACAAGATGAATGTCAAACACACATCACTGTTTTGCTATATATAAATGGAGTTGCAAAGCACTATTAATTTTAGCTATTGTATTGTTTATTTTATTGCTGTAATTGTAATATGTGTGTCTGAAACAGGTCTGTCTTGTAAAGGAGACATTGAGCTTCAGTAGAACTACCTGCATAAATAAAGGTTAAATAAATGAGAAATGAAACTCTGTGTGTCTCGGGAATTAGAATTTTACCTGAGGCTGGCAGTCGCAAGAAAAATGAGTATCCCGCACAAACAGCAGAGCGTGCCTATGCTGAGCCTGTGAAGATGTCCTTTTGTATTCAAGACAGTGCACACTCTGTCCACACAAACCAAGCATGCAACACACACACAGAGACACACATACAGTTTTTTTTTCAGGGTTTAGGATGCCACTGCTAACTTTGGGAGGGCCTTTGGGCAACAGAGATAAAGAGAGAGGCAGACAAAGGGATCCCACTCCCACACTGAGCTTCTGTTGGGCGATCAACTTCAAAAAATATGCAGTGTGTCTGTTTCCCAAAAAATGACAATAAATTTTAAAAAGAACGCTCCAGGGTTCGTAACAGATTTTGACAGGTTTAATTTTTGTTACTGAAGATAAGCTCTTTAATTTGCATGCATGTATAGAGGAGTTCAGGAGAGAGGGACAACAGAGTCTACAGCCATCTGTTAAACACTACGGAAGCTCTGTTATGGTTTGGGCAGCATTTCAGCCAGTGGTGTTGGGGATTAATCTAATTAATCCAATTACAAGCACAGAAAAGTGCTGTCAGATTTCGACCTACTATCCAGTACCATCTGGTTCATTTTTCAGCAAATGATCCCAAAAACACTGCTGCAGTAAAAGCATATCTGTATACAAAAACACACTGTAGAACACTGAACATGTGGATTGTCCTCCTCAGATCCCAGACCTCAACATTATTGAAGCAGTGTTAGCTCATCCTGACAGAGAGCAGAACAAAAGGCAGCCAACATCATAGTACTCCAGGCTTCTTCTTCAAGAAGCCTGGAGTACTATTCCCGAAGACTGCTTGACGAAATGACAAGAAAGCTTGTCTAAGAGAGTTCAGGCCCTGTTGAGGACTAAAGAAGGTCAAACCAAAAATTGACTAAAACAGCATTTTAGAATTGTACAAAGTCTGTTTTTGCAAAGAGTTTATCATCTGCTGAAGAGAAGCACCAGTACAGGGCTTACCATGATGCTGATCCTGAGAGAAGGGTTTTATATTAGGGAAAACTGAGAGAAAATAATTTTCTGCTACTTCTTCTATGTTTCTACTAGTGTGTCCTGTCACTTATGTTACTTTGTTTGTCAGCTGTATTCATCCTTGATGACATCAGCCAACAGAAAACCCATTATCAAACTCAAACTTCAGATTTCCATATGAGTTAGACAGAAAACCTCAAATTTCGTATGAATAGACTCAATAAACCAGGGGTGGGGAACTCAGGGCCTCAAGGGCCGGTGCAAGTTTTAGATGTGTCCTGGATCCAACACAGCTGAATTAAATGGCTAAATTACCTGCTCTACATGTCTTGAAGTTCTCCAGAGGCCTGGTAATGAACAAATCATTTGATTCAGGTGTGTTGACCCAGGGTGAAATCTAAAACCTGCAGGACACTGGCCCTCGAGGCCTGGAGTCTCCCACCCCTGCAATAAAAAAACATGCTTGTTTAGATGTGTAGTATTTCTTCAGTGACACGTTGGTTTTTTGTTTGGTTTTTTTTTTGTATAGCACACCTGACAAAATAATGAATCAAACGTTTACTTTCATTTAAATAGTTCAACAATCATTGAAGTACTCATTAAGCTTTCTATTGAATGGATTTTGCACTCTTTGGGGTATGCTGTGGAAATAACTGGATTATTTAACAAAGAAGTGTAAGTATAACAAAAATGTACCCATGATAATGGATGGATAAGCCTCATAATGAACATAATTTCTGGTTACTGTTGTTTGTGAAAATTTGAAAAGTACTATGAGCAGGTTGTTTATGGCAGAATGAACCCAGTCCAAACCAACATGACCACATTGTTTTAGGACAGAAACAATACATAATTTTGGCCACTAGATGTCACAAAAACTAAAGTCTGTACTCTTAAAGAGGCTAAGAAACTGCAGTATGATGAGGGTAAATGATGAAAGTAGCAAGGACATGACAAAATCGCTCAGAAACTGCAGTTTTACCTTAATTAATTGATATTCAAAGAATCAACACACCAGCTTTAAACACAAGCCTCTTCAGTGAAAAAATACATTACTTTGTTAGACTGTTCATCAAAGCTGGGAAGCACAAGCTTTGATTTCTATTACAAAATGTTGTAAATCAATCAGTCAGTTCCACGAGGCATTTATGGAAAGATGTCATCTTATTTTATACAAGCTGAGTAAAACATGCACAATGTAGCATCAACATCATGATATCATGATGTTGTTTTTTGTAAAATCATATTTCACTATTCATCACTATCTTGCATTACTCCACTGTTTCCCCATAATTAGCAACCAATTCAAACATATTTAGGTAAAAAAAAGCAAAATAGAAGAAAATTATTACACTGCACGCAATCTCAAGGGTCACGCTGGTGTACTACCTCTAAATTAACAGTCTTACAAATGCCTAGTTTCAGTAAGAATATTAATACCACAGATGCATCAAATGCCTGGCTGACAAAGATAATTACATCATTAAACCTTAAGTAACGTTAGGGTGAACGTGCAGACACTGTTGACTGTCTGCGTATCACAACAAGCATCAATCATCTTCTCCTCCACTCCTCCCCTGTGGTTTTGGTGGATAGCGCTGGACTGGTGAACATTCAGTCTAATTACAGGTTTCTTTTGCTTAGCTGAAATCCAAAGTGAGGTTAAACAAGGAATTCTCTAAGCTTTTTTTGGGCCTGGCCATATAAGTATATCCAGGAAGCGATTATATGCCACAGGATGGAAATATATAGAAGCCTTTATTTGTACATACTGTACATGCTTAATGTTCCAAAAACACAATTTCCAATAACATCGTTTAGCAGTGAAGGCAAAATATGGTTTGTTTTTGTTTTAATAGACTGAATTAATATTGTACTTTGTCATAGTGTGCGTGTATATGTGTGGGGGTGTGTTAATCCACTTATGTGATGTTGCCACAAGTATTATGAAAGGCAGTGTTTAATTTTCTCAATTTAAACCAACTTTATATTGAAAACTTTATGCCCCTTGCACTTATACTACTTATGACCTGTTCCATATAATCCATCATCTGACAATAACAAAATTCCAAATAGAAAGGGAAGGAGGGGAAAAGGAAAAAAAAAGTTTCACCGGAAACAAGCATGAAACTGTCTAGCCCTCTTTTCCTCTCTGAGTGGGTGAGTTTATTTTTTTAACAGGCCACAAACCCTATAGTTTAGTTACCTAAATTATATTTCACTAAAGACGTGAGAGGGGGTGTAGGAAATTTGGTGACTGAATAAAAGAGCGCACAGTATGTGTGTATGTGTATGTGTGTGTACAATCATCATCACGCCACTGTGTGTTTTCTGAACTCCCTCTCCGGAACAAATACACCTTCGCATGACGACAAAAAAGACACGTCCGGAAGGAAGTGATGCAATCACCTTAAATGAGAATACTTATATACAGTAGTCCTTGGAGTTCCCTCCAGCATATCCACGCATCGTGCTTTTACTTCAACTACCAGCTTCCATTCGAGGTTCAGGACAGACTCCGGATTCTCCTTATAGACTGAACGAGGAGCACCAGCTGCATCTTTTTACATTACCTCTGAAACCAACTGAAGTAAGGTAAACAATTATGCATTATTATTATTATTATTATTACTTTTGATCACAATTCTTACTTTAGTGATAACACCTTTGAAAGTTTTGAATTGTCGCTTTGGTTTGTAGTAACTTAACATCTAGAAGCTTAAACCCAAGAGTAAATTGATGTGACCCTATTTTGGGGGGAGGTGTTTTTTGTTAATGCACCATAGTAGTTACTCTTAAACTGAACTGAACTTAAAGAGAATAATAATTTGATACTTATTTTAACAGAATGAAGGTTCCCATCATAACATTTTGCCTGATTGGAACAGTTTTTTCCAACCCGGTGAGTATGAAAGCAGAAAACAACAATAAATTATTAAAGCGGTCTAAAATTTGAAATATTTTTTCACCATAATTTTTTTTACATAACTTTCAGATAGACAAAATATCCTCCCGTCTAGCATGCTGTGTATTTTTGTTTATTTGAAAGAATTACTGAGGTTCAAGGACACAGTTAAAACATAAAAATAAATAATACTAGGTACAAATAAGCTTAATAATACTTGCTATTAGTAAAATAATAAGGTAACATGCATCTAAGGCATGTCATAACTATGTGTATTTTTAGAAATAATAATTTAAAAAAGTGTTGTCCTTTAAATAACCATGTTTTCCGTTTCCATTCTGACAGATTTTACACACTGTTGTTTCAGTATCAAGCGAGGTTGCATCAAACTCAGTAAGTAGCATTTTCAAATCACAAATAATTTTTTTAATAATTTTTTTCCAAATTCCAAATCACATTTGTATGGACCTTGTTTCTGCTACTGGGAAAGAGAGAGAGAAAAGAAAGTAAATAATTCCACCAATAATTTAAAGTTTAACTTAATAATTTAAAAATTCAAGTTTTTTCAGATGTTTGAATTAGTAAGTTTAAATTTTGGCAATGATTTTCTTTTAATACATTTGAGCTTCTATACATTTGAGTGTATTTCAGGAACTATACATAAACTACTAAACTATACAGTCTGCCTGAAGTAAAGCTGAATTCCTCGAACACAGTCAGCAGAAAAAGCTAACAATGGGCGTGGGTACTGGAAGTTTCTCCAGACCTCAAGATGATTCCCATTTCAGAAACTATTGTTTACTATACTTTATGTCTGCACCCATTCAGGCAGTAATAGCTTACCCAAGCAAGGGTTGACATGAATGAAATCTTAAATGAATGATGATTGTTGATGCTGCAGTTTTAGCATATAATTAAAATACATTCTTCTCCACCCTTACTTTGTTTTGTTTTTCCAGACTGAAAGTGTGTCTGTTTCACAATCGTCTGAAAATGACACCTCAGAGCTTCAGGTAATGTGTACATTTATTTCAGTAATGAGTAAATGGTTATTTTTCCTGACTCTTTCCATCACATTTGATTGCTAATTTTCACCCACGTGCATCTTTGTTCCTGTCTGTGTTGCAGAGCCCCAAGGAAAACACCTCAAATCAGGTGAGTTATTTTGCTTCTGAAATTTTTTAGGAAGACCTTTATTTTAATACACAGACCAAAATCATTTGTCTGTTTACTGAAAATGTCTCGTTTTTTATACAGAGCTCAGAGTCAGAATCATTAGAATCCACAGAGAACACATCGGAGGACACATCAGAGGACACTTCAGAGGACACATCAGAGGACACATCAGAGGACACGGTGGGTCCTATATGCAATCTGTGTAATACTTTACTGTTATCTTTCAACAAGGTTGCTATTTCCGATTTGTTAAGATTTCTGGGTGTAACCTTGAATATCAGATGATACAAATGAATAAACCTGGAATAAAACTGATATTGTTGCATCCCAAAATGGGTTTCTTTTCCACAAACAGACTTCAGAAGAGAGTGACAGTCAGTCAGATGAGGTAAGATGAAGTAAAATCACTTCTTTTACTTACTGTATTAAGTGTAGTACAGAATTACACTGAGGTTTTCTTCACCTCTCTTCCACAGATGGACTCCATGCCCGAGACCAAAGATGATAGCATGGGCAGTGAAGAGAATGTCAGAAAGGTGCGGTAAATCTTTTACATTATCAAATTATTTTGTTAAACCTGCTTAAGAAGAGGTTACCGTTAGCTAACACAGTGCTCTCTTTATTCTCCGCTTTAGAGCTGGGTACGAGTGTTTACAAATACAGCGAAAGCCCTTAGTGCAGAGGACAGCAATGAGCTGTCCAACACAAACCTGCTGGTCAACCCCACAGACAGCAGTGACAGCATAGAAACCACAACTGCCACCAGTGACAGCAATGACAGCAATGACAGCTCCAGCAGCGAGAGCAGCGAGAGCAACGAGAGCAATGAGACCAAAGACAGCAGCGACAGCAGTGATGCCAGCATGAGTACAGAGGACAGCAATGCCAGTGACAGCACCGAGCTGAAACAAGTGAAAGCCAGGGACTGTGTGAACGGCACTCAGAGCTGCGAAAGTGAGGAACGTTTCTTCCAGAGTGTAGGAGATGATGCTCATTTCTCGGTGGATAATCTGATGGTGCCAGATGAGGATGACAGGGAGTTAATGCTGCGAAGATGATGACATGCTCTTGTGCAGCCTCTCATTTCCCTTTATGAACTTTAACACTATGACTAGCCTGAACACTTCAGGATGATAGATTTTGTTATATAGATTGCTTTATGTTTAAAATGACATAATGCTACATGCAGCTGATTTTTGTGTGAAAATTATCGAGGTGATATTATCCTAAGTGTTTACTTTGTTTTTATAATAATAAATAAATAATATAATCATGGATTTGGGGGGTTGTGGTGTGTTGATGCATACCATCTTAATCAAGGATTTATCAATCATGCAATTTTATAACAGGCCAATACATATTACTGTACTCTATACTTTTTAAAATATTTAGAAAATCATAGTAAAGTACATATAATAACTGCCTTGCAAAGTAGTATTTTACAATATGTAGCTTTTAAAATTACAATTAGCTACTGAAAAACAGTAGCGGGACAGGTGAATAAATAAAGAATAAAAATTTTAACCTGTGTCCACTTCTATAATAATGAATTTCTAAGCAAAATGCAGTCCTGCATATTAGAGGTGGGCAAATCGACCCAAATATCGATCGTATGATAACAACCCTGGTGTCAGATCAATACTAGAACAGTAGGATTAACATTTTTTCGATCCTCTTCAGGGTGTAGACCCACTGAATTACGTTTTGTTTTACGTTTTCATTTCTTTTGGAAATGAAAAACATATACCTCAAATATGCACTAGGAAAAATGTGAACCTTTTTGTGTTTACTATCACGTCTATTTTATTAATAGTTTAGAGATCATTTAGAGGTCATTAAAATATGTTCCCCTGATGATTAAGTTAATCTCACAGCCTAAATCACGAGGCACTGCTCTCCCCTACATAAGCTCCCTTTACAGGTTAAAAGCATTGTTATTGGTATCGGATCATTAGCAAAGACAGAGCACTACTGCAAGACTACTACTGCAATACAAGTAGCAATACTTGCCTTGTAGTCGAATGTGAAAGTATGACGTGTGATATGTATGACTCTCTATATAAATGGTAGTTTCTCGTTTGCCAACATGGCCGGTTAGCTCAGTTGGTTAGAGCGTGGTGCTAATAACGCCAAGGTCGCGGGTTCGATCCCCGTACGGGCCACAGTAGCTTTTTTTTTATAGATATATATATATTTCTTTTTACACTTCTGTTGTAATGGTTGATAACGATATCTCCCTATAAATACTAAATATCGTGTGCAGAAGTAGTTCGTCATTAGACAAATCCCGAAAACTCGCGGCCAATATGAAAAGTCCCCACTAGATGGCAGCAAATCTTCATGTTGTATTGTGTACTAATGCAAATTACTTTTTATAATCTTTCTTGAGGAAAAGGGCAAAACAGTATACAATCAGAATATACACCAGGAAAAACAAATACAACATAAAATTTGATATACTGCACAGAATCAGTCACAAAGCATAGTGAAGACTCAAGAAAATGTCCAGATGATTCACATTGTCCACCAGCAAACTAAGTCTGACAATTTCCAGGAGACAATTCATCCATATTTATGGTCTAAATATGTTCTCCTCACCAAGAAGGTCACCAAGAATCTGTTTAATGACCATGTCACCATAACTGTCTGATTCAATATCATCGTACACCTGGTTTTCCATAATTTACTGAGCTAACCGGCCATGCTACAGCATAATTTAAAATAAACTGTGAGGCAAAAAGCTCTTTTGGATTTTCTGGCAGACAGTTTTATTACAAATTTTATAAGATGGTAGTGAGACCTGCTATGATGTGTGGTTTGGGGAAAAAAAGACAAGAGGTGGAGCTGAAGATGCTGAGATTTCCATTGGACCAGGATGGACGGGATTAGAAATGATCATCAGATGGACAGCTCAGGTCGAGCAGTTGGGAGACCAAGTTAGAGAATCAGGGATAAGATGGTTTGGACCTATACGGAGGAGGGAAATATATTGTACAAAGCATGTTGAATATGGAGCTTCAAGGCAGGAGAAAAAGAAGGAAGGCCACAGAAGAGGCTCTTGAATGTAGTGAAGGAGGATATGCAAATGGCTTGTGTGACTTGAGATACTGCGAGTGTGCAGGTGTAAAGAGGCTGTGTTCTGGTAATGGTTTAGACAGATTTCTCAATCACATAATTAGAATGAAAATCAGAATACTTAATAAATCCCTATGGAAATTATGTGGTTACAGAGGGGAGATGTAGGTATTAGCAGTATTAGGTGGTATTAGTAGTATTAGGTGGCTGAGCAAGCTTCATCTGTTATTTGCTAAAGGAGTACTGTAATAGCAGCAAAGAAAAAGTACACCAAGTTCTCCCAAATACCAACGTGTTATTTGACTGTCTGCTACTATTTCAACACATCAAAGCAGTGCAGTTTTTCCAGCAAGCTATTTTTCCTTATATAAAAAAAACTGTGTAAGTTCTAAAGTTGTATTTTAAACTTTTTTAAACAAATGTTGATTTATGCGGCAGCTGTGCCGGCTCCAAAAGCGAGTTAATACATTCACAGTGCAATACATCAACAGCTTCCTTCGTTTTCTGTAAACTTCATTAAAAAAATCAGTCTAAACTTGATGCACTGCAGGACTTAAAAGATGCAACTTTAATTGCAAAAATAGAGGCAGCATTTAGTTCTTAGAAAATATTTATTGCAAAATATTTTAACGTGTTTGAAATGGTATTAACACAAAATGAAATCCCAACACCTTACAAACAGATGGCATTTACCTTGAACGTTTTGTAGCTTGACACTGAATTTCCTCTTAAACTGGAAAACCCGAAAAAGCTGAAAAAGCAACAAACATTGAAGACCTTTGGAATTTGTATTCAGGCCAAGAACCTACAAGAACTTAACATTGTACAAAAGAATGAATCTGAACTTTTAAAAGAAAAAAAGGTTAACATGAGATATGTGATCAATGAAAACCCAAAGCACGAGGATGAGTTATAGTCACATTGTTATCTAGAAAAATGAGACTTCAGGTGTTCCTTCAGTGCCGGTATAGTGAGAAGCTCTTTGCGACACACGTGGCAGCGGAGAGGTAGCTTCAACAATTCACTGGTGCCTTCTTTCACGGTGACCTTTCCATCAGTTTCAAGCATCTGAATGACATCTGCAGGAAGAAAAACACAAAGTGTTTTGAGTCCACGGCATAAATGATTTGCTTTAAAGCCAAATTATTTCTAAGCAGGTGTTAAAAATAAACTAGAACTGTTCTCACCCTTAGACTCGATGAAGTAATCTGTTGTAAACGAGTTCCAGTGCTTTTTGTTCTTTAAACAAGGCGAGTCAAAGTCTTGGCTGATCACGTGGAGGTGAACATGGCTTAAAGGGAGAATTGAATATTTCAAAGACACATTAAAGATGTGTTTAAGATTAGAAAGTAAAGTCTGAAGCATTTACATTTCAAATTGCAGCCACAAGATGGCAGCAGATGTCCAAAACAGCTTCTGTGCTCCAAGTTTTGTGGCGCTTTTATTCTAAATTAATGTGAGAAGAATCTAGACGCTTACACAGTATGTAGTAGTTATTCTAAGGTAACAATCGTTGTTTATGTGTCAGACATTGGGACCACACCACAATTTATTAGATTTCTTTTTTAAATACAAATATTACCTGCATCACATTTCCTTTGAATGGTTTTAAAGATGTTTTATGTGTATTTGAAGTGTTTTATATGAAAAATTAAAGCCAGATCAGAAAAACGGGATAAAACATTAAAAACGCAAATTTGAAAAATCAGAGCCTTTCAAAATGAAAACATAAAAAACAGACATAAAAGTAAACGTTCAATGCAGAAATGATGAGTAATTAAGGTTCAGTTAAACTAACCGTAACATGAAATGTACTTACTTTAAGCTTAGAGAAGTCTGCATATTTTTTTAATTAATCTTTATTCCCAGAAAGTTAGGATATCCTTTCAAAATTGCTTCTGAGATTTATTCTTCTGACACTTTTGTTTTTAGCTTTTAAAGACTACGTGACTGATTTCATAAGGTTTTGTGTCTGAATAAAAATCCCTAACTCTAACCTCTTAAACTCATTAACTTCAGAGCTTCTTTGACTTTGATAACCACATTAACTGCAGCTCAGTGTGTAACTGGTAAACAAAAAAAACAAAAAAAAAGATGTTTACTTTGAGTTTTAATTTACTTTGAACTGTCTTTCATTTCCTGAATTTTTCTCTACAATTTATTTATTTATCTATCTTAATGTACTTCTTTATTTCATTCAGTCTTTATTTTATTTTGCTGATCTCTGAAGGACTTTTTAAAGTAGATTTTGAAAAATTCTATATAAAAACCATTAATTATTATCACTATTATTACTATTCTTATTCTAACTGATTTAAAACTATATGTTTTTTTGTTGTTTTAAATTGTCTGTTATAGCAGTCTCAATAAACACAACCCCTTTAAAGACTCATCAGTCAAATTGTAGTAAAAGGACTAAGTCTAAGCATATTACCTCCATATTTTTAGTTTAGTTTAGTTTAGTTACTCTCCCAAGTTCACAAAATCATTCCATATAGTCTAAATTTTCACCTCATGCTTGGGATGGCGTGGTATCCCGTGCGGAACTGCACCGAACTACAATCTGGGTGTTGCTGAATCATCTGGTCAGCGACTTTCTGCATGTGTTTCACCAGATCACAGTGCTCAGTGCGCAAAGCCTTCAGGCTGGGAATTGACTGCCACGGGAGCACAAGCCAGTGGTGGCGAGCTTTGGGGTATTTATCTTTAATGACGACCACTTTATCATCCTTGTACACCTAGTTAAAAAAGTTAAAAATTGGATATTAGAGACTCAGAATTCAATACAGTAAATAATTCAGTTCTATAACAGTAAACATCACACCATGAATCGCTTTTATAGAACGGCTACCTGCATGTTGGGGTCTTGCATTGATGTCTTAAGGCCTTGGCTCCAGTGTCCAGCATTTTCCTGCAACAGATATTAGAGAACATGTTTCTTCTGGATAATGTATTCATTCAAACTCAATACATGAAAACAATCCAAACATTTTTTTTTCCTTACATTTGTTTTTGGGGAATCAGCGTGACTGACTGACACTGAGATCCTTTCTGTTTGTTTGGCTGCTTTCACACTCTGAGTGTCCCTCTGGCTCTCTCGGTCCTCTGTAGTGGACTCTCGCTGCCTTTTTGTTCCACTTTGGCTGCCAGTGGGATCCTCTTTGAACTGTACAGTGTAGGGGTAAAGCTGATTGACAATATGAAGGCGCTGTCCAGGCTTTATTTTGACCTCACTGTCTTTACCGACCACCACGGAGTCTACAGAAGTGGGGTTTAAGCCCAGCTTTGGAATGAAACGGGGGATATAAAAGACAGATTGTAAGATTATATATTAAGAAGTGGAAGATGGAAAAAGTTGAACCTCTTTATAGATATTCAAAATATGAATGTGTAAGTATCTTACCTGTTTGACTTTGACATAACCTTTGTTGCATTCTGCTTTCAGCTCCACTGGTTGGAAAAGGATAACATTTGCACAGGTCACACTTTCCACATTTTAATGATAAAATCTTTGGGAAATTTATAATAGTTTAGACAGTCAATTAAAAATGCTGTAAATGGGTGTGGGTTTCGTCTGGGTCCTCCAGCTTCCTCCCACAGTATAAATATATACATGTTAAGTTAAGTGGTGATTCTAATACACCCATGGATGTGAGGCAGATCCGCTGTTTGTAGTGTATAGGTATAGGTTAATGTATGGTTTTGGTTTTGTCTGCTCAGTAAGAAAAAAGCGCCTAAACCTCAATATTACAGAAATGCATTTGGCCCTTCAGTTGATTCATCTACTGTTAATCAAAGCCTCATCAGAAATGGTCTCACTGGAGGGGTTACAGTCAAGATAGAAAGAAGGGAAATGGGGAGAAAGGGTTTCAGTTCAGGTTCTGAACTGGAATGAAAATCAGGGGCAACAGATTTTATAAAGTGTTAAATCCAAATGTAAACATTTTGGTTCAATTTGTTGTTAATATGTAAGAAGGAGGTCAGGAGGACCACAACAGTAAATGTCTACAGGCATATGTGAAACACACTGGAGCCTCTGTCTGTGTTTCAGCCAGTGTTGCTGGAGATCTTATCAAAATTGATGGAATTATGAGTGCAAAAAGCATCTGAAAAGCACCTGATTGGCACCAGCTAAATTTTTCAGCATCAGCTATCATCCTTAATAAAGCAGTCTGTGATTCATTGTGAGGAATAATCTGCATATATATACACCTTAATGTAATCTCTGTGGTAGCTATTAAACTTTTTTTAATCTTTCTTTTTTATTTTGATTAAAAAAATCATTATTTCAATAGTTGATCTAATTGTTAACGAAGCTAGTGTTTTAGACTGAGATGCTGTTACCTTGCTGCCGAGAGCATTTTTTGTCTTTGATGGTTGTTTCTGGCCCTCGCCCCAACACAACAGTCTGTAAATGAGGGAGCTGGATGGGTTTATGATTTCCCTCCTCGCTGATAAGCCAGCAAAGTGGCATTTTATCATCGTTTGTCTTCGGCCTCGCAACCAGGGTTTCTTTTTCCAACAGTTCACGCTTGTTTGGATGACTGGATGCATCGTCGCAGGAAATATACGTCACCGGACGCGACTTTCGTTTACGATAGAGGCGGGTTAGAAGAACCTTCTGGAAGAGTCGCTGTGAGCGGAGGTTGTGAGGTAACATCATTGTCTTCATATAAGGTTGGAAAACAGTAATTATCTGTACACACGGTGTTTATCACGAGTGTCGTGTATTTTTTGGTCTGTGTTAAGGTCGAGAAAACAACAAAGCTAACCTTTTTTTTTTTCCTTAGCCGGGCTAAGTAGCTCAAATAGCCTCGTAGGGCCCGAGCAGCCCCAGTTTGTGCCCCTCATGTATCAGCATACATTTAACCACCGGATTATGTAAAACTCAAGTAACTAGAGATGTCTGAAAAGGCGTTTGACAACACTGCGAGTTGTTTTTATTGACTTATAAAAACCTCTGAAACCAACTGGATACAAACATCTTGTCCAAAAATACTGTGATTGCAACCTTCACACAAATAAAAGATTACAAATAGTTGAGTCGCCAAGTTTTGCTATCGCCTCTAAAACAAATATGGCAGGTTACTCAACGCTAGACACAAAGCGAAGGCACTTCTGGTCTGTGCTCCTTTTTACAATGGAAAAGGTGTCTTATGTAGGATTTGCTAATTATCTGACTGTTTTTAAAAGGGCTGGATTGAGGCTGTATTTGTGTGGTGCTGGTAACTGGTAGCTAATTCTGTGAATCTCCCCCCCCCAGGGAAGGGATTTAGTGACTCTGTTATGATATTAAGGAATAAGTTGCTGGTGCAGTTTGGATCTACTTCACCCTTTAGAGCAGGGATGCGAGACTCGATTCACATTGTGATTTGATCTTGAGTGGGCCAGATCGGTGAAAGTGAAATAATAAAAATGCTGCTGTACCGAAATAAATCTGTCGGCAGGACTCTTTAGGCTTAAAGAAAGAAATGTGTCAAATTAACATAAAAGTTTCTGGTAATTCATTGACTGTCTGGTAATTATTTTTTTAAGAGAAATTGTCCTGAGTATTAGATTGTGAAAAAACAGGAACGTTTAAGTTCTTTACTTACTACTCTGCTGTACTATAAATGGCCATAAACTAATGAAAATACAATTAGAAGTCCAAAAATCAACGTCTGTTTGCACATTTTTCAATGCTCTCTGGTGGGCTAGATTGGAGTCTTTGCTGGGCTGATTGTGGCCCACAAGCTTTATGTTTGACACATGCCGTGTCCTCTGTGGTCACAAGATCTCAGCTCAGATTCACCAGGAGCTGAACATTTATGAACTTATTTCAAATATACTAAGTAGTATGTAAATTACTAAACTTCTAAGTTTAGCTTAATGCAGTATTTGTAGCAGTACTGTACTATTGGTCTGAACTTTGTGGTGCACCAAGAAGTTTAAAGGCTGATGAATAGTAAGCGACGCAATCAGATCCTGTCACACCTAAAACCAGTTACTTTTTGGTGCTATTTTTATACACAATGTTGAAAGATAAACATAGCCATATAACTTGAGGGCTACATGAAGACACTGTGTATATTTTACAGTTATCAAAATTATTTGATTAGCATTTTGGCTGATGGAGTTTAGAGGTTTTTACAAACAAAACTGTAACTGAATATTTGATTTTATTTATTTCAGTTTCTCAACGCAAACATGGTCAAAGAAACAGGTTTTTACGACACTTTGGGTGTGCCACCCAGCGCAACTCCAGATGAGCTGAAAAAGGCCTATCGCAAACTGGCTTTGAAATATCACCCCGATAAAAATCCCACCGAAGGAGAAAAGGTATCTACTATTTTCTTACTCTCATTAAATCAACAGGTGAGACACGCATGTCTTCTGACACTGTCTTACTTCTCTTTTTTCTTTTCTTCAAGTTCAAGCAGATCTCACAGGCCTATGAGATTTTGTCAGATCCAAAGAAGAGAGAGATTTATGACCGGGGAGGTGAAAAGGCTATAAAAGAAGGAGGAACTGGCGGTGGAGGTGGTGGGGGCTTTGCATCGCCCATGGATATCTTTGATTTGTTTTTTGGTGGAGGCAGTCGGATGCACAGAGAACGAAAAGGTAGGTGAATGTTGAGAGAATATGGCTGTGAAATAATATGTAAAGCTGTTTAGTTTGCCTGTGTTAAATATGTTCTCTGATGCCATGCCATATGAAAGAAAACTAGTTCTAAACTCAGACACAAAGAGTTTGAATCTGTTCAATCTTACCATGGCTTTGTGCTGTGTGATCTTTAATACCACCCTACCCCCACCCCTCCACCCCCCAAAAAATTTATTTTTATTTATATATTTTTTAACATCAAACTGACTAAAAACAGTTGTTATTGTGATGTAGAGGGTTTTTTTGTTTTTGTTTTTGTTACAAGGGTTACCACTAGAGGTCAGTCATGATACAGATAACACAGGTCTGCAACCAAAAAACTGCACAGGACTTTTTGATTGTTTCTTATAGATTTTTACTCACCGAAATCAGGAAAATATTTTTAAAATTCCATCTCGTCAGATTTTCTTGCAAAACTGTTTTCAGTGTAATTAAGCATACAATTTCCCTTTTTAAACTTAAATCTGGTATCCTATACTTGAGTCAAAAAAACATATCTAATTAACGATTTCTTACATTCATTAATATTTCTAAGAGCGAGACCCAAGAGAAATACAAAAAGAAAATGCAAGGTAGTGAGGGGGGTAAGTGGGGGGTGGGGAGGTTATTTTGTTCATGTCAAAAGGTAAGGAATCTTAGTTCTATTAAAACATTTTTAATTGATTTTTTTCATCACTGTTGTGCTTTTTTTTATGTGAACTCCTCATGTTTTCCAAAAAAATGTACATGATGGAGGGAAATGGAGATCATTTTAGGATTCAGCACCCTAAAAAATTTACCAAAATTTTTTTGCAGACTTGTGTAATTTTTTTTTTTTTTTTTTACAGACTTGTGTAGTTGGCAGAGCCAGAGAAGGCCACGCAAACAAAGATTGTCAGCACTCATAGTTTTAGCTGAGATAAAGTAGAACAGTCTTTAAAAGCGTGACAGTTCATGCTCATATGGTAAGAGACTTGTTAGTCACGGGTACACGTGTGTTGGGTCTAAACTCAGACCCCGCTGTATCCAGGACTTATTCCCATGAAAGAAAAAAAAGGCAACAGTGTTCGATCGATTACTTGCGCAAGGGAGGCCTTTGGTCAAGAACCAGCTCTTGGAGCTCACGCTCCTAACCTGTCTCCAGCCCAAAGTCCTTCAAAGAGCAGCTTCCCTCGCAGCTATTTATTGACAAACTGTTACAGTTCACACAATAGTTTACAACACGTACCTCCCCTCTTAACCCCCCTTGGTTACAAAGACGAGGCACTGTATGTATATATGTGTGTGTGTGTGTGTGTGTGTGTGTGAGAGAGAGAGAGACCTCCTGCTGGGCAGGAAGCTTACATCAAACAGACCTTTAAACAATGTAGAGATGGCAAGCATAAAAATGACAAACATTAACAATTCACTCTAACAACGTGCTCTAAAAGCATGCCTGATTTATGCTCTGTTGTGCTCTAAATGGGACCATACTTTGCAAAGTTAACATTCTTCTGTTTTTGTTAAAGTTTTACAGAGGAAATGGTAGTAGGGGCGTCTTCCTCTTAAATCTCTTTAACTTAAACAAATAACTGAAAAAATTTTGTGCTGACAGGTGTTTGCGGGTTTAATAGAGGAGAGTGACAGATTATCAAAAAAGTATCAACAGTCTAGTAAACTGAACAGAAAAAGGGCTATGTGTTAGCCTTGCGACAGACTGGTGACCTGTCCAGTGTGTGCCCTGCCTCGCTCTAAGACAGCTGGGATAGGCTCCAGTGCCCCCCATGACTCTGAAAAGGGAAAGCGGATGGATGGATAAAGAAAAACTACAAAGACCAGATCAGATATACATAACCATATGAAATGTACTAGATTTCTTAAATCACAGTGTGACCAAGAGGTTTTCCCATTTCATATCAGCTTGAATAGTGATGTCTTTACTGCAGAAGATTTGCAGATTTGTCTCAGACAAGAATTACATTTGTCAAAGAGACTTTGAGAAATGCTTTCAGAAAAAATGTCTCACTCTTCAAGGGTAGAGTGTGAATGCGTGAGTTTTGAAATTTTTTTTCTACTTAATACTGCATTTCAAATGTCACATATAAAGCAAAAACAGCGAAATGAAAGCTTATTTTAGTGGTATCTCTGGGAGACCTCTCAGACTTGCTGCTAAAATCTGTGATATAACTAACTGTGCAATATTGTTCCCCCCCAGGGAAGAATATTGTTCATCAGATTACAGTGACGCTAGAAGAGCTTTATAATGGAGCAACAAGAAAACTTGCTGTCCAAAAGAATACCATTTGTGACAGATGTGAAGGTACGTTTCTCTTAAAAAAAAAGTCGCTTAGATGTTTGTGAGATGTGCGTCACATCAATCTGGTGCAAGTTATCTAACCAAATGGTTTCTCCTGCATTTTTCACTTGGCAGGTCGTGGAGGTCGTAAAGGAGCGGTACAGGTGTGCATGTCTTGTCATGGTACAGGGATGCAAGTCCGTGTACATCAGTTACTTCCGGGTATGGTACAGCAGATGTCCACAGTGTGCCACGGCTGCCAAGGACAAGGAAAAAGAATCAGCCAAAAGGACCGCTGCAAAGCATGCGGAGGCCGGAAGATCCTACGACAGAAGAAGATCTTGGAGGTCCACATTGACAAAGGTGAGGGAAATATAAAACTTTGTTTGCATCTGTTTGGTGGGCAAACAAGGAAGAAACTAAACCTGTACATATGTTACCTGGTGACGTTTGCACAGGAATGAGAGATGGCCAGAAAATTGTTTTACATGGAGAGGGAGACCAGGAGCCGGGACTCGAGCCAGGCGACATCATCATTGTATTAGATCAGCGAGACCATGGACAATTTACCAGGTAAAAAGAAGCCGGTCTTAACTGTCTTTTTGTTGTTTTGAATGTTAAAGTTGACAATAAACCAAAGTAGACACACTAATTCTCACTTTTTATTTTCTACCATTTTAAAAATTTGAACTTGACTAATGTTACGGGGCTATTTGATCACTGTACAACCATAGTGAGACTTGTTTTTGGTGAGTGTTGGGCTCTGTGCAGCTTTTTATGGACAGAATGTATCAGTATCAGTGTTCTCCTGAACAACAGGTGTCTCCACACCTATGCAAAGAGTTGTGTTAGCAGCATGATACAGCTGTTTCTGCCCTGGACACAGTTTGCGCTTTACCATCACCCTCTCGTCCTTTTGTGCAATAAAAATGAAAGTAATTTCCATGTCCATGCTGCAGGCTAATGTTTGACTTCCTGTTTTTGTTTTTTTTTTGGTCTTCACTTTTGTCTAACCAGGAAAGGAGAGGACCTCATCATGTCCATGGAGTTGCAGCTGGTTGAGGCTTTATGTGGTTTCAAGAAGCCCATTCAGACACTGGACAGCAGAACTCTCCTCATCACATCACATCCAGGTAAATCAAACTGGGAAATGCTTTTCAGGAGATGCTTTGATTGGCAGTCACATTAGTGTATGAAAATATTCTTATTTATAATGAAGTAACATCAGGAGGTTCAGGTCTATTTTTGTTTTTTGTTTTTTTGTTTTTTTTTATCATCCTGCTTTAGATGAAATGAATATATTATTAAAAAATGCATTCAATGAATAATACTAGTATCTCATGCTACCCTTCAATATTGAATTTAGAAACTGTCATAGCGCTCTTTAAGATAAAATCCAGCTGATCTTTGAAAGATCTCTCTGTGAGATGTGAACCATGTTTTAGATGTGTTGTGTCATTGTGATGCCCTCCTTTTCCAGAACAGTTAAAACCCTTTTATTTGACAAATTTAAATAAATAGTGATGATTTTTTTTTTTTTTTTTTTTTAGCTTGAGATAATTTGTAATGAACCTAATTTTATTATCAGCAATCAAGCAAGCCACATTTCGTGTGGCTTGTACTTCACAGTGAAACTAGGCCACCTTGTCAAGACCACTGGACCTCTACTGTACAATAGTTGAAATAAACTACTAACTCATTCTTTTATTTATTTTGATTGAAAATGGAGAAATAAATCATTGCCTGGTTTTATCCTGTCTCCTGTGTTTTAATGACTGAAGATTTATATATTTGTTTGTGGGGTTTTTTAAATCACAGGGGAGTTGATCAGGCCTGGAGACACTAAGTGTGTCCTGAATGAAGGGATGCCCACGTATCGCAGGCCGTTTGAGAAGGGGCGTCTCATTATTCACTTCTCGGTAAGAATCTCGTTGGCATCTATTTGTTGGTGGGGGGATTTTTATGTCTTTGTCTTTTTTATATTTATGACTATATTACAAACAAATAAGCAAAGCACCCAATGAGGGTCATATTTGCAAACATCGACGTCAATAAAATAACATTAAGTGTTAGCATTATTCTGCATTATAATATGCCCATATGGTCTATTGTGGCACCGTAACTGAATCTATTTACGGATGTTTCATTAGGTGGTGTTCCCAAAAGCTAATTTCCTCCCCGAACATAAGCTGAAGGAGCTGGAGCGCTATCTCCCAGAAAAGATGGATGCAGAGCAGCCAGACAGTATGGACGATGACCTCTACATCTATGCTGACCTGGAGGACTGTGACTTTGAGAACAGGAGAAGATACAGAAATGAGTGCTACTACATGGACGAAGATGACTACGCCACCGCTGGTGGTGTTCAGTGCCAGACGTCTTAAGCAACAGCTGGCCTTTGTCTATTCCAGAAGCTCAGATCCTCATCTCCAATGCAAAGCACCTTTGTGTTTTTTTTTTTAATCTGTGCACTTCTAACTTTATTTTCCAATTAGTCTCTTTAGCTTGTTTGAAGTTGATTCATAAAACTGTTTCCCAGTGCCCTGTGAATGTTAAAATTGCAGGACTTGAACTTAGACGCAGTTCAATGAAATTCCTCGTCATCTGGGACCTTTTTTTTTTTTTTTTTTCTCTCATTCACACTGTGATTAAAGACGAGGGGCTGGTATAACAGAGGATTCAGGGAAAAGAAGAACAGTGATCGCCTGCTTTTTGTGCAGTTACACTAAAACTGATGCCAATATGTAGAGAGAGACAGTTGTTAAATCAGGCATTGAAAACCACTTTTTGAAGACTCATCCATTTTTGATGTCTGTAGCTCTTTCAGACATGAAACTTGTAACAGGGCTGAATCTGTCTGAATCAGTCTGTTAAAGTAACAGCATTGTGTCTTTCAGACAATGTTCCTTATGCCTTCATTCAGACATCCCCGTGACTGTGACAGAGAGCGCCACGGTATGTGCACGATATCAGCTTTATTTGTAAAAGTCTTTGTTTTTACAGGGGCGGCGTGCATTGTCAGTATTGACCCTAGCAAAGTTGAATTCTCTCTCTGAATTTAATTTTCTCTCTGAGCAGTTTAGCAACTGAGCTGGTGTTTTGTGTTCTATAGTGAGCTGATCGGCCCACAGAGCTACAACAGAGACATGCACGCTCGTAATAGTGTGGGTGTCTCTCTGTTGTGACTGCATGCAGTCAGCCAAATGCACATATTTCCTGACCTAGTGAGTTTGCTGCTGTAACTTTAACTCTTTACCCCTTAAAGCCTACTAGGAGTAACCCTTGAAGTTCTTTTGTGAAGAGTGGTCACATTTCAGGCCTGGTTACAGTACAGAATCACAGCAACACTTCAGAAAAACAGGAAACTATTTAAATCCTTGTAAAACCACGTCTTAATTTATATACAGTGAGATGTCAAAACTCGTTTTTAAGGGAACAGGTGAGGTCATCAGATTTCGTCTTTATGGGGGAAAGAGTTCATGAAAAAGCGATCGGAGTGCTGATTTATACAGCTCAGGCATGCGTGTGTGAAAGGGGCTCACGAGGACCAGGTGGTGGTGGAGGAGCTTGGAAACTTGATTTAAAATATTAAAGCTGTTGTACCCTTTGAAGGGCTATTTTTTCAGACTTTCTATGAAAAAACGTGACAGGAGAAGTTTGAAATGAGTGTAATCATGATTAAGACAGGGAAACGTGAAGTTCAAGCCACTTAATTTTCAACTAATGTTTGAGTTTAGCGTTTTTTGTTTTGTTTTTTCTGAGCTGCAGTCAGTTGTCTGTGACGATGCCGCGCACGTCTAGTATAGTGTAAGTGTGAGCGTGTGTGCAAAGGTATGTGCAATCACCTTATATTTTGAGAGGCTATTTATAATTCTTGTTATACTCATTTACATTTCATAATTCTTTTTCTTTAACTAGAATAGGTTTACATGCTAATAATAAAAACAAAACATATTCTTCCCCGCCCCGCTCCACATTGCCGCAACGCCACAGTTCACCCTCTTCCTGAAATGCTCATCCTGAATGGTCCAGCCTGCTCTGATTGGGTCAGAAAAAGCTGTCTGTGGATTAAGTCTTAAGTTTCTCAGGAGCTGGGAGTGCATAACGACTCCTGCATTCAGTCATTGTGACAGTAACAGAACTATTTGAGTGCTTTGCCTATGGCTGAGACATTTTAGAGACATTTCTTTCTGTGGAAAGAAGAGAATAACTTCCTTTTTGTCCGTCTCTTTCTTACCCATGTGTGTTCCCTGACATTTTTTTTTCCTATCTGTTTTCATTTTATAAAACAAAACATAACCAGGGCTATTTTGAATAGGTATGATTTTTCTTGGGGAAACAGTGGCATGGTTGTGGCAACATTGTACTTGCAAAGGTTTCTAATGTCTGCCTGTTTTGTTTTTTTTGTTTTATTTTACTTTGTGGGTTTAAAATCATTAGAAGACAAAGTGTTAAGACTCCAAAATCAGGAGTTTTAATGACAAATCAAACCAGATATTAATATTTTTCAATATTCCTCGTCAACCTTGTAAAAGCCAAATGAGTAATGGGAGTTTATGGATGGGCTTTTAAAATAAATAAATCTGCAAACTTAATACCTCATTAAACTGTCTGCCTGTTTGAAAGCCTTCTCATAACTTGAAGTTAGTTGATAATGCAGTTTTATTTTTCTTTCTTTTTTCTCAATGGTGTTTGCCTTGGATGTTGTAAAACAGTCATGCTCACATAAGCGAGGGCCTCCTTAAATAATGTAAGTAATTTTTGAACGCAGATGTGAATTTGAGTCCTCGTAATGTAAGGGGATTTCAATGCAAAGAGTAATTCAAGTAAATGTTGCCAAGGTTTTAAATGAACTTGATGCATGTTTGGACCAGTGGTCTACTTGTTTGTGCTCATGTTTTCTAAATAAATGTGATTTAATGGTCTTTCTAAGTTTCTGTGTAACCGTGCTTGATATCTTTTAGAAAATCTGTCTCTACTGTTTTTCATTAAACTGGATTTTTATACCTAGATATTAAAATTCAGACACCCTAATACAATCTAAACCACTGACTCAAAGTAATTTTTTTCCTCTCTCTCTACATCTCACACTCTAGTGATTATTCAGTTGGGTGAAAATTAATATAAAGTCTTTTTTTTTTTTTTTAATCTAAAAGTGAATATTTGCTGGGCTTTAATCTACAGTCACCATACATCAGATACAGTCGTGATAGCACGCCCTTTTTTTTCCACTTCTAGGATTTTAGATATGAGGGTATATTTTAAAAAAAGAATTCCTGGTCCTTAGCAGGTTCTGAAATTAGTTACATACAAACTTAAATTATTTAACAAAAACTAAGACAAAACACCAAAGTGGTGTGTGAAAGATGAGGTATACCCCATGATTCAGTAGTTTGTACAACCACATGCAGCAGCTTTGGGTCATTTGTTTATGCACAGCTCTCTCAATCAGGCTCAGGTTTTTATCCCTCCTGTTGTAGATTTGCTGCTGTGTTTGGGATCATTGTCCTGTTGCATGAAGTAATCTGGGGCAAGTTTGAGCTGTCATACAGATATCTTCACATTTGAATCTAGAAAACGTTGATATACAGAGGAGTTCATGGTTGACTTGTTGACTGTAAGGTCCTGTACCAGTATGTTGTTCATCATTTGTAGTTAAATAATGTTGGAATCTGCTGGGAAACGGATGATTTTTTTTTTTAATGTTTTGATATGTAAAACATTAGAACTGAAAGAGAATGTACTCTTTTTCTTTTTCTTTTTTTTTTTGAAAATGGATGACATTCTTTTGGGCTTTGAGATTTTTTTTTCATCAGTTTTGCAACAATTTTAACTACAAGAACATGACATGTCACACTCTGGAATGCAACTTACAAACCTGTCAGGTTCTACAACCAATCCTCTTCTACATCTGGAAACTTATTAGTGCTGAGCAGAAAACGATTCAAATTGATTGTCCTTTTTTTTCAAAAAAAAAATGTTGCAGATGCAATACTTGGATTCATTGCCACGTCAGGAACAAATTTAGCACTAAAGTGAGTTATTATAAAAATAACACAAACACCAGATTTTGAATTTTATTATCATTTGTCATGTGGTTGGAGATGTTATGTACAGCATAATGAATATACCAAAAATAAAGAATTCAGTCGCTAAACAATATCTCACAGTGATAAATGACGACAGTACCAGGTAGTACGAACAGTTACCACTAGAGGGAGTCTGTTGCAGGTATACATACCCTATCTATGCACAGGAACATCAGACACAAGACAATAAATGTGTAAAATACATTTGTTGTTTATGCACAGAATACAAAATGTGTCACTGGAGCTCTGTACAGGGTTATCAGTCATCATGCATATTTTAAAGGACTACAAAAATTACTGTAGAGACATATGTAGGCAGTGCACTGAGGTAGCATGCAGGGAACGCAGAGAACAAATAAATCATGACATCAGAATCGTTATTTGGATCAAATCTAAAAATTAAGAATAAAAAAACATTATTATAAACCAAAGCAAATCAATCATATACCTGATATTGTTTGTTTATGCCCAAACAAGAGGCGATTTCTATTATAACTATTTTCACAACAGTTCACCATCATGCATTTTCATGTCTAATAAAGACAGAAGAGATGAAAATGGGGATTCAAACTGGTGAAGTTGGATTCATGAGGAAGAAGGTATAAGGTATGGAGGACCTAAACAGCATTGCAAATGGTAATGAATTACAAATAAATTACTCCATAAATAAATAAATCAAAAATATGGAAGGAAAAAACATGTTTAAAGTGCAGCTTTAAATTAATTTTTTGTCGAGAATTTGCTGACTTAAAAAAAACATGAATATTAGCATTCTTACCTTAAATTTTCCACAAGGAATTAAAAAAAAAAGAAACCAACATACATAATCCTTTAAAGTGGGGGGAAAAACTTTGATTGGTAAGTTTATTTATAATTTAAAGATGGTTTTTCATATTCATTGATTGTGTTTTCAAAGCATTTTCATGGCACAAATAGATTTTAATACACCATGTCAACAGCTGTGTAGGTCCTCCACAATATAATGACGGTGACACTTTAAGGCTTCCATAGCCTCAGCAGACCGTCTTCACTGTACGTGGCAATCAGATTCTCATGTGGGTGGTGAGTGATGCCAATTACATCTTTCTCGTGAACCTGTGGGTGCAGCGAAGACAGATCAGCACACATTCTCCATCACCCATTAGTCGCTCCCACCCACCTCATACCCTGTTATTGTTACTCAGCAGCAGTGACATGGCTAAACAATAACAACACTGTAAAAAAAAAAAAAAACTGCTGCAAAGATCATGGAAATTATTTACAGTAATATAATGTCACTTTGATGCTACAGATGGGTAATTTTACACATTACTAGGTGATTTCTAGACATCAGTGTGCCAAGCCTGGTTGGAAACTAACCGAGATTTTGTGTATTAAGGAAAGATTTTGTGTTTAGACTGTGATTGATATGGATGTGTAATGGGTTTTTTCCTCTAGTGGAGTGCCTAGGAACACCTTTAAAGTTTAGCCAACATGGCGATTTATTACATCTGGCCAGCGTTCACCTTTAGACTAGTTGTGAAAATCCATTTCTCTAAATGTGCAGTAAGAAGAGTAAGTAATATGCAACAGAGCTGAATGCTAGTAACACCTCAAGAAAGGCAAAAAATAATTGTTAACAACTTGCAACAAGATGCACTGGCAAAGATGTGCAGCTATATTTTACGGTGATAAACTGTTTTAGGAGGTCACAGTAGAAACACTGAAATAACAGTGATAACTGGTTGAGACCAACGGCTGACAGTATGCAGTAAAGCTCATTTTCTTACAGCGTGTTTTGGACGGTAAGTAAATAAAAGTTTCAAGCTGCCAAATCCACTTTTTTGTAACCTAACATGGAAGCTTATTAGAGTGTAGACGAAAAACACTAGCAGCCCAAATTTTAATAAGATGCATAAACAGTTTTAATAATAAGTGAATATTAGCAGCAGAGCTTACAGTCAGCGTTTTCTCCAGCCTTCCTGTTGTATAGCTGAAGCAGTAGAGCACTAAGTCCTCCCCCACACAGTAAATCCACTCCCCGCGGGGTGACAGGGTGCAACACACAAAGTCTGCTCCTTTCCTGTCTGAGCTGAAGGTCTTCACAGTCTGAGGAGATGAGAGAGAGAGAGAGAGATGTTAAGCTTCCACAAATATATTCAAGTGTGAATCTAAAACAACAACAAAAGGTTGAGATAAACAATACACTGTAAGTAACTTTGAAAATGCATTGTCTTTTCAGGTAAAGGAACCGTTTGGGGGGGATTGTTTTGGGGGGAAATGCACAAAAATGTGCATTCTTTCCAAATATTACATACCACTGTCCTTTCTTTACATGGACCTAAATCCTGAAGTCAGTCAAACTTTACCTTTAATTCAGATTTGCTCATTCATTTTAAGGAGCTATTATGCAGGTTTTGTTACATTTTGACAAAGACTAGAGAGCTTTTCTTCCATTTCCTGTCATAGACTGGTGGATTTGTCCACTAGCAATGTTACTTGTTGTAAACTACTTTTCTGAAGTCTTCAGTTGAGTGTATAAGCTATCATCTGCTGTTTTGTAGTATATTTTACTGCTAAAAGTACCACAAATTACAAAATGAAATGTATTCGAAGCAGACTTAAAACTGCTAACGAAGATCATAAACGGATTAGGAAAGTGTTTACTGAGACCGAATAAGTCACCCCACACTGGCCATTAGAGAGAATGTAGGTTTATGACCACAGAGGAGCAGCATCTTGGCCACCAGTGGTTCCCCTCAGCATCCTAGTAGACACACCTATGATATCAATTTCACAATCCTATGTCACCTTGTTCTGAAGTTATCGAATTCAAAAGGTTTTGACTAAACTTGACCTTGAGGTCAGAGGTCACTTCGAACTCATCCAAGATTTTGAGTAGTTACAACTATGGTCTCAATTTGAAAGTCTTACATCACTTTGTTCTCGATTTATCACAGTCACAAACTTGGGTATCCACGCTGCCCGCCCTCCTGGTGGGGTGATGACAATACCCAATCAGCCTTTTATGGTCATTTTTTTATCTAATGATTATTTATTATCTAATTAGCTGATTTTTTTTAATAGTTGATGTATGATTGTAGTCATTCTGCTACAAAAATGTATGTAATGTAATTTTTGTACTGTAAGTCAAACTTGATAAGTCTTCACCTTTAGTCATACAAATTTTTTTTTTACAATTTTCTGATGACTAATTGAAAATTAATTAGTAGATGAAACAGTAATAATAACACTGTTTAATGCAGCTGTAATTGCATTAATGATAAGCATAGCAAAGTCTCATTCTTTAGAGTTAAATGAGATTCTATGAGAAGAGTAAGTTGCTCTCACCTGGCCATGCATGCTCATGACGACCACGGCGTTGGAGTGGTTACAAACCACAAAGTGCTCTGGATTTTGGGGGAGAGGGATCACGTTGTTGACGGGGACATCCGGTGTCCTCGACAGACATTTAAAAGTGTGGATGCACTCACAGGATTTTGTGTTCCAAATCTGAACAATACACGAGGAAAAATCTCAGACTTTAGAGTAGCTCAGCACTTTCTCAGCTGTCGTGTGTAATGACACCAATCAGAACAGATCTGAATGACTTTGTAGAGTCGACTAATGTGGCTCCATGCTGTTAATGCAAATTGTACCTTCACAGTGCCATCTGATGAGGCGCTGATGATGTGAAATCCATCTTGAGTGAAGAACGCATCGTTTACGAATGATGAATGGCCATTTAACTCCTTTAGCGTCTTGCCTGACCTCAGCTCGTGGACTCTGGAGATGACATTGTTGAGGAATTGATTGAGATAAAGGACACTGAAATTAATTAAAAGGGCAGTGCTGAGTCATTCTAACAATCCCCTCTTCAACTCAAAGAGGGGATTTTACTCGACAGCGGATGAAATGTGCCACTGAGCTGCTGCTGTGCTATTTTTAGCTCCTCTGTGTGGCTGGGTGCAGATTTACTTAAACCGTGACAAAACACCCAATGCCTACTGATTCGCTTCCTGTCCTGCAGGACGATATATCATTTGTAAACAATCCACCCCGCGTGTGGAATTTCAAGCAGAGGAACACGTTGCAGCTTTGTGCCTGAGCACATGGTTCCTCGGCTACACCCACACAGCACATGTGCTTCCAACACTGCGGAGAGGCTCAGCCCACACCCCCAGGAGTCAGAAATAACATTCAGCTCCACAACGGTGAAGGGGATTCAGTGCGTGCGTGAGGGTGGGAGCGAAAGGAAGACATCTTTGTGCTTTGTAGGCACTGCGTATTTACAGGTGCACAATATATGTGAACAACATGTGACGCCAGGCATCGACTGCTGCCAGTAACGAACTGCCTTCACCTTTCACTGGCATCTCGCACTTTTAGTTGAGCATGTTTTTTTATGACTTGTTGGGGGAAAAGTATGATTTCCAAACACGGATTTTGTAGCTAAAGTGGAAAAGATGCTGAGTCACTGTAGGCACAATTTAAAATGTGCTCTAGCAGACAGTTTAGAAAACATTAAAATATTTAAACTGCCAAATATCCAATCTACTTTTCAGTTTCTTGCTAATCAGCTGTGGGATGTAGAAAGAGAGCACTGCTTTCCTCCTGCTGAACTGACGCCCATGTGTGCACCTTCAAAACTTTTGTGAATCATGTGTGAGGGCAGTCAGATCTCTGGCTTGCCTCCCACGGTAGACGAGGCAACTCTTGCCACAAGGCTCTCAATTTAAATGGTTTCCTCTTTGCTTTTGTTGTGTCTCTAAATTTTTTTTTTAATGAAAGCAGATTTTCTTTTTCTTTTTCAAATTAGTACAATTTTAAGCTATTTATGTGAAGGGCTTTACATCAACCACTTAAAATCTACATGCAAATATATTTTTAAATGTGAATATATTACTTATGTGAATACAGTCAGTGTTAACCCTGCAAATTGAAACGTAGAATTTTAACGTTACATGTAAGTTATTTTAATAATGTAATCAAATAGAAACACACTCACACACAAATTCTCTACATTATGTTGTGCAAGAGGAATGGCTGCAGTCTGCAGCGTGTTCACTACACAGAAAACATGACAACATCGAATCCCACCTGATGGTGTGGTCGAAGGAGGCACTGAGGATCTGGTTGCCGTCTTTGGAAAAGCCCAAACAAGCCACGCCTTTGTTGTGAGCATGCTCAAACCTACGCATACACAAGCCGCTCTGGATCTTCCACACCTTCCCCAACAACACACACACATTTCAAAAGAAAAATCAAAAAATATATTAAGTCAGCAATATATTCATAAATCGTATGGATACAGTTATTGATTGTTTATTTTCTTTGGAAAGTTAACACACAAATATGAATCCATCCAACCTTTATTTTGCCATTCTGAGCTCCAGTAGCCAGTAGATCTGTATCCTGACTGAAGCACATACACAGCACAGCATCATCCATCATCATGAAGCTGTCTTGGGCCTGATACTTTAAATCCTGGTTCATTCATTCAATAATGAAAACACAAAATTAGGAAAATGTGGTATTACACAGTATGTAGGAGGTGATGTGTTTAATGCATCTCAGTATTTTTAGTTTCCTGATTTGAAATATATTCACCTTGCTAATTTTTCCACTGTTGAAGTTCCAGACCTCAATAAAGCCGTCTACTGAACCCGTAATTAAATACTTTCCGTCGGGTGAGAAACGGGCACATTCCACGTGCGACCGCCGCCCAAACTGCGCACACAGAAAAAGCTTATTAACGCTCGCAGCACACGTGCTTTCCTGTTTGATTTGCAGCCTGAGATTCACACGCAGACAAAGAAAAAAGGCACTAATTAATATTAGGAGACTCCAGGGAGACATAAAGTTTTTCAATAGCCTGCTGTTGTGTGGGCTGACTATTCTCACTTAATGACCTTGGGCAGAGCATGCGCATGGCTGAGCAACTCAGGCTGCTCCATCTGGATAGAAGTGATGAGAGCACAGCCAGAGACTAGCTGAAGTGCCTTCAGGTGTACAAAGTAATTAGTTTGCAGTGTATGTGTGTGTATTGGGATAATAACCAATGAAATAACAACCTCTTCTTTAACCTTCAAATGATGGACAAAAATTTGTACAGTTATGATATATTCAATCATACAAATGTGTCCTATTATTCTTTTTTCTGCCTACTTCTCCAACCACTTGTTGTGAGGTTGTTTTTTTATTATAGGTGTTAATTTTATTTTCATTCTCCATTTCTAATAAGTATATTGTAATGTTTTGCAGTGAAAGATCCAATTCAGTTAGTACATGTTGTTTAACAACCGAGTAGCCAGAGTAGACAAGTAGGTAAGCCTGCTTCTTTCAGGGATATTTGGACAATGTTTGTAGGCTTGTGGCCCAGATAATATATTGCTGGTGGAGATCTTTGTGTGGATGAACAGCTGGCAGCGTGCAGAGGCAGGTGCACTTTCATGTAGTACATCCCTTCTAAACCAACCAAGCATAAAGATCTGGTGAAGCTGTGATGCCTTTGGTATGGATGATTAGGAGTTTTGGGGGGCTTTTAGAATTCTGAAAAAAAGTCACATTTCTGGGAAAATCAGACAGTATTCTGAAAAAAGAATTCTGTTTTTGAAAACAATTTGAAATTATAAGAAGAAAGTCTATTTTGAATTTTAAAAGTCAGAATTTGGGTGCGAAGGGGATTTTAGAATTTTGAGAAAAAAGTCAGAATTATGAGTTTTTCCCCCCTCAGAATTAAAAAAAGAGCCATGACATCACATATTTTTTTCCAGTGGCCCTAATCAGCTTCCATAATTTTTGCCTAGAAAAGACTGAAAATTGTGACTAATTATATTATAACATGTTAGAATATCTGCACATAAAGGAAACAGTGTCGGAATGATAAACACAAAAAGAGCCATAAAAAAGTTCTCCTGTATAAAACGTAACAGTGTCATAAATCACCCCAATGGATCATTTAGTTGTTAAAATAAATTTGGTCACTTGAGTGCTCTGCTAGAAAACAAAATCATTTTCCAAGCGCCATTACAGACCTTGATGTGGCGGTACAGCTGGTTTGGAAAGGTCTCTTTCTCCACATATTTCTCTTTGCTGGCAGATGTATCAATGGTCATATCAGGGGAGAGGTGATCTGTATACTGCTGTAGTTTCATAGACTGAAACACAGTGGGAAAAAGTCAGCAGAAAAAATAAAACAGTGTAAATCTCAATAAAATCAAGAATACGAAGAACTACCGACTTTATTTTTTTATTTTCGTGCTGTGTCCAATAATGTAATGCAACTTCTGGCAGCAAGAGCACAAGTTTCCCACTTTGAAATATTGTCCAAGTCCAGTTTCTTTCTTGTTTTTTCCTTTATTTTTAATATGACTGTTATTAGCCTTCTGGATTAGACAAGTTGTAACTTAAAGTAAATGGAGGCTATTCAGAACTTTGCTGTTGCTGGCAGCACTTGTGTAACAGCTCACTATCAAAAATAGCATCTTGCACAGGAGGATGTACAGTACAGTATGTCTTTGAGAATTGAGAAACTCAATTTTGAGAAATTCACTATGCTGCCACATCAGTCATTCAAATTAAAGAATATAACTGAGCTTGTTAACATGTCAGGGATGAAACTGCTTAAGAAAATGTAAAAGAAAAGAATAAACGTTAAATATAAATACAAATGAGGGTCTTGCTCTTGTTTTACGACTGGTGCACTGTTCTTTTGTTGTTGTTTTTGTAGCTTACCTGCATCCTTTGAACTTTAAATCTCTCAAAAACCGGTTACTTTTTGACTAAATGTGCAGAATTTGGAGGTATAAAAGCATTAATACATTTTTAAGTATTTTACACAAGAACTCTGTTAAGAGTCCTGATCAGAAGACACAAAAGTGTACATGTGATCCATTTCACCTGGAAAGGAAACAGCCCAGTGACTGTTATTTTTTATTGGGATTTAACCAAAACTGTCTGGAGTTAAATTCTGTGCTCGTGTAAGACAGTCGGAAAGATGGAAGGACTGCAGAAAGGTGTTTGTTGCCTTAAGGAAACCCTAATTAAAGTGATGCTGTTGTATAAAAAATACATAAAACTGAGGTCATTTGTTTGGTATCTTTGACAAACTATCGCACAGTGTTGTCTCCATCGATTAAAAAGTGCTACTTTCCCTGTAATTAGAGTGAGTTTTTCAGAAGGATATCGATCGGTACACTTACACTGACTTGTTCCAGGAGTCCTATGAGGCGGGAGGGGGGCACCACGCTGACCTCCCTCACCAGAGCCTCAGCTATGGCTCTGCGCCGCTTCTCCTTGCTGCTTCCTTTTGGGTACGCCTGCAGTGGGATTTAAAGGATGTTAGCTATACCTATGAAGCGCTCTCTGACGCAGCTGTCCGAGCGCTTTGCTTTCTTACCTCACGAGGGTCAAAGTAGGAGCAGGTTAGCAGGTTCTCCAGGTGGCCGTACCTTTCTGGCTGGGTCTGCTTCAACATGATCATCGGGTCAGTTTGCCTGAGGAGTGAGCGAGCTGCGCCCACCTCCCTCATTTCAATGAGCTCCATAACAACCTGTTGAAGAGAATGTTATCAATTAAAAATAAACAAATAAAGCCAAGGAAAGCATTAGCTGAACATCCAAAGACTAACCTGCTCATAAAGGTCAATAAGTATGTTGTCAGGCAACTTGAGAGATTCAATAGCCAGCAGGACAGAGTCCCAGTGGCCCTTGTTTATATCTGCAATAAAGCTTTCAATGCTCTCCACTGTGTTGAGGGAGACGGTGGTTTCCTCTTGTAATGTGGTCAGCGTCCGGTAGAGGTTGTTCTCCTTGAGGTACTGCATTATCAGGCGGATCACACTACGGAGACATAGGGCAAACATTCACAGAAACAATATCTGATTAGGGATGGTGCCACACGTGGGCACAACCTTAAAAGGAAAAGGTCGCAGCACAAAAAGGGCTGTCTCATGTGGACTTTTGTTCCACTTTAGAGCCACCTGCTGGGCACAACACTGTCCTAGCCACAATCATGATCAATCCCAGAGGAAACTGTGTGGTCACAGTTGCTCCAAGACAGTAAGAACAGTAACTAAGTAAACTAAAATAAATAATACAATATACAACAAAGCTACAAAACCTAACAAATCCGTTCTAATGAATACAAATAAATCTAATTATAAACATCCTAGTATATTACGTATTTAAATCTATTCAATTGACAGTCAAGGTGCCCCTTTTATCTTCCTCATTGCTTGACGTTCATTTTTATGGTGGCACCTTTGGATGGCACCTCCAGATTAAACGAACCTCACCCACTGATTCCACGAGCCTGTGCTTTTGTACTAAATTAACTCCACTTTAAGCAACACAAAAATTTGACATTCCTGTAGTTGTCTATTCCTGTACTCCCCACAGGAATGACTAAACACCTCCACCACCAACAACAACAACAACAAAAAGCACACCCACACCTTTACCAGGGGGGTGGAGAGCATCTTAGATCAACAGGCAGATGTGGAGGAAGCAGCAGCCCCTGACTGCAAAACAGTCAGGGGCTGCTGACCCCCCCCCCCCCCCCCCCTCACACACACACACGCACACAGCACGACCAGAAACATTTGAGCAGCCTCACGTGTCAAATTAACCACACTGGTCGCATTAAACTGGATATCAATTACTGGAGGTTTCACGGCAGACAGGACAGCAAAAACAGCGCAGTTAACACAAACTCTAAAGGCTCAGTTTACGCGGCTTATTTTTACAAGTTAAAAGGAGAAATAAGCAACGATTCCATTCACAGGCGCCAAAATATGTCACCTAATAAGCGATGAGTGCATGACAGCAGATAAACCGTCTTATTTTCTGTTAAAGTCAAACAGGTGGTACAGTGCGATCACTTTTTTGTGCACACAAACAAAGGCAAACAAAGAGCGCACTTACTCCGCGGGCTCCATCTCCACAGCCATGCTGATGCTGATGTTGTCTCCCTGCTGCTGCTGCATTGGACTGACTGTTGTGGCGGCTCAGCTCTCCTCTATAAGCCACGTGAAAGCCGTGTGCTGAGGACCACCCACTCCACGTGCTTCTCCTGTGTCTCCCATTATTTTATTTTATTATTATTTATTTATTTTTGCGGTAGGCACCATTTCCAAACCCTGTGATACACCCCACACACTCCCTCCCTAGGAGTGGGGGGTGACTGAAAAAAAACGATGGTTTCGGAGCACGTTGCGTGCAGGAGACGCGTCTGCCGCAGCCACAGCAGCAGCACCACCACCACCACAGACAGAACCTCGTGGCTCAGAGCGTGCTCCTCTGTGGGGGCCAAAACATCACTCTTCATCACTCTGGCCGTCCTCTAACGGAAACCGCCTTTTTGTCCTCAGCTCATCGGTATGCGCACACAGACCTGAGTGCGCATTACGAGCGTCTTTACAGTACCAGTCCCCGTAGAGCACACGCGGTGATTAACTTGCCTTCCCTATAATTAGGCGCTACGGTTATAAAGCTTTTCCCTGGCAGTGGGTGTAAATCAGCCGCGACATTTGCTTTGCTTAAACGTTTATTTTAAACAGCCTGCTTTTCGGCATATAGGCACACATTGCACAGATCTGCGAAACAAACCCGTCGGAAAGCCTCGTTAATCCATAATTGGGTGTTTACCCTCATTAATTCTGCGGCGCATTGGGAAAACTAATAACCACCCAGAGCTCGATTATCAAACAAGCGTCTGTGTCAGCTAACACATAAAGAAAAAATAGGCTACTGAATTCTTCTCATATTCACGTATTATTGGGAGCCAGTTGTCAATATTTAGGCCTTTATTCCACCCTCTTATTTTGAGAGCAGGCCTGTATGAGGAAATTAAAGCAATAAATGAATTCGATAATATGATTACTGGCTAATAATTAGAGTTAGGTATGAACATGCGACTACGACTACTGTTGACGCCTGTTGTCTATCACATCTGGCATTGTTTTTCTTCAGATGGCCGACATGTATACAGCTGTGATGGCCGAGTGGTTAAGGCGTTGGACTCGAAATCCAATGGGGTTTCCCCGCGCAGGTTCAAATCCTGCTCACAGCGTCGCGTCCTCCTCCGGGTAGGTGAAGTATTGCAACGGTTCCCTTTAAGGTCATTTAAGAAATATAAATGCTATAATATTCTCAGTAAAAAATTAATTGAAAACTGTGCCGTTGATTCTCACACTTATGTAGCTTAAACCAGTTTAGCTATCGTGATTAAGCAGACGATTAATTTGTGATCTTCTTATGCTTGCTATGAAATCACGCGTGATTACGAGGAGAGTTAAGAACAGGTGGGCCACTAATTGACTCTCCCACGCTATTTGAGCGGACGTTTTTGCCCTGGTTGCTTTATTTCGTTTTAGCCTTTACAATGAATATGTGAAGTTTCTGAGAAAGATTTACATTTTATTTTTTTTGTTCTTGTTTCTCAAAGTGTACAAAACATGACAGTGAACAACAACCAGGTGAGTACAATCGAGGACTAGTCCCTTAGTCTTATACTTTTACCTAAACACCAAATGGGGTTTTTTTTATGCTCATTTGGCATTTAAACGCGAAAGAAATGAAAGCACTTCTTTCACCGTGGGTTGGATTTCGAGCTTGGCTTTCCGACTCTCTGCTGTCTTTTTTTGTAGAAAGCACCCAGTGCAGCTGCCAGGCTGGCGAATCTGCCTGTAGTTCGTGCGGCTTTTGCCAGACTATCGGTCTTGTACACGGGCACAAAATCCAGGCATCCCGGCCTGAAGTCTGCGTGTGAAGTGCTGGAGAGCAGCGTGACAGCTGTAGGCAGAGCAGCCTGTTACAGAGCGTCGCCTGTTATCGTTAAACTGGAGCCCCAGAGTAAGTAGCTACTGTTAGGACTCTTCCATAATGATGTGGGAAATGACATTAAATCAGCTGGTTTTCTCCATCTTTCAACTACCTTAATCTGTACAGAAACTGGTGTAACCACCCAGATCCTTCTGCAATGCAAAGGGTTTTTATGAACATTTTAAAAACCTTTTCATTCGGATGTTCTCACACAACGAGCTGTCTAAACTCGGGATTGGAGTTGGAGAAGTTTTAAAACGCACTCACTGCCATTTTATTAAGTACTGCTATAGCCCATTTGCTTCAGGGTCCAAGGTGGTGTATGTCAGATACTCTTCTGCATTTTTTTTTTTTTTTTTTTTTTTTTTGATTGTAACAAGTGGTTATTTGTGTTACTGTCCTGTGGCATTAACAAGGCATTTTCATCCAGAGTTGTCTCTTTTTTTCATTCACTGTTGTGTGGGGAAAATCCCAGTAGTTCAGCAGTTTCTGAAATACTCAGACCAGCCCATCACCACCATGCCATATTGAAAATAATTTCAATCATCTTTTATTCTGGGTTTGAACTTCAGCCGATCGTACTGAAATGCCTACATGCTTGAATTTATTGTTTTGCTGCTATGTTGTGCTCATTACGTATTTGTCTACAAGCAGTCGAACAAGTTTGATGACACACATTGTGTAGACATGAAACTTGATGTTTTTTATGTTTTGTTTTCGCTTTTCTTTTTTTTTTTTCTCTTGTTATTTCAGTTATTTGTATGTTCGAAATAAAATGTAAGTGAACCTGACACATTGTAGCATCAGGATAATGATGAGATTGAAAACATTTTTTTTTTTTTTTTTTTTATTGACCTTCAGGTCAAAGTTGTTGTTTGGATAAACACCAACACTATTCATGGGTATGTTTCAGTTTCCTTTGCAAATGATGTTGCCTGCAAGAGTCTCGACTGGCTGGAGGCTTCATTCTCTGTAATTCTGTCATCCACAGAGCAGGTAACACTTCCTTTCCTCGTTTAAGTCACAACAGTCCTGTAAAGTCTGGAATAATAAAATATTTTATGTTGTGATTTAATTTTCTTCGCTCAGATTGTTATCCCTGCCAAAAACAAAATGAATGAGATTCAGGTTGGGATGAGCATTGCAGCCAATCGAACCATTGACTGGGTGATGAGCAGGATGAACGATGGCATTAACAGATCACCTCTGAAGAGGGTCGTTGGTGTGACAACTGTGGGACTGGACACAGCTCTGAGCTTGTCTGAGGCTCTGGTGGACCAAGTGCTTCCCCCGACGCAACAAGGTAACCTAAAATTCATTCATTAGGTGTGTGTGTGTGTGGTTGGGGGGGTGTTGTCTTGTTTTTTTTTTTTTTTTTTTTTGTTTTTGTTTTTGCCATTTAGTTCCATTTAGATTCCTTTCTTTTCTTCCTCAATCTCTAGAAGAAGCTCGCTTGATGGAAGGTTTTGAAGTGGTCACACACAGGGGCCGTTACCCTGAGCGACTGTGCTCACTCACCGCTAAAGTATGTGGAAGACTCTACCGTGAAGCTGGGTCCAAGATTCAAGCTGTTCAGGTGTGCTGTGAGCAGTTCTTGATATGTTTAGCACAGAAAGTACACATAAAACATTAACCTAGTACCTCCCCCTCTGCATGCATGTTCTTACTTCCCACTGTCTTCAAAGTGCTTGCTCATAGGGGGGGGGGTCATCTGATTGTTAGGTTTTTCTCTCCGTTATTGTAGGGCCTTTACCTTACAATATAAAGTGCCTTGAGGGGACTGTTATTGTGATGCGGCTCTGTATAAACTTGTTGAAATTTATGTTCTTTACTCAGCAGGTAATGAGGAGTTCACCTGGGCCTTCGGCTCTGGTTGAGAACTTGCAGACCAGCTGGCTGGCCCTGGTCTGGAGAGTCCAACGGCTGCCTCAGTACCTGCAGAATCAGGCGTTCTCTGGGTTTTTCTTCATCATTCAGATGTACAACTTAAACTCCTTGCCAACCCAGAAGAAGCAATCTAATCCAGGCAGAAGTTATCTTCGTACCTCTGTGCCTCAAAGGGGCGTAGCCCAGAAGGGGAGGGCTACCAAGAGGTCTGGATTTGAAAGCTAATGTAACGTTAAGCAATGTGTGCGTCATTGATGTCATGTACTGTAACTTTTTGATATGTGAGCTGAATTTGTCATCTTGTCTAAAATAAATATCTGAAGATTCACAGACTTTGATCTTGTCCTTTTAGTTGGATAGCTGCTCTGCAAACAATCACTTAGTGGCAGCTTCTCCAGTTGCTAAGCTTATAAATGACTCTGTTCTTGGCATTTAATGTGCTTATAAACTAAGGCACCTTAATGGGGCAGACGGAGACCATATTTAACTGGAGGACATCCTCCCAGAGCACTGTTCATACAAACCAGCTAACTACTGATTTTGCAAAGATGCTGGGAGGTAGTTGGATATATTTCTAATCTTTCCAACTTTCTTGCTGAATAAATCCAATAAGAGTAAAAGGAAGCTGAAGTTTGTTATTACAGTTGCACAGTTGATCGCAATAGTCTTAATATATTCATGTAGTCTGTTATTTCTGCTGCTGCTCTGTTTGGTAACAGTCTGTGGGTTTCAGTAGGGATGCATCCATAGATTGGCACACCACTTTTTTTTTTTTTTTTTTTTTTTTTCTTTTTTTAGCCCATTTCTGAAAATTCCAGCCATTTTTAGCCAGTTATGACACTCGCTGTGTCACTTCACGTATTTTCTCTTGTGCAAGATTTATGTATTTTAAAAAAAAAAAAAGGAAAAAGGAAAAAAAAGATGGAGTTTCCCAAAATATACTGAAGCTTCATATTCTTTGTAGTTCTGATGTTCACCAAAATCTGCAAATGTGACTTTTTGGCAGTATGTAACTTTTACTGATGGGCAAAGTGTTAGTTACTGTATTGAAACTCTTTCCTTCACATACACTGGATAAAACTAGACTCCATAGGAAGCATCAATTAAAATAAACTACACACTGAAAGTGATCGTGAGCAACGATGATATTGTTGCAGACTGACCTGGTTCTTTACTGACACTTCTCAGCATTTGGCTTATTGTTTTTTGGGGGGGTTTTTTTTTCTTTGGTCTGCGTGTCTGATTATACCGCTTTCCTGTCGAGAGAGAGAGAGAGGCTACATGCCTGCTTATTTACTCGCCATGGAGACTGGAGAGGAAGTAGTCTGTGATGAGTCATGCCAGGCTCAGGTCTTTTGGGGTGTGGAGAACAGTGATGGCTTCTTCAATCTTTTGTTTGTGTCAGCTGGACAGAGACAAAAAGTGGTTTTAATAGAGGGTGAAGAGGGCCAGCTCTCCCCCTACACCCATGGAGGAGGTGGGTGAGAGGAGGATGTTAGCCAAGCACATGTCCATTATGGACAGTACCTCCCACCCCCTGCATAAAACTGTAGAGGCTGGGAGCAGCTCCTTCAGCATTACTGTCCTTCATCCAGACTGTATGTATGTATTATCAGTCCCACTGAACTTTATGTGCACAGGGAAAAAAAAAACTTCCCCAGTGAGAGATTAATAAAGTCTACATCATATCGTAAGTGACGATTCCACACATGAACCAGTTTAATCATTAAAGAGGTTAAACTTTTCCTACCCAGCATGAAACAAAACATTACCGGCTGTAACGTTACTTATTTTGATCCAGCTTCTTAAAACACAAGACAGCGTTGCAGACAGCCTAATTTGAATCCAGCCCCTACACACCTCCACCCTGTTTGCAGCCAGTCTGTAGTGGGGGTGGGGTATGAAGCACTCCACCATAGTTAGCCTGTGTCAGTGTAAACTTTACCCACAATCAATGAAGATTCAGCACTGACACACACACAGCAGATATTCTGAAAATATTCTGTTTATTCATTTGACATTCTTAAGTTTAGACATTTAAAATACATAATTCCAATCTTCCAGTGATTTAATTTGAGCTTTCAATATTCATTCAGATGTGTTCTAGCTTTAAATTTTCTTTTGTCATTAGACAGTTTTTCTTATGTAAATTTTAGAGATGTTCAGTATCTTGAATATCAGGGATTTGCAGACATTAGGATGTAGGTTCTTCAATGTGAGGAACATCAAACAATGATGAACTTTCAGCATGAAGTTCTTCATTGGGAAGAAAATCTGACATTGGCAGACTTGAAGGGGGCTTTAGGATCTTAGATATGTGGTTCTTTGCTACATCGGCAATTTTCTTGAGCAGCACTGGTGCAAAGTTTGCAATGTTGTTAAGTAGAATTTCTTAAGCATATTTCTCTCTGATTTTTGTCGGGATGCTCTGGACCATGTCGTCTCTGATGGAGCGGAAGAAGACAGCCTGACTTTCCATCGCTGTGAGAGTTTTAGAGACTCAATCCAAAGTGGCCTTGGTGACACTTTTTGGAGTATGCTCAAACTCTGGGAGGCCATGTTCAAGAGGGGACGAGGAGGAAGCTCCCAGAAGCCCTGCAGGATGCAGAGAACTACCTCTATCACCACTTCCTGTGCAGTGAGCAGTTTGGTGCTTTGTGGTTCCTACTGCTTCTCTTTAAGGATTTCAATGTAATCCTTCACCATTGGAGGAGTTTAGGTGTTCTATAGAGTAACATTGTAAGAATTAGCTTTTAAATCTATTTAAAGCATCACAGAAATATTAAAACACTGTAGCTGGACTGTTATAAACTGTCAGATGTGAGTCAATTAAATTTAGGAGGTATGGCCTCTGGAAATTTAAGGAACATCTGGGCTTAAAACTTTGTCCCTCATTTTATTAATGATGTTCACTGCCCATACCTGAAACAGAAAACACATTTACAGTGCAGTTTTGTTTAGAGGTTATGTGAACATAATGAAAAAATAAATCTCCAAATTACTATAAGTCTTGTGAGTTTTCTAGTCTTACCAGTTTCAGAAGAGGTTTGGCTTCTTCTTCTTCAAAATCCTCTAATTCAAACTCCCAAAGTCTTCAAATGAAAACAAAACAGGGGCTTCCTGTCAGCATTTGCACACATCACAGACTTTTATTTGTCACAGTAACTCAGTGCTGAGTGTCTCTTTGGTTTTCTCCACCAAAAAAACTCTCAGATCTTCAGCAGTGATGTTTGATGGAATTAGATTTTCCCTCTGAAGCCCAAGGAACTCCATCATTATTGCAACCTAAAAATAAAAGGAGACATTTAATCACCACTCTCAGGTCCTCAAATTATCTGATGTTTTAGGTCAGTTTTGGTTTGAATGGATCTGGGTCTTACCTGAGCCCGTAGGCAGGAAGATGCCAGCAGATCTTCACATGAGTGTGTTGAACAACACCTGTCAAAGAAATAAGTTACTCATCGTTACTTAAATTTATTCTTAGTGAGCTTTTAAAACTACATCTAATTCTTTAAACTGTTGAAATGCAGTAAAAACAAAAACTGTCACATACCCAGATGGGTTTGTAGATTCCTCTACTTGCTTCCATTGAAATGTTGTAGTTGTATCACAGTTGGGAACCGAAACTGTCAAATACTCTCCAACGATTGCGTAAGGTATATTATCTGCCTGCTTATCTCCATTTTCGTACTCTAGATGTGAACTTAAGCAGTAAAGCAATGTCTTACAACACAGTGGACTGTGGAGGAGACTGATGCATATATTTGAAGCCTGACAGCATCTGGTTTATACACAGCTTTTGTCATTTGGATAAACTGGCCCTTTAAACCGCCCAGACGAAGAGACCTCTGTTTAATCGGTAGAGTCCAAAGTCCCAAGCACAATACTACTACTACTAATAATAATACCCCAAATAATTAAGTCACTAATTACTAGGATACCTACTGACATGTTTTCTTAGTTACTGATGTTTAGAGATGCCACACTAGTTATGGTTAACAGGAGTTCAGGGGTGAGCGATGAAAGTGATGCTACATTAGAATCTGTCTCTGGACTGGTTTTCTGAGTTCAGCAGGAGGTGGTGAACCCACAGCTGCCAGTGGTCCCCTGGTGGGCGGGAGGCTCATACTTCAGGCTCAGTATTATAGTTATGTTCTTCCTGGTCTGGACCTCAGGCAAGAACTGAGTCAGTTTTTTTAAGTTCTGGTACCGAAAGAGAACTAAGACAGCCACACCATCACCTGTATCTGACCATACACCGTTAATGATTTGTCTTCTCAGTGTTGCCATAATATTTTCAGTTGCAAAACAGAACTGGAAGCAGAAAATTCACTTTGGAAAATTCAATATTAAAGTCCCACATTAGGAAAGATTACTCCAAACAGTCTACAAAGGTTTTTTTCTGTCTACCAAAGTGCATATGACTGAAGAGATTTTTGTAACTTCACTTGCCCAAAAAACAAATAAAGACATTAAACAAAAATGTATTGAATGACAGTCAGAATTACCAGAGCACCAAGGTTCACATCAGGGCCAATGGGGTCAGGAGTAAATTGGACTTAGTCACCGTCTGTGTGTGTGGGGGGGGGGGTCACAAAATGGCTTCCATGCAATAAATAAGTTCTAATAGTGACCAGCAGAAAACCACCACACTCACACTGAAAATGGGGTACACAAGATTTATTTTCCTCCAAAGCAACTAGTGGCAGAAGCCAGTTCTGTCCTGCTATCCAAGGCCCAAAGCCACCACGTTCAGAACTGTTAGTCTCGTCAGGGAGTGGGTTTCCACACCAGATCCTAGGACTTCCTCTCAAGCTCTTCCTCTCCAAGTCTTGAACAGTTTCCTCTCATTGGTTACCTCCTTTTTTGTTTTAGCAGTTGCATTACAGCCATCAACTGGCTTGGAGTGTGGACCAGAATTTGCTCACACCAAATAAAAATAATAAAAATACCATTGCAGTACTCCATAATAGTAACCACTGATCTGTGGCTGTATCATGCACGACTGTAGGCTTCGTGTAGACCAAGTTCATTCATCAAACTTGAAAAAGTTGAAGTAGCAGCATGGTAAGCACTTCTCACACTTGACATCTTGCTAAATCAAGGTAAGCCTTGATGGCCCCTAGTGTTTGATCTCCAGTGTTTCTACTTTTCTAAATTGTTCCATCTAAATTGTTTAGTACTTTCATATACTTTTGTTAATACTTCTGTGTAGTTTCCCTGACTACCTCTCATTAAGTCAGAAAAAAAACAAAGCCGTATATTTATACATTGGACTTCCATTTAGTCTAACTCAAGAGTTAAAACTCTTCAGGCCAGATTGTCCACCACTAACTAAAGTTTCTTGTTGCATCCACATGCGCTGACAAAAATCATCTAATGCATCACTTCATGGGCGGATATCTAGAAGAGAAAATAAATGACAACTGCACAACACTGTTTCAGCAAAACATGACTTTATTTGACTCCATTTTACTTCTGGCTGGACTCTGACTTGGATGTGGATGCCCTCAGAGAGGAAAGGCGGCGCCTCTTGGCAATCTGTTCCTGGCGCTTCTCCTTGGCCTCCTGTTTACAAGAACAAATGCGTGTCAGTCCAACAGTTGCCACATGTCCTACTTTATGTCTCTTTAACCTTTCACCATCATTTGCTCCTTGAATGTTTTTCAGAGGCAAACCATAATCTGAATTAACCATAAGCTGAATGCCATTACAGCTGAATCATGCAAGGCAAGTCAAAACTATACTGCTAAAACACACAATCCTAGACTTTAAATTTCAACTGAATAAAGATTAAATCATAATTTCCTTAAATATACTTTAAGTTAATTACAATATGTTGTTAGACACTATGTAGTTGATGTAATACAGCTGCTCCAACACTAGTGGAAATATCGCACCTGCCAGAAATTATTTGTCACATTATCTTCATTGATCTAAACCACTAGAAAATTTTTTTAGTGTGCAGTCACACGACAAAAGCAGAGTCGTGTGATCTTTGATGCTGGTTAAGGATAATAAAGGCCTAGATTAACACATACCTTCATCCTCTTGGCCAGCAGCTTGGCGTACTCTGAGGCCTCCTCCTTGTTCTTCTGGGTGCGCTGTCTCTTCAGTGCGATGCGGCGGCGCTTGTGCTGCAGCACACGAGGAGTCACCAGTCTCTGGATCTTGGGAGCCTTAGTTCTGGGCTTCTTACCTACCAAAGCGAGAGGATTGATAGAGTCAGTACTGACACAGTTCAAGGTCAAATGTGGTAATGAGAAAGCAGCTTAATGTACCTAGTTTCTAAGTCTGTACACACAACTCGTACTGTAGTACCTCTAAGGAAGCACATTCCTTACTTTCCAATTCTACAAAAAACAGTAACTTTGATTTGTCTGCATGCCGGCACCCTGCATTAATCAAAGCCTTGCTGATGACTCATTACTAGGCAGAACACAATTCACACTAACTGAATGTTTTCAACACAGCACACCTGGGAGTTACCTGCAGTCTTCACTTCTGCTGAATCAAGTTTATTATCATAAAATTCATTTTTCAGCTTGTTCCTGATCCCAGCTCTTTACCCCAAATTTGAGTAACCATGGGAGCTCATCAACACGACTATATTTAACGGCACTCTCTTTAGTGATGAGTTTAAATTGGCTTTACTACAAACATCTTACAAGCACAGACATCACACAAACTGCAGAACAAACAAATGCTTAAACAAGGAAATAAATGTTTATTACTTCTTTACATGCACTGGTCAGAATTCATACAGAAACTTCTACAACTCAGTTTTAGTCCGCCTCACACTTGTTACATACAACACATCTATCTTCTTCATCTCACTAAGGTTGTGTTTACATAATGCAGTCCTAAAAAATGTCTACAGATGCACTCACTGGCAGACGAGCGTCAAAGACCTGTTTTTGTAACTGTTACCTGCTCTTACACTTCAAAAAAGGAAAGAATTAAAAAGGATCTCTGTCGAGTTTGTCCAGAGTTAAACCAACTCTACAAGAGCCAAACTTGGAAAAGAAAGCACTTACACCTCCCTACATCCTGGAAAATTAAGCATTGTACTGACCACCTCAGCTAAACCCTACCCCCACCAATTTTAGTCAAAAGACATTTATGTAGGACCTTAAGCTCACTTTTAGTTTATTTTGAATGCTACAGTAATCGCAGATATAGATGTGTCGTTTGGATTTTCTGGAAAACTTGCAACATTAAACATGTGCTCCATGCTATCATTAGACTGGTCAACATTTACATATACAGTCAGCGTTATAGTGCCACCTGCTGCTCTGGCATGCTTCTGACAGCAGTTTACATCATAATTTTGTTTCCACATGGAGGGAAACATTTCTCAAAATGAAAAAGTGTCTTACCTTCTTTAGTCAGGGGTCTCCTCACAACATACTGCCTAACATCATCCTCCTTGGACAAGTTGAAGAGCTTGCGGATCTTGCTGGCCCTCTTGGGACCAAGGCGGCGAGGGACAGTGCTGTCGGTCAGCCCGGGAATGTCCTTCTCACCTGTGAGTTACAAAGATAAGGATGATCAATCAATCAGGTCTAAAGAATTCTTAAAAGTATTCCTAGCACCAACAGAGGATTGTAACAGTACTAAATACTACAAGTGTCAAATAGCTGAGCTTACTCTTCAGTGAACTGAAGAGAAAGCCTCACCAGTTCGGGCAGTGTTGAGGCATAAAATGCTCAAAGTATACACGTCAGTCTTATTTTCCCACCATGTACCAGGACTTGAGTGTCTTAGCAGTTACAGGAAGATATGAGGTTTTATCTAAATAAATTACAAATGATTTGTCCACCAACGCAGAAGAACAGAGACAGCAAACCCCATCAGTCAGATTATGGAAAACCTTCCTAGCCAAATTTAATGAAGCTTAGTGTAGCATTGGTGAAGAAACAACCCACTCAATTGAGTTACTTTAAAATGAGCATTGTAGTTTATGCATTTGTTTATTTTTGTCTTCTGAGCATCACACCAAACCAAAAGTTAACTTATGACAGTTAAAGAGACTCAAATGGAGAAAGCTTACAATACTCTCTCTCTTATATCTCAGGAGCTTGGAAAGGAAGTGACAGGACTTCTTTATGTTTCACCTCTCATCCAAGAGGCTTCTAGTTCTTCATTAAGTCAAGTTGCTTTCTTTCCAAGCTTCCTAACCTTTAAAAATACTAGTTTCATTTTTACCATATTATTATGGCACCAGTTAAAACAATGGGAGAGCATTGCAGTTCAACCATCCACTGTTACTAGGACTGGTCGCATCTGGTGAGCAGCTCCACAGTTACTCTGGCAACACACACTGTCCCCCCTTAAGGAATACAGGAAAATCCAAAAGGGTCTGCTGGCGTGCCATCATGCATCCTTTACACGTGACTCCAAAGAGGTAATCAAGATAATGTGACATATAAAGCACATTACCTTTCTTGACGATGACCAAATTGAGAACGCTGAGGTTGGCATCAACGATGCAGCCACGCACAGACTTGCGCTTGCGCTCACCAGTCCTGCGGGGACGGTAGCAGGAGTGGCCCTTGCTGAGGAGCAGGCGCACACGACCGGTGGTCAGCACACCTTGCTTCATGGGGAAACCCTGCTTGTCGTTGCCTCCGCTGATGCGCACTACATAGCCCTGCAAAAGCATAGAGCCGTGTGTTGCTTCACATCCTTTCTAGGCATTTCATTTCATAGCAAATATGCCAAGCCGATTAAGGTTAAATTCTCACTGACTACTCAGCAGCAAATACAACTAGACTTTTGGCAGGGTCATATCTAGCTTTTCTTTCCACATAATCACCCACATATAATCTAGCCTAACATATTCCAAGTTAACTGCGCTAAAAATTGAGGGAGCAAAGCTGTTTCAATCAGCCATTGTTATATGGGCTGGTTGCATCTGAAAGCAGCTCCACTGTTCCTCTGGCAACACGCTGTCCCCCCTTAACGACTATGGGTCAGTCAGAAAGGGTCTGCTGGTGTGCCACGCCACACATTTACCAAACATCACACAAAAACTCACCTTCCACTCATCTCCCAGAGGGTCAGCAGCCACCTCAGTGGCCATTCGCTTCTCATAGAAGGTACGCAGCTTTCGCTCATCATCAACTTCAAACAGCTTCTGGCAGCCAGTAGCGGGAAATGAGATGTTCAGCTGAAAAAGAGGCGCAATTACCATGTTACTGGATGTGCGTACAGGTCACCGCGAGTCAAGGTGCATTTGAATGTTGCTAAATGAGCTGCTAAAGCTTTCAATGATTTTGATGTCGTCAACCCCCCTCCCGCAAAAAACCAAAAAAACCCACCAACATTGCTAACGCGAAGCAGCGGTTACCGACATCGTAAGCCTGTCTGACGTGAGCTAATGTTTGAATCAGGGGGTGAGAAGATGGCTCGGGGGCCTGTTAGCTTCTCTGCCGGTTCAAAGCTCAGAAAACTCCGGCTTTAGCTTTTGACACAGCCGGATCAGTGGCTAACATTATCACAGTGCAGGGGAGAGGACATAAAGGTATAATAACGTTTCATTTGAGTAAAACTAGACTTAAACTGGACCCACATTTCGCTCAGAGTGCGGCCATGTTTCCACAGCGTTATCCAACAGGCTCGTCAGCTAGCTCTCATAATCATAATCAAAGCTCATCCTGAGCGGCCGAGCCACCATTCTTGCTTTAAACCAGCCCGCTTTAAAGTTCACATTGTCAGCTATCATCATATCGTAATATTTAACAAAAAGCGACAACACGAAGAGAAACACAGTTAAAGAAATACGATACCTTCATTTTGCCAAACCGACCCTCCGACGGTCCGCCACGGAAAAGAGACCGGATATCCGCCTCGTGGTCTCACATAGACCTGAAATGCTATCGCGATAACTGGTTCGCTGAAAAATTTAGGGTTATTAAAATGTTATACTAATAATAATTTATGTTATACAAGAATATATGTTATACTATTAAGTGTTGTTTAACCGTGTTCATTACCTAATCAAATAAATTAATTTAACAGAAGAATATATATATATGTATGTATATATATATATATATATATATATATGTATATATATATATATATATATATATATATATAGATATATATAGATATTTATATTTATATTTATAGATATATATATAGATATATAGATATGAATATATGAATATATGTGATATTATGAGCCTGTCTGTCACAAGGATTAATGAATATTGTATTCTTTGTAAATTTTGTGTCTTTCGTTGAGATTTTTTCAAACTGTATTAATCCTTGTGACAGTGGACGTATTGTGGATTTACAAAAATCTGCATATTGAGGGGATTATTATTGAGCCACGGAGCATGCGTCGGCCAGAGGGTGCCAGAGAGTGCATAAGGGGGTGAGATGTTAAGATAATTCCCATCCCAGTTGGGCAGGAGATACCTTCTTTGAATACTGGCCTAATCAGCTTCAAAATAAACAAACCGTCTCTTTGAAAAACACTTAGCCAGTTTGATAAAGGCTACCATAATTAACTGCTCACTTGTACAACACCCTTAGAAAAACACTGATAAAAAATAGCCATGCAGCTATGTTAGCTGAAGATGCAGCTTCTGAACAAAGTTCCTCCGTTTTTATTGTGAGATGACAGGCCTTTTTTTACCCTTTACTGAAAACTTGATATTATCAATTAATACAACAAATGTGTGTGTGTTTTAAAGAGGTGCAATCTAAAGGCAAGTCAAGAAGTCAAGAAAATAAGGTAAATTAAAGCTGTTAATTGTTCCTATTTCTGGAATAGTGAGTTTAACTAAATATTATCACTACAATGTAAAAGACAGCTTTCTTTCACATGTATCGACCAGCATCAATCCATGTGAGTGTGCACAATAGCGGGGCTGTCCCACACAAAACTGAGCGGAAAGAGTAGACCAGAAGTGTCAAACATATTGTACAGAGGTTGGACAAGGCCTGCTAATTTACTCAGTCTGTCCCACTCATAGCTTTTTAAAATGTAAAAAATGTGAAGAGGAAGGACATACATTTTGGATTTGTAACTGTATTTAGATCAGTTTTAAAGTCTTACAAACCCACCTTTTACACCAAAGGCGGTAAGTAACAGATATGTCATTTTTGTTAGTTTTCTGTTATTTTATTTATTTAACAGGGACAACGCATATGAATGGACACTAGTAGATGAAAACATTACATGTTAGCAAAACGTCTAATTTCCAGGCACATTACATAAAATTTACACAAAACAAAAAACATACAGATATAGAAAATAAACAAAAACAAATAGCAAATCATGAAGACACTAGTTATTTTATTGTATTTTTTAGTTTCTTTTTGTTTTTCTTACTTGGGTCTACTTTTAAAGAACAATAAAACAGTGGATTTAGTTCAGTTTTGTGTTGAAGCTTGTTGCTGATAAAAACAAAACAGCTACAACTAAGTCTTTTTTCAAGAAAGTGATATAAAAAAAAAGAAAGCTCGATTAGTTTATGGAAGGGAAAAAGGCAGACATTTATTGTTGTTATTCATTATTCTCGAGAAAATCGAAATTTGGAGATATTAACCGTAATTCTGTTTTAGAGACAGCAAAAAAGAAAGAAAGAAAGAAAGAAAGAAAGAAAGAAAGAAAGAAAGAAGCTGCTGAACACTGGGCAACATGTGGCTCACTTTATATAAAAGTCTGCTAGAAAATATAAATTACCAGTATTCTTTGACTACTGCTAACTTGAACATACAAACTTTAAGTATCTCAGCACCCCCCACCACCACTCTTTTCTTTTTTAAATTACCGTGACAAAAATAACTAAGCTCTCCCTTCCTGACCTACGTTTGACCGAAGAAGGAAGCAGGCGGGAGCGAATTCTCTTGCAGCCCGAGCACTCTTTGAGTCGCAGACCAAGCAGCTGTCAGTGGACGAGGCAGAGCGTCACGACGAGCAGGAGGCTTTGTGGAAGAAGGACGTGCTCAAAATGCAGCTCCATAACGATTTCCCCAGTGTGTCACAGGCTCGGGTGGCCGATACGTGCCAGGACTCAGACGTTAGGATCTAGCGTGCTGCCAGGGAGCCGACGGATAGCGACTTTCCCCTCCTCGGTTGTTTTTATGTGCTGTCTGCTCGGCGCTGTCCATCCGACAGAACTAGTCCAGACATGAGTAACGTTAATGTGATGTTTTGGGACCAGTTGCAGGCTGGCAGCTCCGATGTGGACTGGTGTGAAGGCAATTACCTTATTTACCCCAGCATCGCTGAGTTTTACAACACGGTCGGTTTTGAGGACTCGCGGCTTTTTATTGTTGTTGTTCTCGCTGTTTTACATATTACAGTTTTGTTTACAGTCATAGCCTTTCTGCATTTCCTCTTCTCGCTGTTGTCTCCGTTGCACTGCTTGTTTTGTTTTACTGCCCTTTCCTTTCTTTCTTTTGTAGTTTAATGGCTCTTTTGCTTTACTTCCCAGGTTAACGACTGCTTAGCTGAGCAGTCTGGCTGCTTGATATTTATTGTTAGTAGCCGTTTACAGGTTTTGCATGCCAGTTTCTGAACAGCCACCGAGGCCCGCACACTGATCAACTTTTGACGAGCATTGCTGGCTCTTTGCTGCGGGATCAGTGACAAAGACTTTTCTGTTGTTTATCATTTCAGATCAGCAACATTTTGTTTTTTGTTTTGCCGCCGATATTAATGTGCTTGTTCCGCCAATATGCAAAACATTTCAACAGTGGGATTTACCTCATATGGATACTGCTAGTTGTGGTCGGTAAGTTGGCTGCTGACCTCTCTTAACCCTTCATTTTTTATTTATTTATTTTTCATTTCTCATCTGTACACGTGGTACATAAAGCAAGCGTCAGATAGGAAGGCTTTAAATAAATAAATAAATATAGTAGATGTCATTCAGATCACCATTTGTCAGGCATCTTGGGAAGATTTGCCAGTTTTCTGTTGTTTAGTCTGTCTCTTCCTTTAATCTCAGACTAACTCTGAGATGTTGAGATCTGCGTGGGGACCTGACCATCTGTTGCAGGGCTCCTTGTTTGATTTTTGTCATTTTTGGGCTTTATATGTGGGTTTGTTGATAGAGGTAGTGCACTGCACTTTTTACATACATAAGGAGACTCAATAGAAAACCACATCAGCATAATTCAGTCTAGTACATAAGCGCCAGTAACACTGCTATGACTGTAAAAAGAAACGGAGCATTATAGAATTTATAAAGGAGGCCTTTATAACTGGGCTGCTGCGTCAGATTGCATTAGGTTAAGTGTTAAGATGTTAACCCTAACATACTGTTCATATTCACTGTCTTCAGAGCATAAATATAGTATTTGGCATTAATAAATGTATGACTAAACCTTACTTTGTGTATCAGAGAGAAGACAGTGTTGTTGTTTTTTTTATTAATTTTTTTGGTTTAGGTTTTACAATGTTTGTTTATGGAGAAAAATATCTAATGTCTCACACTCTCATGTCAAGTTTTACCCACGAAACATAACAGCCATATTCATCTAAATATATTTGAACTGAGTTGATCATCGTTACTGTCATTGTGCACATGACAAAAGTGATGAAATTTGAAGCTAAAAAAGGCCATTTGAGGTATTTTTACTGCTCAAAACTGGTTAAATGAATGTGTAAGTAAGGGTTAAGGGACTGAGTAAATAGTCCTTACACAAACCAACTTAAAAAATAGTGTATTCCTGTAGGACTTTATTCACAGTAAAGAAAAATTATTATTTTTTTCTCCTTTGCTTACTCTCATGGAAAAATAAAGTATCTGAGGGGTTTGGACTGTTAACTAGTACAAACCAGAAGGTTAAAGTTTGTCGACTTGGTCTCTAGGCAGTTACGATGGACATTTAATTTGAACTAGTTTCCAGGTTTTAGACCAAAGGAGTGATCTGTATACGTTTGTACTGCAGTGGCACTGTTGGGGCCTCTGTTTAGATTGATTTTGAATTCATTATGTCTCATTCAATATTTAGGCCTTTAATGGTGCTTCTCCATGTAGGCAGTTCAATTGAGAGGCTTTTCCCATCGATGCTGTTTTGCAGATGCTCGGGTTGCCCTGTCAGCAAAGATAACCCGAGAGCGACCCCACCTCTGTTCCAAGGCGGTGACCTTGGTGTCAGGAAAAAAAAAAGTAGTTGAACAAGATTTGCATAACTGACTGAGTAGCAGGATCTATGGGTCAGATTTAAAGAACTCGAGCTGGGTGTTTTCCTCTGTGGTCCATTTGTGGTCCAATGTAAAGGGGAATAAACGCAGTCTCCTTGCTTTGTTGGAGCCTCTCAGACAGTTGAACATTCTTGGTCCATACCATAAATCCTTATCTGTGTATCTTGGACTGCATCCATTTTCTTTTCTTTGACTCTGAAGGCTTTTTAAAACAAAGCCAGTGCCAGCAGCGGGTCACATGGTTTCATGTCTCTTCCTCTGTTTCAGCAGTTGTGGTGAACTTTGACTCGAATAGAAAAGCAAGCCTATGGTTTCTAGTACAAAAACAACATCCAGCTCCTTTTTATTTCGCCTGTGTGCACATATAGTTTGGCTACTTTGCATCCATATTTTGATCTGGCAGCAGATCAAAAATAAAAACGTGTAAATTAAGGCTTTAAATTAAGAAATTACACCCCTCACTGACCTGAAGGCAACATATTCATATCCTGTCAAGTCACAAAGAAGCTGGATTCTACTTTTAGTTTTAATAGAAAAAAGGACCAGTCTTAAAAAAAAGATCCAGTTTTGCTTTTTTATCCATTTCACTTCTATTCAAATATCTGTTATATCCAACTAACACTCCTTAGTTAGCCATTTTTTCTTTGCCTGACTGATTATGAAGTAGCTGCCTCTTTATGTCTTTTCTTGAATGGCTCATTCTCATGCCTGGGTTGAGAACCATGACAGGTTTTCATGATTAGTAACAACTGAGTGGGAGCAGGATTTGATAAGAAGTCTGCTGAAATGTTGCACCTGATACTAAAAAGTCTGTTCTACCATGATAAACAAGGAGGGGAGAGTGACTGCTGCATCTCTCTGCAGCATTTCAAAGCTTCATTTCTAAATAACTGTTTGCAAATTAAAGGCCAACAAAAGAGGCCTTTACAATCACTGTAACACAATGGCTGCCTTTCGTAATAAAACATTTGGCAAACATTTGCACAATAACTTGAAACCCACATTCATGTTTAGCAGCTTGAAAACAGCTTCCAAATTTTCCATCGTAGATAACAGCCGGTCCTGTTCGATGTGTGATGATTGTGGCGTTCCAACTGTGCTCTGTTTTTCGATTATCGTTTTGAACTCGTCGTTTTAGAGGGGGAACATTTTAACTCTACGTTTGCTATTCTCAGTTATGTTCTGATTTTATAAAAGAGAGAGGGAGCACCTAACAAAACACAGACTGTCTCATTTATCCTGCCCTTTGAATACAAAACTTAAACATCTATCGGTGTGCTTCTGCGTCTCTTTCTTCTCCCAGGTATTGGATCGACTTATTTTCATGCGACTCTCAGCTTTCTTGGCCAAATGCTGGACGAGCTAGCCATATTATGGGTGCTCATGTGTGCCATAGCCATGTGGTTTCCAAAGAGGTATTTACCCAGGATATTCAGGAGGGATCGGTATGTTGATAACAACTATTATTATTATTATTATCATTATTATTAGTATTATTATAAAAAAAAGAGCTTAAAATATGTTCATGTGTAGATATGTAGTCCTGTGAAAAAGTATTTACCCCTTTCGTAATTGTTTTTTCTTTTACTGCATATTTGGCACAATAAAATGTTTCCCATCATCAAACAAATTTACAGTCTTTTACATCACTGTGGAGGAATTTTGGCCCTCTCTTCTTTGCAGAATTGTTTTAATTCAGCCACACTGAAAGATTTTGGAGCATGGTTTAAGGTCATGTCAAAGCAACTCAATCAGATTTAAGGTGCAAACTTTGACTAGGCCATTCCAAAACCTTCATTTTGGGGTTGTTTGAGACAACTTGCTGGTGTGTTTTAGATTCTTGTCCTACTGCTTTTGAGATCATTTAGCCTACTTCATTTTGTTAGCCAGGTTGTGTTTAAGTGATTTCTTAATTCAGAAGCTCTACCAGTAATCAGGCCCGAGGCCTATCCTTCATGCTCTTAACTCTTAATTATCATTCAAGCAGCTGAGAAGAAAAGTGTTTAGCTCTGACTGGAATTATTCACAGCTGGTGGCATCTGATGGTAGTGGCTGTGTTACACATACTTATAATGCAATAATTAAAAATAAACACTAAAGCAGACACAGTGTAGGTTTGTCCTGTGCAAGGCAAGGCAACCATTTTTTTCTTCACATGGGCAAATATGTAACATATACATTTAGTACATTACTGTATTAGAGCTCACTGTTGTCACATGATATCTCAGCTGCTGTGACACTCCTGTTTAATAATAGGCCTTTCTAAGATAGCTGACACCAGTAAAAGCTGCATCACATGTCTTTACTTCTCCTTGCATTGTCACCAAGCTGTCACGGCTGCTTGCTCTCACTTCAAGCTGCGACTTGTTTTGCCCAGCCTTTTGATTAGAGCTGAGCGTGTTTGTTATGTGCACCTTAAGTGGGTCATAATAATTTCTGTAACACATCTGAGTCATCCAAACATTCCCTCTGTATTTCACAATTGTTTTCATGGTGTATTGCAGCAATATCTGTCTGTTTTGTTCATTAATCCATCTAGGTCGAGATTCAAAGTGGTCATCGGCATCTTATCAGGGATCACCACGGGGCTGGCCTTTGTGAAACCTGTTGTCAACTCACTGTCACTCATGACTCTGGGAATCCCATGTACCGTGCTGCTCATTACTGAGCTGAAAAGGTAAGGCAGAAGCGTAAGACTGTGTGTGTGTTTGTTTAAACAGCATAGATGAGTGTAAGTAGCCGAGTAGGTTTGAGCCAGAAGTGGCACACTGAGTAAACTAAATGGACTATGTATCAAATGTGGACATGCTCTGAGCATCAAAAGAGGGAAGACGATCCTAAAGTAAGTAAAGTAAAAGTTTATTTATATAAATCCGCATTCTTTCTTACAGGAAGTAGGTGTTGACTTTGTTGGCTGATTTATAAAAAGATGTGTAATTGTGCAGAAGTCTGTGAGAAAATGATCTTACTGCTCACGCAATTTATGACCTCAGTAAACATGTTCCTAATGGGTTTATGGTCTTTAACACAGCTTGATGTTTATTTAGCAAATTATGGTGCCTTCCTGAGTGTCACTGATGATAAAGCAGAGTATTTCTGAGGGCCTAGTTATGTGTGCAATGTCACAGGCATATTCTCAGTCAAATCTAACCCTTATTAGTCACGTCCATTTGAAAAACACTTAAAAACACGCACTCACACACAAAGGATCACTGCCACAACGGACACCATGGTAAGACAGTGTTTTTTGTCACTAAGGGCCACATTTGCTCAGTGGGGATAGTATCACAAAAACAAACCCCTGGAAGTGGAAACCTTTGCTCTCTCCCTTTCCACTTTCAAATCCTGTCTCAATCTCAAAACCTCCCGAAATGTACTCACTCTGATTGTCTTCCAGCTTGTTAGGTATTTTATTTTATTTGTATTTTATTCTTATTGTTATTATTCTTTTATTCTTCTCGTAACCAACAGAATTTCCTTAGAGATTATTAAAGTATTCTGATTCTGATAACTCTTCTGTTTGGGTGGCTTCAAGTGCACTAATTCAGCTGCACTTGATAGAATTTCACTGTACAGGTGAAATTTCACTATACAGGCTTTCTAAAATATGTGTGTTTAAAGCTGAAAACTGCTCTGCGTTGCGGAAAAAGTAACTCCCTGTGGGATGCACTGTATTCGTCTTGTACTGGGCAGTTATTGTTCCCCTCTGACAGCCTGCTCTGTTAGAATAAAACTGTAACTTTCACTAACAGAAATATGAGTGGCTTGACTCTAAGGCAGCTTTCTGTGGTGATGAAGACTCTTTTTCCATGAAAGTTAATGCAAACCATGTGAAGTCAATGATGTAGTTCTCGTTCACCAACATAATAGAGTCTCACTTAGAAGTGAGAAAGTCCAGCAGTGCTGAAACTTTGGATTGTTTTATATGTTTTGGTTTTATGCGATCACGTTACTTAGCACCCACCTAAATGTTGTCATCTTCTATAGTGACTCACAGGATGGCTGTAGATCAGGGGTATTGACAGAGGTTTGTTTGGCAGAAACGTCTGGCATGCGCCCAACTGGAAATAACATTGGCTGTAAATAAGAAGCGACTGCAGCATCAAAGGATGTAGCATAAATCACAAAGAATGAATTTTTATCAGCCCCAAATAATGTAAACCAGCAGTCCTCTATGAAGTCTCCGGCTTTGTTTCATTTATGCCTTTATAGGCAGGGAAATGTGTTCCAGAGTTGATGCATGGGAAGTATGATAACCTGACTTATCAACAATGTGCTTTATCACCTCTTTAAGTCTTGAACTGTTTAAATAACAGAAGTCAAATAGTGAAGTCGGTGCATTGTTAACATGCCACCTTTCACCTTTTTGTACTGTCTGGTATGTCTGTTCCAAACTTATTATGTGGAAGAAAGTTCCTGAAAGCACAACAATCCTTTCAGTCTGTTTTTCTGTGTGTTTGCATCCTTAATGCTTCCTAGCCGTCACAGTAACGTGGACGCATATTCCGTTGCTTCCGTTTCCCAACCCTTACTCACCACCATCAGTCCCCAAAAGTCATCTATTGTTCAACCTGTTAGTAATTCTTCACATTACTGCCAGTGCCAGTCATCCATTGAAACTGCTTGTTTTTGTTGTTCCAAGTGTGAGAGAGTTCCTGTTGCCCCGACTGATGGACTTTTGCCCTCAGAAAGGACAGAAAACTTAGTCGTTGGTTTCAATCCAAGTCAGCTTTTAGGCCAGCAAGAACAACATGTTCTGTGAGTCAATTGTGAGCATGCAGAGGGTTTCTGAAATAAAAACTATATAAAATTACAAACCTGGAATACTTTAATATTATTATAACTAGCCTGCAGCATTTTTTCAAAGTGGTGTGTAGAAGAAAATTCCATTACGGACACAATGTTTAGTGACTGCAAAGTTACGTATGGGCAATGTACACTGGGCGTGACGCGTGAAACCAACGCAAATGGAGAACGTTGTTAGTGTCATAGTAAGTTTTAAGATCTTATTATGAATTTGATGTATGTGAAACAGCTCATGGAACATATCACAGATAATAAGGTTAAATAGTAACATGATTGGGGAAGGAAATAAAAGCATCCTGTTTCTGTTAAAAGATGGATGTAGGCACAGTGAAGTCACCCACTGGTGTTTTGACTCCACATATTGAAGCTTCAGTGTTATTTATGGCCAATGTATTAGGTATATGTTTCTAATAACCGTTTTCTTTCCAGTGGAGACTCAGCCGTGTACTAGAGAGGTTCAATTTTTATTTATTTAACCTTTAGTCCCATTGAGACTGAATGTCTCATTTACAAGAAAGACCCATTTTATTTGTGGCAAAGATTCAACAAAGTTCAACCAAGAAATTTTGGTCCATATTTAGGGGAAAAAAATAGCTGTTCATCAGCTTTGAAACGATCCACAGGAATGGGAGTTGCTGAAACGTGAGTGATAAATTTAATTATTGTCCAGCTTTGTGTCACGTATGCCACAGACCTCTGTTTTGTACAGTCGAGTGCAAGGAGAGTCACATATCTTTGCCTCCCACAATTTATACTCCTCAGATTCCCCAGCACTTTCTCTCAAAGCAGAAGCACTAATCTAATGTCATGTATCTTATCTCACATCCTTCTATAATCTCCTGGCTGATGGGCGCAGTTTTCCAGATATCCGGCTATGTGGGGAAGTTTTTGTCAACATATATTTGCTGGCAGGAAAGGGGAGTTGGCTCGATAAGAGTAACTTATGTAAAATATTTCAGGCCAACTGACTTGATGTATAATGTTTACAACAGAAGTGAGCATAGTTCTGTCCATATGATGAAGTTAGCAGTTCAATATTTACTCTTTTTTTTTTTCTTCTTCTTTTTTTTATCAAAAAAGTGTTTATTGGGAATTTCTTTGAGATGATACTCACAGCTGCTCTTTGCTGTTGCTTTATTGCTCCACGTTTATGATTAAAATGTCACATTTTTTTTACCTGTTTACTGAAACATATTCCAAGTACAGTTATATAATCGGCATAGACATAATGTGTCGACTCACAGCTTTCATTTGAGTGTATCCACATTCAGATTGGATGAAGGGTTTAGGAGTTTCTCCCCCTCAACATGTACCACCTTTTTTTTTAAAAAAATGGGCCAAAAGTAATTGGACAATTGATTCAATTTCATCGACAGGTGTGGGCAGTTCCTGGAGTTGATTTGAGGTGTAGTTCTTTCATTTAGAAGATTTTGCTGTGACCAGACAGTAGACATTGGAGAGCTCCTTGGCTTTTGTGTTCAAAGGAGCTCTCCATGCAGATGAAACAAGCCATCCTTAAGCTGGAAAAACAGGAAAAAAAAACATCCCAAAAATTGCTACAATAGTAGAACATTGGTGAATGATCACAGAGTCATTTCCATGGTGAAGAGAAACCCCTTCACCACAGCCAACCAGGTGAACAACACCCTTCAGGAGATTAGCCTTTTGATATCCAAGTATAGCATACAGAGAAGACTATGTGACTGTGCCACTCATCACCCCCAGAAAGGCCAGATTGGACTTTGCTAAAAATCATCTAAAAAGCCAGCAGAGTTCTGGAAAAACATTCTTCGGACAGATGAAACCAAGATGAGAATAGAGTGGTGAGAATGATGGCAAGAAAAAAGTGTGGACAAGGCGTGGAACAGCTCATGATCCAAAGCATACATCATCATCTGTAAAACACAGCGGAGGCAGTGTGATGGCATTGGCGTGCATGGCTGCCAGCCGCACTGGGACACTAGTGTTTATTGACAGAAGCAGGCAATTGACACGCATCCAGCTAAATGCAGTTAAACTGGTTGGTTGGTGTTTCATAATACAGAAACACCGACCAATGACTCAAAACATATAGCCAAACCAACCCAGAAGGTTATTCAAGCAAAGAAGTGGAATATTTTTGAAGAGCCAAGTCAGTCACCTGATCTTAACCCAGTTGAGCATGCATTTCACTTGTTGAAGACTAAACTTCGGACAGAAAGGCCCACAAACAAACAGATACTGAAAGTCGCTGCAGTAAAGGCCTGCCAGAGCATTATAAAGGAGGGAACCCAGCATCTGCCAATGTTTGAAGACTTTGACTGTCCCTTTGCTGTCATTGCCAGCAAAGGGTTTTCAACCAAGTATTAGAAATAAACATTTTAATTTCAGTTATTTGTCAAGGGATTGTGTTAAGAATGTATGTTGTTTGAAAGCGCTTTCCCCCATCATTCAGTACAGTTCTTCTTGTGTTTTTGTTTGTTTTTTTCATCTTGCCAGACAGCAAGCAAGTTTTTTTGTTTTGTTTTTTTTAAATGATGCTATCCACAGAGGTTGTTGTTGGTTTGTTTTTGTTGTTTTTTTGCACTGCATGTCATAATCTCTAATCTGCCAAGTCTGAAGGGCACGCCTGTCTGTTTTTTCAGAGGCTTGTTGTTCAGCTAAAGCGCTATGAACAGCATAATGTCTATAAGGATGTCACAGTGGCTCTAATAGCAGTGTTGTGTCTCCCCCTGTACTTCCTGATTACTAGCCCATCTGTGCTTCTTCTAAGTTTTAGTCGGTTACTGATCTTCCTGTAGCTAACTGAATCGTGCAGACATACAGATAGAAACTCCCGTTCTAAGGTCATTTTATGAACACATTCATGCAACTAAGGAGAAATAATCATTTTCCCCCAGTTTTGATTCAATGAATCGGAAGGATTTTTTTCTACCTTTGCCAGCAGTGCTCACATCTGTTTTTAAAGTTTGTTTCATTGACTTTCTGTTTTGAGGTCTGTGCATTTTTAATGCATAAGCCCCATATTAAGCTTTCTTTTCTTGCTTTCACATATCTTGTCTTCACATCTTCTCAGTTATTGATTAGTTTATATTTTTTTTTAACACTTTGACACTTAAATTGTAATATAAAGAGATTTTGCTACTCTTGTTCTATTCTATGATTAATTGGAACAATCAGTATTTTACAGTATTGATGACAATTTAATGACCCACTTCCCAGTGGGAAGATGCATCACTGGCCATCTATTTTTGTACTTCCTGTTGCAGTTTCATAGCTGTGACACCCTTTTTTTCCTGCTTCTCTCTGGGCAAGTTATGTAATAGAGGCAGTTTACCAGTTCAGTTCACCAGCACACTTACTTTAAGATATGAAATCTTTAATTCTGGTGTGATGGGTAAATTTTGCAATTTCTGCAGCTGTTATTATTTTTTAAATAAAAGATGTAGAAAATAAAGATGCAGCACTATTTCTCACTGCTTCCAGGGAGTCATCCACTTCCGAACATATAGTATGCAGATAAATGTACGGGTCCACTGATATGTTACATCTACAGGAATTGCTCGGCCATGAAGCTCCCAGCATGCAGTTTTTGTGCTGATGTTAATGCCAGAGAAAGTTTGGAGCTCTGCAGTTAATGAGTCAGCAGAGCATTTGCGACTTTTTACACTCTATGTCCCCTAGCACTCGTCGGCGTGCTCAGTGACTGAGTTGATTTAATCCACCGGTGGCATCGTATTACAGTTTCATGCTGAAATTCCGTGAGCTCTTTATAATAAACCATTCTTTCACCAATGTTTACAAAGTGCAAAGGCAGATTGAATGGCCAGGTGCTTGATTTTATGCACCTATGACAGTGGGACTGAATGAAATGCCTGAATTCAAAGGTTATGATGTGTGGTCTAATACTTTTGTCCATATAATGCAATGCTGGCAAGCTTAGTATTCCTTACTGGCCAGATTCCACATTTCCACAGTCTTATGATTATAGTGCGAATTATATTAAATTAATTAAATAGGAAAAGTGTCTTTTTGTTTAAATAAAAATAAATCTGAGTGTTCTTCACATGGTTTTGGTTGGGCTCTGAAGGTCAGTGACAAATGGTGTCAGAGCTTTCGGAGATTTTTCGCCTGAATGACTCCCACATTCCCAGAGACCAGACCGCCTTTATCAGTCAGTGTGATTGCAACTGACTGCTAATTAATCTAATCTCTGCTTTCACTGTCAGTGTAAACTCGTTCACCTCTGCTTAAAAAGATTCCTGAGCCTCTGCGTGACAGTGATGTTTGCCGTTCAGCTCAATCAGGTTATGCTGTTGAGCTGGAAAGGTTCTGTGTCATCCAGGGATTCGTGTCACCTTGAAACAATGGTGACTCAAAGCCAGAGGCTTCTTAAATGGTTTGACTTCATCAAATGCACTGACTTAAGGGCAGGTGACAAACTGCCAGTCCTGTATCGTCAGCACCGTTTAGTCACAGTCAGGCTTCTGTGTCCCCGTCTTTGTCTCTGCACTCAGTGTTTGGCCTGGCTCTGACTGGTGTGCCTAAGGAGGGCAAGACTAAGAATAGTTTGGCAGTGGCACTCTGGATTAGCACATCTCTCTAGGTCAGAGGTGTATCCATGAGGATATTTGTGCAGATAAATCTAGCTGGAGAAATCATCGTTGCCATTAAAATTGCTGAAAATCCTCCTACTTTTAGAGCACCAAAATTGGGCAAAAATGCCAGTAAGTCCTGGAAGCAACCGCGTATGATGAGGAGGCGGCTCAGAGGCTTAAGATGCTTTCGGCAAGAAATAAGATTTTCAGAAATATTTTTTTCATAAAAAGAAATGTAAACCTGAAAGTGAGGATCAATATTTTAATGTTAGTTTGCTAAAACTGAGAACATTTCCACTATGATGAGTATTTTTTATAGTGGATTAAATGATTATGTAAGTGAATGTCATTGGGAGAGTTGGCAGCTGACGAGCTAGATATTAGATAATGGAGTTATTTTAAGACAAAAATGCGAACGTGTGCCTCAAAATAAATGTTAATGTTTGTCTGTGTCGTCTGGATGTGAAAGAGGAAGAGGAATAAATGATGCATAGGTATGCTGCCCACAAGTGGCCTAAGTGGGTTTAGCAGCAATATACTTTACATATATGATTAATTTCATTTATTTTTAAAAATTTCAGATTGTTTCAAGAAAATCAGTTTAATCTGTAATTCTAGGAAATCTATTGCTATTTTAACAAATTGAACTGTTTCTATTTATATGCTGAATAAATCATCAAGATGGGTGCATTTGTGTTTTCACAGCTCACATTGTTCTTCACTGTGTCATCACAGGTGTGAAAACCCACGTGTGTTCAAGCTGGGCCTGATCTCAGGGATCTGGTGGGCGCTGGCTCTGCTTTGCTGGATCAGTGACAGGATATTCTGCGAAGTGTGGTCATCTGTCAACTTTCCCTACCTACACTGTGCTTGGTAAGCTCAAAGTCGACTCTGAAAACTCAGTGCTGTATAAGGTGTTAATGGTGTCATTTATTCACAATGTGTATTTTATCCTGTGAGACTAAAAGGCAAAATAATTTTATTTACACTGTTACAGTTACAGTTGCAGTGTATACTTTTTTTCTTAAAACAAATGAATAAATTAGCAGTGTTGTTTCAAAATGTCAACCAGTTTTCATTTCAGGTGATTTATGTGTTTTATATGAGGAGGAAGGAGGGTGGGGGCAACTAGGCAGTAGCTTCAATAGACTGAAGGTAAATTAAACAGAAAAGAGGGATTTGAGAAATTAAGTCATGTGAATTAGAAATTTGTAGAACCACCTTTCAGCATTAACTTGAATAACTTGTTTTCCATATGACTGTATCAGCCTCTCACATCATTGTGGGGAAAATTTGGCCTTGCGTTCTTTACAGTGTTGCTTTATTTAATTGAGGTTTGTGGGTATGGTCCTGCCACAGCATGCTGTCATAGTCTTTTTTGAGATAAGGGGCTTTCTGCTTCACAGAGTGAATGGGTTAAATGCAGAGAGGAATTATTATTGTTATTATTATCATCATTATTATTATTATAATGTCTTAAACTTTAACATGTGACATGCTAAATGCGGTTCTGAGATGTAGCTGTTGTTTTTTTTTGTTTTTTTGTTTTTTTTTTTGCAATTTCTCTGCATGGTCTCAGGTGAATTGGCTGTCATTGTGAGAACCAATACCTGAATGTTTTAGACCAGCAAACTTTCAAAACTTCTGGTTTCATAGAAGTGTTCACACTGGTAATTAGTTAATCAAGTGCAATTGTTTAGCAGAACCTGACTGTTACTTACCCTCTTAATTCCTATGAAAGTCTGCTTATTTTGATTTTTTATTCTTCAAACTGCATAGAGTCCTGTGAAAACTTTCTTTTCTCACATTACTGTAGAAGTAGTTGGACAAATCCCAAAAAGTTGATTCTGTTCATCTGGATATAGTGTTTTCAGTGGGAGAAACCCCACTGTCACTCATCCAAGTGACTTCTTCAGTCTCAGCTGACTGCAGGTTTCCCCAGATTTGTTTTAGGGAAAACAAGACACTGTTAAACTTTTACAGCTGTGCCTGTAAATCATTTCACAGCTTAGGCTTATTCATGATCATTTTGCTCTTACAGGCACATCCTCATCTGTCTGGCTTCCTATTTGGGTTGCGTTTGCTTCGCCTACTTTGATGTTGCTACCGAGGCACCGGAGCGAGGTCCCGTCATCATGTTCTGGCCCAATGAGAAATGGGCCTTCATTGGTGTGCCATATGTTTCCCTACTCTGCGTCCATAAGTCTACTATAAAGGTGACTTAAAGCAACGCTGATGCTTTCACACCGAGACACACCATCTGTGATTCATCTCGCATCAACGTGTGCTCTTGCGACTTGAGGATGTACGTGATGCACGTTTTGGCTGACCGAAAGGATTTTGCATTTGGCACATGTTTATGCAACTCGGTCAAAGAACAACAGGTTGTTTTACACGACACACAACTACTCTTTAATATCAAAGCCAAGAAACCTTTACAGTGTTACAAACCTATCTCAGGCTTTGCATAAGAGGTTATTAAAATCTCTTAAGAGTGTAAGTATTAGTATTTTGCATTTGATACTTTAAAGAGAAGATTTTCTACAGTTTCTGGTAACTGAGAAAACCTCACTGTAAAGACTTATGTTGCCTTTACAAGAGTAAAAAAATAACACCTCATGAGTGCACTCATGAAACCATGTTTAGAAACAATAAAGCACTGGATTTATTAACTGTGATTAATGCCTCGCGCATTAAAGCGTCACGTTTCTAATACACTAAGCAAATCAACAGCAAGCTTTATTGGTTCATAAAATGTTACTAAAGCGTTACACGAAGGTCATTTATGCAAGGCCTCGTGCTGTACGCCTGCCCGCCCGTGCCGACAGGCTTTTTGATGAAAAACGTCAGAAACACATGGGAAATTTCTGCTACAGATCTGTTCAGTTTTACTTTAAGCATGCTACTGTAATTTTTCTTTTTTTAGAATACTAAATGAGGAAAGTGTTTAATATATACCTGTATATATTTCCTTATTTAATAGGCAATAATACTCTCAAGAAAATAATACCATTCATATATTAGTGAATGACCAGGTACCTTTTTAATATTGGCACCCAATGTAGAAACCCAAAAATCTGAATGTGACGTGCGCGTAGCATTTTAAAATATAATATCTGCATTTATTTAATCAAACAATTAGCTTGCTTATGTTTAGCCTCTAATTACGAAGGTTTATACTTTCAACCCAGACTTCTCAACTGCCCTTCAGGGATATTATTATTTCAAACTTTGTTTGGCCTTAAACACTATGTAATGGATTCCAAAGGAGAATGAAGTTGATTGTGCTTTGCAGTTTTAGAAAACGTTTGGAAAGAAGATGCAAACCATCTGGTATCTGCTAGCAGTTGTAGTCTTTGGAGGTATGATTTTTTTAATTCCTCCGACCAAAAGCTAAAACTTTAATTTACTTTTTATTTAGCAAAAAAGGAAAAAAAAATATGCATGTAGGATACAAAAGGGATGTCTTTTGAATGCTGCAGACCAAATCCCTGAAAGACAAAGCTCTCCAAAGCATTTTTTTCTTTTTTACTTTGTTGGACATGTTCCTGAAATCTGCCTCTAGCCTTTTAACTAATATCATTTTACTCCTGTCCTCCCGCAGAGGACTCTGGGAAGTCAAACAGCCAAAATAACTTGTGGACTCATGATAGGTCAAATGAATCATGTTTTACATGATATTCCCAAGCAATAGTTTTGTAACAACATGATGTATTTTCTTATTATAAACCATTTCTATTTTTCTACATGAAGTGCAGCCAAAGCTGAAGGTGAATAATTTTCATATTGCATTATTACTAACTTTGTTGATAAACATTTTTAATGTATCTTCATGAGAAGCCTTTTGGGATAACTGACAATGGAAAATGTGAACAATGCAATGAGTACATAAAACTGTGCTGCAAATTATACAGGGAACTAATGATGGTGGGTTTGTTGAGTGATGATACTTGCGAAGTAAGTCAGTGAATTAGTATCAGATCAAGGAATTTGAAAGCAGCAGCCTCTTTCTGTCTGCACCATGAAGGTTGTCTTGGCTATGACTTAATGTGTTTTTATTAACCTACATGTATATAGATCTCAGCATTTCTCTGCCTGCTTTGACAGTGCAAATGAACTGCACAGAAATATTTATTTTCATTAATGATCCTTTTTTTGTAAATGAATATGTGTAATAGATTAGATAATTAATATATTATTTTATGCAATAAAACTCAATAAATCCCCCAAATGACTGTTTGTGTCTATTCCGTGTTTATCTTGGAATAAATACTTTATCAGAAGTGCTTGTTTCACTCTACACTTTTGCCACTCTTGTAGGTTTTCAGCAGGCTGACTCACAGTGACGCAAAACACAATTTTAGTCACTAGGGGGCGAAATTTTCCCACATCTAATTGAATAAATCTACAGAACTGTCACTTTTCAATGTAAGCGAATAAAAAAAATTAAAATTGTTATTGAATTAATCAAATATTTCTTCAATTTCATACCAAAAGTAGTACATGTGAACAGATTTTATTTTTAAATGACAAATCCAATAATATGCATGGCAATATAAAGTCATGTGAACAACTAAGTGCATTCTTACTTGTTCAACAACATTAGCCAGGTGCTGCTAATCAAATGCACTTGATTAAATAAATTAACAATTGCGAGCGCCTCTATAAAAGCTCATTTAGCATGTTAAATGATAGTAAAAAGGGGGTGGAGGGGTCTGGCATTGTTTGAAAGGGTTGCCTCTTCTCTATAATATGGTAGAATGGTTTAGGTTTGCAAATTCAAGAATGCCGATTCTGTTCATCTGGATGTCCCTTTCTCTGTGAAAGAAACATTTTGTCACTAATCCAGGTGACTTCTTCAAGTCTTCTTCAGACTGAAGAATTCACTTGGATGAGTGATGAGACATTTCTCCAGCTGAAAACAAAATGTTCAGATGAACAGCTTTCTGGGATTTCCTTACCTGGATGATTGAACATAAATCTAAAGATTAGATTTACGGTTTTGCAAGTTTCATCTGAGAAAGACTTCTCCTTTGGATAGAGGAGACTAGCTAGTTAAAGCTTGGCCCAAATTGTGCCACGCAACAGGACAATGATCCTGAGCACAGCAGCAAATCTATAACACAATAGCTGAAAAAGAAAAGAATCCAGGCACTGCAATGGCCCAGTCAAAGCCCAGACCTGAGCCTGACTGTAACAGTGAGGTGGGACCTTAAGTGAGCGGTGCACAAGTCGATACCTGCAAGTTTCCATGAACTGAAGCAACGCTGTAAAGAAGAGTGGGACACAATTCCTCCACAATGCTGTGAGAGACTGATAAAGTCACATTTATTACTGCTACAGGTGGTTGTACAAGCTACTGAATCATGAGGATGCTTATTTTTTCACATGGCCCCATGCATATTTGCCCTAATCCACATGTACGTTTTAATAAAGGCCTAACGTATTTTAACAGTATGCCACACTGATCAACTGTAAAGTTAAATGTAATTTCTAAGAAGGTACTGATGTTTACAACAGCAAAATAACAAGTTCAAAAGAACACTGTAAATAAAATATAAAGCAGGGACAATTACACCCTCCAAAAGGCATAAACATCACATCCACCTTATAAAGATTAAGCCTAAGAAAGCAGAAAATTTCAGTGTGTTTTTAAAATAAACAATAAAGAAGCATCTCATCTAGGCAGTTTGTGTCTCATTAAACTGGATCTTTTTTTTGTTTTTCTTTGCTGACATTTAAACACAAGAGTGAAACATGAGATCCAGCCTGCTTTATTTTGGGTGTTCTCTGGAGTTCTTTCTTCATCAGGACTAAACAAGTCTTTGGAAAAGACACTGTGAGGTAAGGTGTTAAAAACATGAAATCTTAAATATTCATTAAAAACCTTCAAGTAACTAAAGGAAGGCTATGAAACACCCCTAATTTATATTTTATGTAACTACAATTGTAATTATACTCTTTACAATGTCAATTTCAATTCTTGTTAGTAAAAGCATGAAGTTTGCATTACAAAACGACCTGTAATAAAGTGTTGTGAAGCAACTCAATCCTGTCTCAAAAATAGATTAATTTTAATATTTAACATCAGCTGAGATGTCCATATTTATTAGTCTTTGACTTAGTGATTGATTTAATACCCTGCAGCCTAAAAAAACTGCATAAATGGATGGATTATTATTTATTCCACGTCAACTTGAATTACTATTTATAGCCTTATGGCTGTGATGAAGTTTACTTATGTATTCCTGTCGTATATCATACACGTATTTAGTTAATGGGTAATAAATTACGCTATAAATGATTAACCACCTCGTAACCAGTACTATCTGCCACTGTAATGGGGCTAGAGACCCTCTCATGGAGGAAGTCCCGCCTTCTCAGATCACAAAAGGAAACCATTGGTTCCCAGACACGGCAATCAAATAACAGCCATGTCTAGATTACGGGTCAGATAGGAGACCGTCGGTTTTAATCTGGTTGACTTCAGTGTGATTTATTTCAGCGTTACACCTCTGAGGATCCACAAAAGGTAAAAGCTGAGATCTGTAGAGGGACGCCGACAGAAGAACGCTCCCCGACGGCTTCATCTGCGACTTTTATCCGCAAAAAATCAAGGATGGTGTTAATAATTATACGCTAGAAACGGCGGCATGTGTTGAGCCCGTAAAAAAATAATTAAAGGGTGTTTCCAGAGGATCCCGGCTGCCAAACATAGAACAGCTGCAGATGTGATTCCTGCTCGTTGCAGAGGCGGTGAAGAAAAAAAAAATCTATCCAGATGATGTCAGGAAAGCATTTCAAGGCTCACGAAGTGAGCTGCTGCATCAAGTATTTCATTTTCGGATTCAACATTATATTCTGGGTAAGTCCCCCGTCTGCTGTTTGCGACTTCAGGCCTGCCATCGTCAGTTTAACACGCTGACACGTCTTTGTTCCCAATCAGTAGCTGTGAGGTGCATTTATGTGTGCGTATGCGTTTGTTGTGGTGTTTTGTGTTTTCCTGGGTTTCGATTCGCTTCCACTTTCTCTTTCTTGCTCCTGTGCACTTGCTCCCTGTCACCCATCAGCCCGCTTTGTTTTCGTGTGTCCTCCATCAGTGAGAGCAGCTCTCTCTCTCGGCATCATCGCGTGTTTACGTGACCGTAGCCTTCAGCTGGGGCCTTTTTTTCTTCTTTTTTTGTGGTGATGTTTAGGTTGAGAAAACAGCAGTCACCTTTTCTATGCATGAGTGAAACCGCAGGGAAAAAAACAAACATTCCGTCTTTTAAACCCACAGTCACCGTGGGCCGCCAGTTCCTGGCTTGAAACAATAACCTGCATGGGTGCTTTTTCACAGGTTGTTGATGAGAGAAGGTGGGGTAGGCTTTACTATTGCTTAGTTAAGTTATTAACAGAGCATTGCTCTCGTAGAACCGCAGCGATTAATCGATTTAACCAGTGACTGTTTTGATCGATTCATTGTTTTAGCTAATTTAAAGCAAAAACGCTGTCAGTGAGTCCAAGTGTTAATTGTTTGATATTGGCTGCCTCTTCAGTACTTGCATTAAAGTAAGCAGAATAATCAGTGGATTTAGGGGTCTGGTCGCAGAAAACAATGCCTAACTTATAAGTGATGTATGAAATAGCGTGGCCTGGTTCGAATAAGGGACAGCAGGGACATTATGCTCATCACTGATTGTTCTATCATATTTTTTTAACTGTCAGTCAATAAACAGTTTGGTCCAAATAGTAGAATAAAACTTCACATAATGTAGTGATGCTAAACGCTCAAGAAAACGTTGAGAGTAAGAATTTTGTTTTTGAGGGTGTATCGGGCAGAGCTATGCAGCATTAACCTTTTTGGATAACAGGAGCTCCTGGCTAAAACATGCACAGACCACTCAGAAGGGCCATACCTGCGTTTGAACCCAGGACCGTCCGGCCTCGAGGCATTAGTGCTAACCACTGAGCCCCGGTGCTGCCTGATACTTTTGTTCATTATCATATTTGGTGCCAACAAATGAACTGCTTGCTCCACAGCATCATATACGGCATGTTCTTTGGATGGATTAAATAACCAGATGGGGATGTCTGCTTTTGTCTGATACAGTAAATTGCAGCAGTCCTACTGATATGCACCGTTGGCCATATAAGGCCTTTTTAACAGCAGGGATTTTGTTTTGTTATTGTGGGGAAAGCACAGATGCTGACAACATCTCTGATGATATTAGTAACAATTCAAGTGTCCTGGTAAGTCATTGCAGTGTGGGAGTGTGGGACTTTCGGCCCAATTTTGACTTCCGCTTGCTGACATAAAAAAATTAAATAAAACAAAGAAGCTAAAAATTACCCTAAATTCATCACATGCTACTTAAGCCATGAATGGCATTGGTGTGCCCAGTGGTTCTTCACGTATTGTGGACTGATAGAGACAAAGGCCTTTTGGGCTGTGGAAAAGCTCTCAGCCAACTGTACAGCAATCGGCCCCTTTGAGCTTTGTGTCATTCAGGTATCATCAGTAGAAGCTACTTATGTCACAAACAGCTGTTCCCCTGCCTTAACAGCTGTCTCACAAACAAATACTTGAGATGGTCTGTAAAGTTCATTATCTTTAATCTGAAAAAAGTCCTTAGTGCTTCTATCTGGTGAATAAATGGGTCTAATTCAACAAAAGACTTCAGTTAAAAGCAGTTATTTAAAAACCTAATTTTCTCACCTTTATTTTAGTGCTTGTTAAAGTCCTGGTAGGTTAGTGGGGTTTTTATTGTATTACTGAAGGTGTTCCTGGATAAAATTTTGGACCAACAACAAAATGATTGTTGTTGAAATCCTCACAAATAAAGTGGCTTATAAAGTGTACTGTTTTTCTCAAGTTTCTCTTGTCATGGTTTGTCAGTGAATATGTATCACAGTAGACACTGAAGTGTAAATATTTTTTACCGAGTTTGTCTCTATGCTTTTTTTTTTAAAGTGCATTGTGCTGAGTAGGATGTAAAAAAGTTATTTCAAATAGAAACCAAAACTCATTGCAAGTGAATTTGAAAGTAACAAAAGGCATGGAAATGTGACAATTAAATAAGGTGTTTATTAAAAACATATTAAAGTAATCAGCAAAAGATTTAAAAAGTCTTGTAAACACCAAATACCAAAAAATATTAAATCATAATATTGTCATAGTAATAATAATCCCGATTACTGCTCCTACACTGCGGCGTACAGTTATGTACAGTCAAGCTGTTTAAAGATGCTTTCTAATGTGGAAGCCTCCTGCTGATCCTGCAGACTGGGATGAGAAATATTTAGTAATGGACCACTGCCAGGAAAATCTCTCTGTGGTTTCTGTCAGTGTGCGTCTGTGTGATGACTACATGTCGCAGTCACAGCAAAATAATCCTGTTCTCTTGTTTCTCTCTTTTCCGCCTCTGTCAGTTCCTTGGAGTGGCGTTTCTTGCCATTGGTTTGTGGGCATGGAGTGAAAAGGTTAGTCGTGTAATAATGTGTAATAACAAGTTGCAGGACTTATTTCTGTGAAGCTTTTCACTTACAGGTATCTGCAAATATTCCATAAACCCGGAATACCGTTGTGGTTTATACTCGACTGTGTGCAAGGAATGGTCACAGTGGCTTTACTGAATCAGAAAGGAATGCTGTGCTTTCCTGTGGGACTCATGAACAATGGGCTATGAATTGATCTGATGCATTTCACAGATTTGTTCATTGTGTACTGAAAGTGCAAAAAGCAGACAGTCTACTGAGAGCAGTTTCACCAAAGTACATTTGAAGATCTTGATTGTTCCTTCATCCTATATACGTGACTACAACTAATATTATTTAATTATTTGTTAACTGCTAAATTATTATAATGAGTTGATTAACTTTAAGATTAATATAATGTCAGATGTATGGTGAAAAAAGTGTAGGTTAAATTAGACTGTTAGCTTTAGACAAAAACAAAGAAACAGCTAGCCAGGCTCTATCTAGAGGTAAGAAAATCTACATACAGCTGTGGTGAGAGGTATTTATACACGCATCACGGGCTTGAATGTGTTCTTTTTCCAGCACAGAATTACTGTACAGTATTTACCTTTAATCTTCAGAAAACAAAATTTATGGCACAGGTTTAAATTTTATTTGGATTTTCTCTAATCCACACAGGGTCAAAAGTATACATGCAGGGTCAAATATATACATATTAATAATATCTGGTCAAATGTCCCTTAGTAGCCATCAACAAGCTTCTGTCATAATTCTGGCTGAATATTTGACCTTGGCAGAATTGGTAAAGTTCATTTAAATTGGTTTTTTTTTCTCCTGGCATGGACCTGGCTTTTAAGCTTAGTCCATAAATACCTAAAGGGTTGAGGTCGGGCTTTGGGAAGGCCACTCCAGAAGCTTAATGTTAGCCTGCTTTATCTATCCCAAAACCAGTTTTGATGTGTTTGGGATCATTACCCTGTTGACTTGTCAGAAGCTGCAAATTTCAGTCAAGCTTGAGAGTGTTGATTTTGGACTAGGGGCTTCTTTCTGTGATGAAACACTCGCTTGACTGTAGACAGTGATGCTGGTGTTTCAGCAGTTTCCAGTTCATAGCAGGCTTGAACCTTAATTTTTGAACATCCTAACCAATTACCTTTCATCCGAGTGTGACAGTTTGGATCTTCTTCCAGACTTTAGCTGGAACCTGTGGATGTGGTGACACATTCAAATAACTTATACTTACATAGAATTGTTTGAATTGATAGTCTTGAAATGCGAAGTTGTTTAGAAATGACTTCAAGAGTTCTACCCAATTTAAATTCCTTCGATTTTTACGTTGTTGTATTGGAGAATTCAGTGAGTGCTGTCAAACAAATCATTTTTATGCTGATAAAGTTGTGATCTAGTTGTGGTCAATCATGATCACTACCGAGTTAATAGGCCTCGACTTTGCTATACAATCATTCTACCCTGGTAAAAGAGCAGTTCAAAGAAAGCAATAAAAGACCAACACTACCAATTCATGCTAATGATGGGTGCATGTAAACTTCTGACACAACTGTAATAGCATATCTATAGTTCACTGGTTTACATGCTAGAGCTCGTTTGTTTCGTCACTGCAGAAAGGTTAGGTTAGGTTGGTTAGCTTTGTACAGATCCAGGAAGCTATGATAATCTAAGATAAGCTAAGCTAAGTAAAACATATTTTCAACTCGCTGGCTCTGAGCAAGAGTAAATTAGCTTGTTCCCAAAAATCAAAAACAATTGACAATTTTATTATTAAATTCTTTTAAATAACTGCTTACATTGGTTTGGATTGTACATTATGAATTTTGGGTTTTAAACATGCTTACAAAATTATTACTTTACTTAGGAATAGTGTTAGGAACGTGGTGATATTTCAGTGTTTTTTCAGTTGATTTTGACCTCATGTGCTTTGCTCCCAGGGTGTTCTGTCCAACATCTCATCCATCACTGACCTGGGGGGCTTTGACCCTGTCTGGCTCTTCCTTGTGGTGGGCGGTGTGATGTTCATTCTCGGGTTTGCTGGTTGCATCGGAGCGCTGCGGGAAAACTCTTTCCTGCTCAAGTTTGTATGTTTGTTAAAGGCTTACTCAGATATCTATAATTCTTTATATTTCTTGGTTTCATAACATTTATTAGATTCAGAAAATTCTCATGTTTTACAGTTCTCCGTGTTCCTGGGCATCATTTTCTTTCTTGAGCTGACTGCTGGAGTCCTGGCTTTTGTCTTCAAAGACTGGATCAAGGACCAGCTCAATTTTTTCATTAATAACAACATTCGGGCCTACAGAGACGACATTGATCTGCAGAACCTGATCGACTTCACCCAGGAATATGTAAGCAACGTTTCTTTATTTGTGTCACCGATTTCCTTCTAGTATTTTTACCTTGTGTTAGAGATATCTGTTTACTTTCGTGTGACCTTGTATGTGTGATATATGTTATTGTAGTGGGAGTGTTGTGGAGCTTTTGGAGCTGATGACTGGAATTTGAACATCTACTTCAACTGTACTGATTCAAACCCGAGTCGTGAGAAATGTGGAGTGCCCTTTTCCTGCTGCACCAAAGATCCAGCGGTATGTCTCTCTATCACAAGAAGTCTGTGGGTGATTTTGTGTCTTGTGTTAGAGTTTAAAATAGTTTTTAACATGCTGAAACTCCAAGACTTGAGGGGAAGTTGTAAAGGGCTTTCTTGTCACAGACAGCTCGTTATCTGTGTCCTCCAGAAGAAGGGGTGACGCTATCAGCGACGATGGCTCGCATCCAACAGGACGCTCAGGACGCTGTGTTTAGTTATATCAGGCCCTGACGGCAAGTCAGAGTCTGAAAGCGGATGGGTGGGAATCTAGACTGAGGCATTTTTTGGCAGAAAAATACTCTTAACTGCTGCTTACTGTGCACAGCAGTGACAGCACTTTGCTTCAGCAAAACAGACTCAGGAAGGGTTTTATTTGACAATCCAAGGACACGCTGTCCCACCAAGGTCATTCTCTAGAAGGGGAAAAAAAGGAAACACTTGGATTTTAAAAAGTTGTTTTTTTCCAAAGGCACCGTGTGCTCTTAATGTGTCTACCATATCAAAACACTTTCAGTTTTTTAATTTTAATTGCGTTTGTTGGGTTGTGCAGCAGGTGTCTTTTGTGGTTATATTTCAGGTCAGGTCTTTATCAGCCAGTTTCAAATCAGTTGAAAGTTTTTTTACTGCTAGCTTTCCATCAAAAAGTATTAATTTAAAATAAAAGGTGAATTTTAAAAAATATTTTTGTTAGTACCTTTAAATGCCATAAAAAATGGTGTCCCAAAGCTGAAATGCTTTTAGTGTTTCTACAAGTGCTGCCGGAAGTTTGACTTCTTTTAGACTTTTTCCTCTGCTCTGTGGATCTAGGGAAAAGGCAAAGGTTTACCAGAAACCTCTGTTAAGCAATCCGTTTTTCCCCCTCTGTTTGTGACGTCAGACCCAGCAAAGTCCTTTCATTTTGGCTGACCATTAAGGAAAAGATTTCCACCAGAGTTTACTCTCAAACATTTCCCTTTGTCAGCGGTGTTTTACACATTTTATCTTAATGATCTGCCCGCTAAAGTTTTTATTTGTTGTTTTCAGAAGTTTAAGAGAACAAAATTTGACTTCGGGGAGTTAAATGTTACTGTAGTCCAAGTTTCTGCAGCTGTGGTCCCACACAGTCTTTTAAAGGTTAACCTGACCAGAAAGGCAGACGCATCCTTGCACACCAAACTTGGAGTCGTTTAGTCTTCACAAGTAGAATATAATAGGCAAGCAAACATAAACAAATCCTTGGTTTATATGCAAAAATCTTCACAGTAACTGTATAACCATGGACTGGCGAGTTTTATTCACGATCATCTAGTTTTACAGTTTTTAATGTGTATGGATGTTTTATTGTTTTTCACAGTAAAGGCCAGTCTAGAATCTCTAGCTAATCTAAAAATGCATGTGTATCTTCTTTTCACAGGAGGATGTCATTAACACTCAGTGTGGATACGACATCCGAGCAAAACCGGTGAGCTACAAACGGAAACTTAAATTTATCACCGAGACTAGAGGAATAGAAAAGAGTAGAACCTATGAATTTCTCTGGCTTATTTTGCCTCAGACAGGTTTATATGGCTATATGAGGTCATCAGTTGCTCCACCCTGGACACAATATTCCTCTTTCAGTATGTTTCTCAACTCCTCACTAGTGAAAATACAGCAGCTGGCTCTCCATCAACACTTTGGGCCTTGTGGCATTACTCATGCAGCAGCAATGCAATGGGAATTGAAATCCCCTCCCCCGCCCGTCATTAGCTTTGGCCTTACTGCGTGGCCAGCGTAATGTAAGGAAAAAAGGCTCTGTTTGTTTTCTTGACTTTAAATGTGAGCCAGAGTGAAGCAGTTTTAACAAGAGTCAGAGGAGGAAAACAGTGAGCCGAGTGTGTGTTAACGACTACGTAACACTGGATCAGAGGCATTTCGCTGTGGAGGGCTTTAGGGGAAACCGCAAAATGAAAAGGGGAATCATGTGCTATTAAAAATAACTGTGTTGTTAAGTGTCGCGGAGCAGAATAAAAGCAAATATATTTCAGATGAACTTGATTATCATGCTGTAGTATTGGTTTGACTTGTAATTGTTTTGACAGGACTCTGACCAGAGGTCATTCATCTACATCAAAGGCTGCGTACCACAGTTTGAGAAGTGGCTTCAAGATAACCTGACAGTGGTGGCAGGCATATTTATTGGGATTGCATTACTGCAGGTGGGGATCAGTTTGTCCTAAACATCTGAGCTTTTGTAATTATTTTTTCCATTACCTAACAATTTGTTTTCCTTTTTTGTTTTTGTTTTTTTCAGATTTTTGGCATCTGTTTAGCGCAAAATCTCGTGAGCGACATCGAGGCTGTGAGAGAGAGTTGGTAGGTAGCAAGGGTCATCAGGGTGACGTGTAAAATTTTGTGTCTGAGTGCATAATTTTTGTAAATCAGTTCATGGCTTGTAGGGGTTTATTTTGTAATTCAACTTAACATATTAACCTACATGAGTTAAATTTAGTGGTTCCATATTTAAGAGAGCACTAAAAACCTCTTCAGACAACCGTAAAGACCCCATGGGCAGGCCTGCTTCTGTATTATGAAATATCCTTTTCACTGTTATTACTTTTGTATGTAAACCGTCACAATATAAGTCTCATGATTATAGTTGCAACACCCTGACATGGAAGAACATACAAATTATTGGACAGTTGCACAATAGCTTTAATTACTTGAAAAGCTTTATAGCTATTGGTATTTACAAATTTGGACTATATTAACACTTAAAAATAAAAAAAGCACAACAGAGTATTTTGCTTTAAACTATACTATAATTCTTTTGTTTATTATCATTGAAATTTTTTTTAGTCCTCTTTAAAATGACAGTTGTACCTGACTATAATGATCGTAGCGTATCTTTGCTTTTATGTGTCATGTTCAACATACGCAACTCAGTGGTCACAATAATTTGTATCTGCAACGAAATTTTATTTAGTCACCACTAAATATGGAAAGATGAATCGCACAAATTGCAACAAGCCTTGCAAAAGCTTTCCGTATCCGTTTTTACTACATATTGTTATGCACCGAAAATGTTTTCGAACTAAAAAAAGTTTTAACAGAATAACTCCTGCTGTCATGAATTATTTTAATCTAAAATGCATTATGTGTGTCATGTCAAGTATGTGTGCCATGTCAATAACTTATAATCATCAATAGATGGCGGCTGTAGAGTTGGCTTTGGGTGTATTATGGTTCAGAATGAAATAATTATGTAATAAAATAATAAATGTAACAAAGTTTTGAAAACACATTCCAGGTCCACAAATGAAATCCTGAAGTTGTAATTGCCTGTTTTAACACAAGCAGGTTGATTTCTTTGCTTCTAAGTGAGATTACTGTGTGAATTGTCACATACTGAGTTGCTTTGTGGTAACTTTGGTTATTCAGGGACTTTCTGCAAAGCACCACCATCAGGCTAGAAAGGTGCCCTGATGAAAAAATTAAAGGTTGTTGCAAACATCTTAAACTTAAAAACAAAAAGAATCACAAACAGCCTCATCTGTATTACATCGTTATTGCTAACGGCAAGTGTAATGTAAGGAAACAAGCTGCACCAGTTATTCTAAAACTTAAAAAACATCCACTTAATTGGAAACTTGAAAATGTGCTGCACCCACACAAACCTTTAGATACCACCATCACCCGCTGCTTCGCAAACTCCTGTTTCGAAGGTTGACTATTTAGTCAGCGTTTTCACTGTCGCCATCTTGTTTATTTCTTTCATTCTATATGGGATCATAATTCACAAAATGAGCATCTGGTATTAACTAACCCTCTGCTTCTCAGTGTTGCAAACAAAGCTTATTTTGCTTGTGCTTTTTATTGTCTTGGTGTTTTTATTGTTCCGATTCATATATCTGCTTCCTGTTTTTGTGCAGTTTGTTTACCTAAGACCTCCAGAGAGTTTTCAAAGGCAAGATGTACAAGGTAAGCGCTTTCAGGTCAATATAGCAGTATAAATTATCGATCCCCTCCGATGTTTTTTATTATTTTATTTTTTTAAATTTTTACAGGACTCTGCAGCTCGGATGCCAGCGTTGAAGGGAAGTACTTTAATCAGCTAAAATGTGCAGTATGAAGAGTCTTGCTCATATGTAAATAGTAAATTTAGAATTATTTTTAGAGTTGCTGTATTTTAAATGAAGCACTCCCCCTCTGAAATGTACTACTATACATACAAAAACAATGCAATATTTCAGTATAAGCTACAGTTACAGTAAAGGCTGTGTTGAGGAAGCCAGGAAGGAAATGTGTTTTGCTCGGATAAACAACGGAGATGGCGTTTCTCTGAGGTAGTGCTTCATTTAGAATATGGTCTGTGGTTTTATATGTCTCACAGCTGCAGTTTTTTAACAGCTGCATGTAAAGGGTGTGTACGAAGATAAAAGTGATTCTGGAAATGCACTGCATGCCTTTTGTCTCCTGATAGGACATCGGCTTCTAACTGTGTTAAGTATTTTAAAGTATTTGTAAAATAGTAATTTTGAGTGAATCGGCTGGTTAGCACTTTGTTGAATGTTTGATGGAGTCTACTTAAGAGAACGAACTTTAGATGTGGACACTGTTACAGATTGCAGTTTGACTTATGGGGGATGTAGTCACCGTGTAGTGTCACGAAGAGACGTGATGGATGTGTTCGGCTTTGTAAACTTGCTTTTCTTGGAAAGAGTGACAAAATAATGTAATACATATACTGAGAGAAACCCAACAATGTGGCATCTAATCAAAACTCAGCCTTAAGCACTTTAATCTTCACAGAGGACAGAGGATAATGAAGCTCATTTCAGCTGTTCGGCTTTTTGTCATGACAGACTGTTATCTGGTCAAGCAGCAGCCACTGGAGGGAGCACTTTCCATGAAATGCTTATGTAACCATGGTACTTCATAAGTGTCACCTTGAAAATGGGTTTGGGGACATTTTTAGTGTAGTTATCTTCTTTGCACATAATCTTTTTGTCCATTAGTTTTCTGTCATACCGTCATTAATTTTCCTTAACTTTTAGTTGTGGCCAGTGTGTTGAAATCGTGAAAACCCTCATTTGTTAGATCTTTTCTTTTTTTTTTAAATTTCTGACTTTATACAGAAATGTTCACTGGAAAATAGGCATAAGCTTTTTTTTTACTGCTTGTTGGCACTTAATTGAACGTAGAAATAAATGATTTAATCTACAGACGCAAAGTACTTGAAAGTAGAGCGCGCAAGCTCTGTCATCAGCATTTTTTTTTTAAAATTCAGCGATATCAAACAATAACACAAAGTTTTCTCTTAACAGAGTAAAAAAAGCCATTTAATGTAAAGGAAATATGAACCTGTGAACTTTTCCTCTGCAGCTGATGACAAAATGATATTAATCAATGTATTTCTGGTTTCTACCAAATGTATAATCTTATACTGAGAAAATGTTAGAATGCCAAAATGGTGTCAGATATCTGTCTACTTACCACTTAGTGCCATATTTACGATTTCTACATACTCCCGATTATAACCACACTTTTCTTTCACATGTACTCCTGATTCTTGTAAATGACTGGATTGTGATGAGATGTAAATACATCTGAATAAATGTTGTTCTTTGTATTATTTTGTCTATTTCTGTGTATACTTTGTCTGGATTATATGTTACACTGATACCACACTTACCTCAGACTAAAATTAATGGTAGCGCTGCAGAGGAATTGTACTCCAGTGTGACTGGGTGACTGACAACTCACTACCTCCATCTTGTGTTTAAAACAAAATATTATGCTGGACCTTTTTTCCACTGTAACCCTCCAACTGGTCTCCAACTGTGAGTTTCACATGTTTTAGGTTTAATTTCCGTACGCTTTTCATATACTGAGACTAAAGGCGCGGTACACTCAAGCAATAATAATAATAATGATATTAAAACATATGCTGGGGTCGACAACCACAGGATTATTACCTCACTGAGGTCATAATGTTAGCAGAGAAGTGAGCCTGATATGGGTGGGAAAGAAAAAATAGCAAAAGCACTGCTGTGGCTTGTGTCAAGAAAATGACTCACCAGTTACTTTATTAGTTACACCTTGCTTGTACCAGGTTGGACCTTCAGCTGCTTTAATTCTTTGTGGCACAGAATCAGTAAGGTGCTCAGGTCCTCAGAGGTTTTAGTCCATATTAACATGATAGCATCACACAGTTGATGCAGATTTGTCAGCTGTATACATGATGTAAAGTTCCTGTCCCACCACCTTCCAAAGGTACTTTTTCGGATTGAGCTCTGTTGACTATGGAGGCCGTTTGAGTACAATGAACTCATTGTCATGTTCAGCAAACCAGTTTGAGATGATCTGAGCTTTGTGATAATGTGTGTTATCCTGCTGGAAGCAGCCATCAGAAGATAGAAACACTGTGGTCATAAAGGGATAGACATGGTCAGCAACAACATATGTTTAGCTGATACTAAAAGGACAAACGTTTGTCAAGAAATTCTGATCCGAATCAAAACTGCTTTTCAAGTCATCTGTTGTTCAATTTTGGTGAATCTGTGAATTGTAGCCTCAGTTTTCTGATGTTTGCTGACAGGAGTGGCACCTGGTGTGGTCTTCTGCTGCTGTAGCTGCTTCAAGATTTAAAAGGTTGTGTGTTCAGAGATGTTCTTCTGCAGACCTTGGTTGCAACAAGTGGTTATTTGAGCTACTGTTACCTTCCTATCAGCTAGAAGCAGTTGGGTGATTCTCCTCCAACAAGGCATCTTCATGCAGAGAACTGCTGCTCATTTTCTCTGTTTCAGACCGTTCTCTGTAAACTCCCAGAGATGGTTGTGTGGAGAAATTCCAGTGTATCAACAGTTTCTGAAATACTCAGATCAGCCTGTCTGACACCATCAACCATGCCACGTTCAGAGTCACTTAAATTGCTTCTTTGTCCCCATTCTGATGATGTTGAAGCTTAAAAAATGCATCATAAATTATTAATGTGTTGCTGATCTTTTTCACACAGCTTTGAAGTAGGTGAAGTTGTGCCAGAAATTTCACTTTTGGTTCCCCATTCTGATGCTCAGTTTGAACTTCAGCTGGTCATCTTGACCAATGTCAACATGCCTAAAAGTTGCCGTGTGATTGGCTGATTAGACATTTGTATTAACAAGAAGCTGAAAAGGGGTACCTAATAAGGTAGCTGGTGAGTATGACAACACAGCATGACATGTTTCAGGTTCTGCTGGAATTAAACAGTTAAGTAGTCATCTTTTAAATGACCTTAAAGAAAATTTGAGTTCATGGTAGAAGAGATCCTTTCAGTGTTTTAGCTCACTCAGTTCAACATGTAGTTGAAACTATTGATTATGTCCTGTAATCCATTAAGTCAACACATGGAGGTAACAACATACCATTTAAAATTCAATATAAAGTTTGATTTTGGATAATATCTGAAAAATAAAGTTTAACTATGAGATATGGCTTTTAAAAATAAAATTCTTGGATCCTGTAAAACTTGTTTGATGTAACTTGATTTAACTGTCATAAAAAACATACACTGCAATGTCGCTTAGCTGCTGTCATTGTTGTTCACTAGCCAGCGGTAACCAGTACATTATGTGTTCTCAGTTGTGCTACTCAGCAATTATTTATGATTAAATTTTAGCTATTACAAATGCTCAAATTAGGTGTGTATTCAATAATGAAGTTAGCCTTCAGAATAGTTAGTGAGAGCAATGGTACATGTGTTAATTAGATTAGAACCACACACACATACACTTATTTTTCTATCAACATATCGCAGATAACCAGCATGCAGTATCTGTTTTCTGAGTTATCAGGAACTGACCTTTGGCATATATTGGGTGTTATCTGCCTCAGTGTGATTTTTGATCCTTTTCAGGCTGTAAAGAGAAAAAAAGGTTGACACGTGCCCACTAATCAGTTAATAGTAATCAGTTTTCCTCTCAAACGTGTTCACTCTTCTGTACTTTGATTATGAGTGCCAATCTAATGGCATTGTTTGGAGTTTGTTTCTTGTTTTTTTAAATCCAGATTTCCAAGAAGCACACTGAGAAAGCAAACCTCCACCAAGGCAGCTCAGACTCTGGGCAGTATTTACTTTTACTTGAATGTTGTTTGATTTTTTAGATTAATGTTATGTAGGAGTGGGCGATGGAAAAGAGGTATTGATTTGTAAATAATTGGAATTGAATAACTTATATAAAGATTACAGTATATTTATTTTGTGAAAGTTTGACCTTATCTGACCTTGAAGAAAAGGTCAGAGCTCCAGAGTAATGTGACATTTAGAATCCCCATATATCGTTCCTATAAGCCTGGAAATTATCACTATAAACAATGGCAGTAAGAAACGTAGCTTTAAATAACTCTCTATCGTATCATCATTTTGACCTTGAAGGAGAGGTCAGATGTCAAATCACATGACAATTTAAATCTTTATATGGTACTTTCTGTATATTGACAATACACACCACACTTGTAGCAATAATACTTTTTAAGTTATAAGACTTTTTTGTCAGTTTTTGACCAATAAATCGTTAAACTAATCTTGGTGGATAGAAAAATGCTAAGGCTATAATTCTTCTTCTATGAATACCATAATCGTAACTCCTTTATGCATTGTGAGGACACCAGCATCTGAAATTTGTTGTGAAAGAAGTCACTGAATAATTAAAACTCATGTCTATGTCATAAAAATGCAGCAACTGAAACTATAAACTCCAGCTGTAACAACTATAAGTGGAATTGCTGTTTGTTATTAATAAAAATATCTTGCATCAATCAGAGTTTGCATGTTCTTGTTTTCTCTGCGTGGGTTCACCCTGGGTACGCTGCTCCCTACCACAGAGTAAAGACATACTTGTTAGGTTTACTCGTGATTCCCATACATGTGATTATAAATCTCTGTGTTAGCACTATGATAGACTGCTGACCTGTTGAAAGTGGATGTATTTGAATCCACCAGTTTGCTGGGGACTTTCTGTTTGGAGTTTACATGTTCTCCCCATCCTAAAACACACACAGGTTAGGTTAACTGGCAAGTCAAAATTCATAGGTGTGAATATTAGCATGAAGGGTCTGTCTCTCTGTGCTGTTCCTGCAGTAAACTGGTGACCAGTACAAGGTTTTACCCTGTCTCTTGCCCTATAACTGCTGGGATAGCCATCCCCACAACACTGAACCGGATAAGTTGAAGAAAATAGATGGATTCTTATGGCAAGACATCATTTTTTTTTCACTTGAAAAACAAGCCAATACATTTAAATAATGTGTAGGTTTAAATTTTAACAATGAATATGTATGCAATATTAAGAGATATTAAGACATTAGTCAAATCTGTGTCTGAAAGAGCCGCCCTATTTGGTCTTGTTATTGTAATTTTTCCTGCTTTATCTAAGGTATCTGAACTCGTTTTGTTTGTTCTGTACATGTGTTTGTACTGTTGCTTTTAGCCAGTATGCCACAGGCCATAACACACATCCTTCTCACTTATCTGCAGATAATCTGTGACAGATGTTGAGTCCACCAGAAAAGCCTAACAGCTTTTTTGGCTGCTGACTAGAGTTCACAGTATTTACTTTCCAGTTGTTGGAGTTTGTTATCAGTAAATTATGAAATAAAAAGAGGTAATTTTTTAAATCTAATTTTACAGAAATCATACATCATACTGATCATCATCACCATCATCCCCACTGCTACACTGGAACTGCTGCATCCAGCGTTGATGCAACAGGATTCACTTGTTTATTTGAAAATAGCCATGAGATATTTTATTATTACTGGTTAAAAAAAAGACATTTTGGGGTTCATCTCTGTAAGGCTACTTCCAGCTGCTCCCTTATTCACAAGAGGTCACCACAGCAGGTAGCTCCGCATGACAGATTTTATTTTATTTTTATTAATACAATAAATATGGGTGACTGTGCACCCACCTCCTGCTGATGTGTGTCTCCAGAATTAAACCTGGGATCTTTGACTTGTTAGCAGATGTGTAAACCACTACCAATGGAGCCACGTAGTAAATGTTATAACAATGGCATGGCTTGTTTCACAGCATGATTTTCTACAAGGACATTTTTCATACTTGCATTTTCTCTCCACAACAACACATCTGCCAAGCAAATAATGCGCTAATTTTTCATTTTGAGTTTTGCTTTTTTGATTATGAAGTTTTTTTCTTCTGACATTGATATATGTGATAAAATTACTTTTATTAACCTGTTGTTGTTGTTATTATTATTATTATTATTATTATTATTATTGTCAATAAAGAGAAAGTTCAGGAGACAACAAGGCTGTAAAATTAAAAGAAAAAACCCTTTACAGTCACAAAGTGTTAGATGTGTTTTCATACAATGACTAGAAACTATTATTTTTTTAATTCAACCGATATTTTTTTTTAGTGTTCAGGCTCTGCTAGGAAACAAACAGCCAAATAAACAGTAAATATCTAAACGGATCTCAGCTGAAACACAGTCTGGCCTACAGGAGCCATTCCAATTGGTAGGTCCTTAATCAACAGCGGCTTTCATTAAACAGACTGAGATTTGCACCAATGAATGCATCTGCACAAGGGAAACTACACATGTACAGTTATATATCGCTGCAATAACCCACACACGAAATATTCGGGCCCACAGCAGAAATTTGCGTTTTTACAGCCCACACTGAGATGCTGTAATCTGAGCTACGGGGCTGGTTTCTCCGACAGACTGCCCATTTCCTCCAACCAAGACTCGACGACAAAGTCTTGACTGTTCACTGCAGATGAAATGAGGTGAAAGGTGTTTAACGCGAGGACCTCTCCCTCGTTCTCTTAAACTCATTGTCGGGCTCATTCTGATATTTTCGCACTTTTATTTTTTAAAGTAACTTTACTCTGCTGATCAGTGAGGGGAATAAACTGGGGAGCTGAAATAAATCAGACGGCATGTCTCACTTACTTGATGACTTGAGTCAATCAGATAACCCCGTCTCATTGATTAAGCCCTCGCGCAGACTCAGACGCTGCACCGCCGCATTAAAAAGGGGACACATGGCTGCGTCTGTGGATAGCAGATGTTCCTGTCAAACCTGTGCTGCTGAGGTTAATGATTTGCTGGTTATCTCGTACTTAGTACTTGAGCGTGGAGTTTGGAGTCTGCCCTCCGCTCCGATAAAACAAAGCAGAAGAAGCTTGGAGCTACTTTGCTTTCTTTTTTTTGGCCCTGTGGTGCCACCTCATCCACTGACTCCTATTTTTAAATTCATCTGGCTGCAGAGAGAGGACACACAATGCTGACTTTTGTTGTGTTCTTGATTTGTGCAGCCTCATCTGTCTCAGCTTCTGCCAAAGGTGAGTTGATGCGTTTTTCTGAGGGGACTTTGGGGATGTTTAGAGGAAAGCTAAAGTGAAGCCTGATTGAGTTTATTTGGAACTAGAAGATGGATATCTTAATTTGTAGGAAATGGTCAAAACTCTGGCGCTTTGCTGTTTTCTACAGAAAAGAAATGTTTGTAAGTTACTGATGGGCTTTCTAAGTTGTTCCTTGCTTTTTGCCTCTGAGACGCTGAAACTTTCAAAGGCACAAAAATGAATGAATGCTGGCAGGAAAACAGCCACCACATTCATTCATTTGTGGAGTGGCTTCCAATATAGTGCTGTTTGTTGAAATCACCAGCTGATAAGACGTAAAGGAGACATAACATATCTCTCTGAAAAATCCTATGAGGTTTCCCAGGGAACAAAAAGATCCACGAACTGATCGAATCAGCTTCAGGGTGCACAGTGACCCATGATGAAATCAAATACTGACACGTCAGTCTGTCTTCCCCTGTGGAGAAATCTCATAAAGGGTGTCACTAATAGAGCCCGGGAGAGAGTTTTATCTTCTCTCACTTGGAGCACACCCAGTTAAATGACCGCTGATTGAATCACAACAGCTCTACAAATGTACCCACTATGCATTTGTTTGAGCAAAGAGAGGCATCCCATCTCAGTATGTCCATTTATAACAGGGAATTTGTTGCAAAATATATTTTGTTAATATGAACATGTTACTTTGATATAAGTGGCAGTGTATGCAGCACCTCAGTTCATCTCCACATTGCTCTGAAGTTAAATTAAAAGCTCTAAACTTTCAAATCTGCACATCACTTCCTCTAAGTGTTTTAATAATCACTCTAAAAGCCATTGATTTGATGGCATTTAAAGTTTTCTACTAAGCAGAAACTTTTCAAATGAAATAAATGACCAAATTATGTCTTAGACTTTCTACAAACTTGAGCTGTTGTGTTATTGATGTGATTTTCTGAGAAACACTATCAGCTTATCAGCAACTATTCCTCAAATGTTAGAATTTGGAGCTTCAATGATTTAACTACACACAGCTGTATTCTCTTAAAAATGACAAACACTTGATTTTTGAAGTGGTGGATTACTATTTCACTCTCATGATAATAATAGTAATCATAATCATAATAATGACACATTGTCTGAGCTAAAAGTCTTTTCATAGATGATCGTAACCCGATGTTTGTTCACCAGCTGTGCTTCCTGTGTTTCTTCAGGTGCTGCTGCTGGACCTCGACTGAACAACAACCAGCTGTACAAATTCAGCTACACCACTGAGGTTCTGGTAGACAGAGTCAGAGGGTCAAAAGAGGGCAGTGCTGGCTACAAGATCTCAAGTGATGTGAATGTTAACCTGGTTTGGAGAGATCAGACCAACAAGGATGACCAGCTGATTCAACTGGCGGTATGTTGACCCGAATCTATGCTGAGAGAGGACATGATGCGATTATGTCGTACATTAATTTAATGTTAACTCCAAATTCATTTGAATAAAAAGTCTTACTCAAGCTAACTTGTGATAAAAAAAGAAGAAAAGAAAAGGATGCCAGCTTTTTGTTATAATTAATCAATCTCTCTTTAACAGATCTCAAATTTGAGGATAGAGCCTGTGTCGCCCAGATCAGAGAAAAAGAACATCCTACATGGATCCACAACCAAAAGTATTTTGGGAAAAAATAAACTAGCAGCTCTAACAAAGCCTTTCTTGGTGCATCTAAAAAATGGAAAGGTAAGAAAACTGCCACTGTTGTACCTTTAAAGGAATCTCTGATCTAATGTAATTGTCAGCATTTCTGAAATGACAATCATTATTTTCTTCTTTTCTTTTAAATGGAAGGCATGCTGATATAGGCAGTGATAGAAAGTCAGTGCTGTCCTTGCAGAACTCACAGCATTGTTGCTGTCATCAGAGAGTTAATGAGCATACTTTCATTATACTGAAGTGATGATGCTGGCAGCGGAAATACCAGACAGATGTGTGTGTGCATGTGCAAAGGTCAGCTGGTTCAAAGGGTCAATAAATGAATGAATGATGGGGCCTGACTAAAACAGGGACTTTGGGCTTAAAACTTTAATAATTATTATATGTCGGTTTCAAAGCTTTATACTTTAGACGAGCACATAAATTGCAAGGCTCATGAAGCGTAATGAGACTGGTTGAACTTTCATGTTGCCAGTTTGTTAAAACAAATCTAATAAGACTTTGTAACCAGTTTTCATTTGAATAATTGTCAAATTTAACAATGTATTAAAATGTATACACTGCAATGCAATACAGTATAATACAAAGACCTGCAATAATCCAATGAGATAACTTGTTTGAAGCAGTGTGTTCTACAGATAAGAAGAGAGAGCAACCTGCAAAAAAGGTTGAAAGTTAAATGTCAATGAAATAAATTATACAAAATATATAAAAACTGCTCATCTAGAAAAACCTGACTAGATAGACAAATAGAAAAGATAGATGATAATATAATTAAAAAATGATTTTTGTGGGGTTTTTTCTGTATTTTTCAAATGTTTTAAATTTTGATTTGTTTTTAACACATTTTTTAATATGTGAAAACTGAGACAATCCAAAATATAAAATTTGCAGACAAAACAAAACTAAAAGTTTTTTTTATGTAACTATCTGGCATGATTATATTTGCTCTTTTCAATATTTTTTATATCTTTATAACTTTTACATTTTTAATTTTAATATTTTATAATATGTTCATATTTATTTTTGATTTTTTTGCTGATAATAATTTGTAACAATTCTTTGAACTTTTCATATGTTTTAACATATTTGTAATAATTTATTTTTTAAATTCTAGTATTTTTGCATTTTTCATTTTGAAAAAAATTACACCATTAACACATTAAAACATTTTGAAGGACCTCTTTAAAAAAAGCAAAAAAAAAAAAAAAAAAAAAATAGTGATGCAGTTATTTCTCACACCCAGTGTGTGGTGCAGTCAGTGAAGAGATTTTTGTGTGTTGTTCATACTGGTTTCAGACATTGCCTTCACTGGTAGACATGGATGCCATACTTCATCCGAACATATTTAAATTTGTGTCTTGTACTGATCTGTAACTTCTATAACAGGATTCAAGAAAGCCTCACACATGTTAACTAAAATATCACCTCAGATCCAGTTTGGAGTAAAGTTTTAAGTGTGTCTGAAATACGATAGAAGAGTGTCTCCCTTGGTGTTGTTAGTTTATTTTTACTGATGGCAAGCTGTGGCAGGAAAAATACACAGAGTAGCGGTGGAGTGGCTATTTATGGTGGTCCTATCTGATATTGTGGTTGGGGGCCACAAATAAATTACATACTGTAAAGGAGACACTGTAGGGTGATGTAACTGGCTGATCCCTAAACTCATGACTAAGAGTCAAAGTCCATTATTGAGCCAAACTGAAGCCTCATTGGAGAAATTTGTGGTGTGATAAATTTAAATATATGGTCAGGCTGATCTAAATCATTTCAAGTCTGTTTACCAAAAAGCCTGAGAGTGATACAGCCACGTGATTCACAACATATCTGAGAGCACCGTGTGCCATGTGTTGCATGTATCTACAACATCAATAATACATTTGAGGTGATTTAAAAACAGCCTGGATCGCTCAGTGTGCCCCTCAAAGACCTGACATTTTTCCTTTTCAATTGATTCAACATACTCAACTTTCAAGTAACTTCCAGACTTCTAGTATGTTTGTTTATGTTGAAAGTAGATGTATGATGTGTGATATATTTTAAACTAGAATGATTTGAAAATGTATTATAACATCTCATTATACTATTTCTCCTTCAGCTCTTTTAATTATTTTATGTGCTAATGCTAAAGTCATTCTAAGTTTTTAAATTTTTTTATCTGCACTTCTAAGAACAGCGCTTCTGCCTGCACGTAATGTAAATAGTCCCTGATGTCACAACTATGCACACATGTTTCTGTACACGAGTGTGCAAAGGAAAACTGACACCTGTAAAGCCATTGTCAGTTGCAGCATGCACAAAACAGAAGGTTGTTTGCCTCAGTTGCTATTTTAACTGCTGGTGCAGTTTGATATGCATTGTTTGAGAGCATAAAATTCTGCTCTGACATGTTGCTTTCTTTTTACATCTACACTGTAGGCAAAAGCATTTTATTCCTACCGGTCAGAACCTGCAACAGTCAAGAATCTAAAACGAGGCCTGGCCAGCCTGCTGCAAGTGCAGCTCAGTACTGGGAAGGTTGTAGAGGTTAGTAACAAACTAATCACCATTTCACAATCATTTTTAACTTACATCCATGCACGTTACTAATAAAAACAAGCTGTCTGTTTCAACAGAATGATGTGTCTGGGAGGTGTACTGTTGAGTACAAGGCAGTAAAAGGTCAAGTAACAAGAACCAAGAATCTAGAGACATGTAAGACAGAAGAGACTGGATTTACCACTCACAGTAAGGTCAGTCAATATCCAGAACAACTCCAACTCTAACCATACTAAACATTAACTTTTGCAAGCTGATTTCTGAAGTATTTCTGAATCCCGCCCCCTCCAGGTCCTGGGTGTGAGTAGGAAGGCCAGTTCTGTTACAGTGTTCACACTTGAAAATGGTTTCATACGCTCAGCTGAGGCTGAAGAAACACACTCCCTGGCTGTTAATGCTCGCAGATCTGTTGCAGCTAAAGTCGTGTCCAAGTAAGTACTCTGACTGGAATTCATCTGAGCTTCCATGTTTTATAACTGCACACTTCAAATTGTACTTCCTTCTGTGCCAGGCAAAGCCTGAAATTGGTTGGTACAGAGGCAGGACCACTGGAGGCTGCTGGGAAAGATGCTGCTGCGGTTGTCAAGTCAATGGATACCAAACTGGCAGCTGTTGGTATTGCGGCTGAGAAGGTCAAATCTGAGTGCAAAGGCTGCCCATCGGTGAGTAACTGTTTACTTACAGGCACCAAATCTTCACTGTCACACAGCTTTGTTCTCATGGATGCTATAGTTGATGATGGCGGCTCCTCCCTGACCCTGGTTCTGCCAGAGGGTTCTTCCTGTCAAAAGGCAGTTGTTCCTTCCTCTCCCCTTATAAGAGGAGTCGCCTGATTGTTGGGGCTCTCTCCCTGTAAAATGCCTTCAGGCAACTGTTGTTTTGATTTGGTGCTATATACTGTAAATAAAATGTAATTGATCTGAATATTTCATCTTTTTTCATTTCTTTTGTTATATTATTATGACCCATGTGTAGCTAATATATCTTATCTGGCTCTGAGAATTAATTCACTATTATGCATTTCTATTCACATAAATAACATGTCTCTTTAAATTTGTACTAACAGGACAGGGAAAGGTATTGTACTAGTGTTTCCTCTCCAGGAGCACTTTCCATGCATTTAAACCTTGTTCTGAATAGGAAAAGTGGTTTCAAGTTGAGCTGTTCAAGTCATTAAAACAAAATGACTTGTAATAGTACAGTCTTGGTGAATTACTAAGTGAAGATGATCTGTGTTCTAATCCCCTCTCCCCTGTGTTCTTCCTCTTAGCTTTTCGAACATTGGCAGGCTGAGAAGAAGCAGCTGGAGCCAGAGAGCCTGTCCAAAGCCAGGGCTCCTCGGAGCTTCCTGGCCCTCATCCAGACCATTAGGAAGGCGCCCAAGGACGAGATCCTCAAAGTGCTGAAGAGTGCCAGCAAGACGTCTCTGTAAGTGAGAGCCTTGCTCCATCTTTTTTTTCCATCCATTCGCTCCATCCATTTGCTTCCGCTTATCCTTTTCAGGGTCGCGGGGGCGCTGGAGCCTATCCCAGCTGTCATAGGGCGAGAGGCGGGGTACACCCTGGACAGGTCGCCAGTCTGTCGCAGGGCCAACACACAGGAACAGACAACCATTCGCACTCACATTCACACCTAGTGGCAATTTGAATTATCCAATTAACCTATCCCCACAAGCTGCATGTCTTTGGACGGTGGGAGGAAGCCGGAGTACCCGGAGAGAACCCACGCAAACACGGGGAGAACATGCAAACTCTACACAGAAAGACCCCGGCCTGATGGTGGAATTGAATTCAGGACCTTCTTGCTGTGCGGCAACAGTGCTAACCACTGTGCCACCGTGCTGCCCAAACAAAACCCAAAGAAAGAAACAAAAAAAGCAACATTTTACAACTTCAACCTAAAGCGCTCTATCTATGCAAGATAGCACGGGGTGCTGTGTAGGAGTAAAGTCAGTTTCAGTCCACTTCTGTCAGGCCACAGGGTCTTCTGAACTCTTGACCTCGCTCATGAATCCACTTATTTGAGACCCATTTGCTTCCTACTAGGACAGGACAGGCTGCATGTCTGGTCCTATAGTCTCCCTCTCCGCTCCTGAACAAATTAAACCAGAACACCGATGTTCCCTTTCTAGGCCAGATTGCTGCTCCAAAGTCAGGGAAGACTGTGGCACCTCCTGCCTCAACATCACTCATGTAGTTTAAAAAAGTCGCCACACGATTTCCAGTGCCTAATCTTTTGAAAGCATCTGGCTCATCTTTCTTTTTTTTTTTTTGCATCTTATTTCCTCTTTATTAACTGCTCTGTTTAACTTCTTTCTGCTGGTATCAGACCTCAGGTTGTTGATGCTGTAACATCCTCCCAGACCTCTGAATCCCTGGATGCCATGCTGGAATTCCTTAACTTCACTGATGCCAAAGGTTTGGTTCTGCAGGAGAGGTTTCTCTATGCATGTGGCTTTGCTTCACATCCCAATGAGAGAATGCTCCAGGCCCTGCTGGTGAGTTAAAGCAAAGTGTAAGAATTTCTCCCACTTAGAACGTATCGTAAGAAACAGGTGACCTCTAGGTAATAAGATAATAATGCAGGATTCACTCCCAGTTGGTTGTAAACAAAGAATAATTTTGCTTAAGTTACCTGCCAGCAGTCAGAGTTTTCAGCAAATTGTTATAAGGAACATTTCCCTTTCAGGATATTTCTAAAGGGAAGATCGGCAGTACTGACATCAAAGAATCTGTGGTGATCATTATGGGAGCCTTGGTCCACAAACTGTGCCAGAAAGGAGGCTGCAAGTTACCTGTGAGTCATCTAAAGAAGAAGTGACACTGAACAAAACCCAGCATTTCTTAAGGACCAGAAAGTGTACCCTACATACTGGAATATACTACAAATGCAATAAAAATAATCAACAGCTAACTGATGATTTTTCTGCTACATCTTTGTCCCTCAGACCGTGGAGCAGGTCAAGAAGATGATATTGAACGGTCCCGACAGCACGACGGTTGAGTCGGAGGTCCAGATGTACCTTTTGGCCCTAAAAAACTCTCTCCTGCCTGAGGCCATTCCTATCTTCACAAAATATGCTGAATCAGAAGTGGGAGCCTATAGCACCATTGCCCTCACTGCCCTGCAGAGATATGATGTGAATCTCATGACCAGTGAGGTACGAATCGAATGTTACTCTGTGGTTAAATAATTACACACCAAAATACTTTCCTGCCAGCTAATCTTTTTTTTTTAGGTCAAGCAAACAGTCAACAGGGTTTATCACCAGAATCGCCGCATCTATGAGAAAAATGTGAGAGCTGCCGCTGCTGACGTCATTCTCAGTAGCAACCCCACATACATGGAGGTGAAGAATCTGCTTCTGTCCATCGGAAACCTGCCACATGAAATGAACAAGTACATGCTGTCAAAGATCCAGGACATCCTCCGCTTCCAGATGCCTGCCAGGTGTGTTACAGGAAAATAACCTGTCTGTGCATCATAGCTCAAAAGGACTTGACAGTTACATGATGACGATATGTTAAAACTGTTAAATATGTTTCCCAATTTTTTTCAGCAAAGTGCTACGGCATGCTATGAAGGACATGATTTCTCATAACTATGACCGCTTTGCAAAGGTTGGATCATCATCTGCATTTTCAGGATTCATGGCTCGTAAGTGACAAAAAATTACATATTTTTTAATTGTGATGAAATATAAAAAGTAAGTCATCTTAATTAAAGAAAAAATCCATCTTTGACTATTTTTTTAAGCAAACACAGTTACATGCATACTAACTGAGTACTTCTAATGTCTTGCTCCCTACAGAGTCCTCCGATCTGACCTCCACATACAGTTTGGACATCTTATATTCAGGCTCTGGGATCCTCAGAAGAAGCAACATGAATATTTTTGGTGCTACTAACGAAGCAATGCTACATGGATTACAGGTGAACCAACTCAAAGAGTTTCATAAAATCACAGAATCCTCAAAAATAGAGCGAATTACTGAGATAAATGGGAACATTTCTCTTCCAGGTGGCGATCGAGGCCCAGGGTCTGGAGTCTCTGATTGCTGCCACACCTGATGAGGGGGAGGAAGACCTGGAGTCATTTGCCGGGATGTCGGCTCTGCTTTTTGACATCCAGCTGCGACCCGTCACCTTCTTCAAGGGTTACAGTGACCTCATGTCTAAAATGTTCTCCATGACCGGAGACCCCATGAATGTCGTGAAGGGTCTCATCCTGCTCTCGGATCATTCTGAGGTAAGATCCCAATCACACTCATCAGCTGTTCCCAGAAGTCTTTCCTCTCCTTCAAAAACAGTGTCAGATTTGCAGATTGTAGTTCACTCTGTTCAAGGAAAAGCAGCACTGATCACAACTTAAAAATATACACGTGTACACTCTGTGTGAAGTCAGAAGTGCCGTCATTGTTGCTACATCATGTTGCCACGTGGATGACTAAGAGTGCAATAAGCAGACTTTGACACTGGAGACGGAGGCTGGAGAGGCTTAACGCTGAAGTCAAACTTAACGTAAATGTTAAGAAAGCATAGAGGAGGCAGGGCAGAAAAAGCTCACATGAGTCATGCTGGGCAACACACGTCTTTTTCACTTGGTCAGATGCAACGAGTATGTGTACACAGACACAGAGAGGAACGGGTCACACTTAATAACTCCAGCTGTTGAGGTGAATGACGCAAGTGCGAATAGGGTCTAAATGTGTGAAGCTGATACAAGGATGAGGTATTGTGAAACAGGTGCTATTTTAAAAACAGTGCTTTTTTAAATTTTACTTTCATATCACATAAGGTTTGTGTTACTCTATCCCTTTTGGACCTGTAGTATTAGCTTTTCGGTGGAAATACATGGAATCGATTCTGACTTCAGGGTTACTTCCTGTCTGTGGCTGTGACAAGCTCATTAGTTCCTACAAAAGAAGATTTAAATCTAGAATATTTCTGTGTATACAAAAGCTAAGTTGATCATTATTATTTTCTGTTTTGGACTGAATTCAATCATTGATCATTTTATTTTTTTCAGCTTATGAGTATTTATGTTGTCGACTTAATAAACTATTGTTAGTTTGGGTAGTAGAAGTGATTCATTCTCATTCATGACTGATATATAATTCAGATATATAATTATATGTTTGTCAAAATGTGATGAAGACTTAGAGTTAATATGGTTTGGTGTATTTTTTTCTCATTTTCTGGCCTAATATACACAAAGAATAAATGTGATATGAAGTTTAAACTAGAAAACAATTTTCTTGTTTTCCTAGGGTTAATTTCCACATGCTTACAGCACTTAATATCTAGAAAGACTCACATTTCTTTTTTTTTTTTTTTTTTTGCAAACTATCTTAATTTCAATTAAGCATCCATTGTGGGATTTCCTCTTATTTGTTGTCCTTCAGGTCATCCAGCTCCAGTCTGGTCTGAAGGCAAGTGCGGAGTTTCAAGGAGGTCTCGCCATTGACATTTCTGGAGGCATGGAGATCAGTCTGTGGTACAGAGAGTCCAAGACCAGCGTCAACAACAGGTACATCCCCAAAACATTGAAATAAACAACTTTTACCATAAAACAGCATACAACACAGCACAAAGAGCCTTTTGATAGACAGACAGTTCTTAGAAAACACTCTCTGCAACTGAACGTCGATTCTAAACCACATCACTCCACTGCAAATAGATTTCTGTTGATGTTGGATTTACATGAACTTTAGACGGTCTATAAGTGTTGCCTGATTCATTTGTTCCATCTGCACTTTGGATTTGCTCCAGTATTGTGCTTCACTCCTGTCTCACTGGTAGGGTTGTGTGGCTATGACATCAGGTCTGTCTGGTTCTCTATTTTAAAAACATTACAGTCAATGCACAACAGTAACTGCACATCATCAGGTTGGTATCAGGTAGCTCTCGGCATCCGGTGATGAAAGAGTAATGCTACAGATTTTTAATATTCACATGTGGTTTGATGGGCTGCACATCAGTGCTCATGGCCTGCGTATGTTTAAACTTGAGTCCCAGAGCTGGTTAATTAATTAATTAAGTGAATAAAGAGAAGCTTCAGAGTGATTCACTGTGATGATGATGTCAGAAACAATGCCTTGGTTTGTAGACCATTGTTTGGAGAGGTGTTCGCAACTTGAAGTTGGACTTCAGGACTGTTTGTGTGCAGGGGAATGGCAGAGGCAGGTGAATGGATCAGCATAGCTGTACCTCTTCCACTCTGATAATAGAGTGGCAGACTATCTATAGAAACAGAACAAGCCACATTGGCATCTCACCATGTCTACATGAGCAAAGTTTTGACTATTTAGTGCCCAGGCATTAGGATAGACATTGGGATTGGGCTTATGTATGTACCTTTCCCCTCTGTGACTGTCTTCTTAACTGAAACTTGCTTGACTTCTGTTCACTTTATCCTCATTCATGTGATAAACCACACCAAGAAGTAGGCTTATACTGGTGGTATGACCAGTGCGTTGATAGCATGTTAGAAGGAGAAGCAGATTATAGTCACTGGTGGTTCTATAGTCTGTTCACAGGGTTCACCTCCAACAAGCATTCATCACCACTGTGTTATAAATAATCTGACATGAAGAAAACAATTCTCACTCGACTGTGACGTGTCATGGCCAACAGAGGTGGCTAATCTAACTAACAAATTTCACGAACGTTAAAGTCAAAGTAGAGAAAATAAAATATTGAGATGCTAGTGGAAGTTATGTAATAGAAGCACCTCTGCCAAACAGTAAATGATAGACTAGACAGCTTTTAGTTATTTAGCATTATATTTAATTATCAGCTACACTCACCAAAGTTTCGCTATTTTTTCACTCTCAGAAGGTTAACTGCTTTTTTTACTAAATGGTTTTCCTCGCTGTCATTAGGTTTGTTTAAACAGAATCATGCACTCCACTTCCAGTGGGAGGGAGTGGAGTCAGATGGGGGCCCCACTAAACGAGGTCAGGTCTCTCCTACTGTCACTGCAAACTTTGCACATTGCAACTACTGTGGTTTAAAGTTTTCCATTCCATGGAGTGGGGCTCAAAGAGTTTTCCTGCCCTGCCTTATGACACTGAAATTTTATATGATTTTTTTTTACTTTTTCTACAAGGAAAATATTTTCTGATGCAGAGAAGAAGTTTACACAGAAATCATTGCACATACACTACCAGTAAAAAGTTTGGACACATGTTCTGATTTAATGGTTTTTCTTTATTTTCATGACTATTTACATTGTAGATTCTCACTTGAGGCATCGAAATTATGAAGGAACATATATGAAATTTCAATTTCAGTAAACAAAAAAATGTGAAATAACTCAAAACACATTTTATTTTTTCAATTCTTCAAAATAGCCACCCTTTGCTTTGATTACTGCTTTGCACGCTCTTGGCATTCTCTCGATGAGCTTCATAAGGTAGTCACCTGAAATGGTTTTCCAACAGTCTTGAAGGAGTTCCCAGAGATGCTGAGCACTGGTTGACCCTTTTGGGTCCATCTCATCCCAAACCATCTCGATTGAGTTAAGGTCAGGTGACTGTGGAGGACAGACCATCTGGTGCAGCACTACATCCCTCTCCTTCTTCGTCAAATAGCCCTTACACAGCCTGGAGGTGTGTTTGAAGTCATTGTCCTTTTGTAAATAAATGATGGTCCAACTTAACACAAACCAGATGGCATGTCGCTGCAGGATGCTGTGGTAGCCATGCTGATTCAGTGTGCCTTCAATTTTGAATAATGTCACCAGCAAAGCACCCCTACATCATCACACCTCCTCCTCCATGCTTCACAGTGGGAACCTTGCATCTAGATACCATCCGTTCACTTTTTCTACGTCGCACAAATACTCACCAGACCAAAGCACAGATTTCGAACGGTCTAATGTCCATTCCTTGTGTTTCTTGGCCCAAACAAATCTGTTCTACTTGTTGCTTTTCCTTAGTAGTGGTTTCTTAGCAGCTATTTGACCATAAAGCCCTGACTCCTCTGAACAGCTGATGTAGAGATGGGGTGCGGTGACTGCGCCTGAGGACACATTCAAAGTTTTGGTAATTTTCTGGACTGACTGAGCTTCAGTTCTTAAAGTAATGATGGACTGTCGTTTCTCTTTACTTAACTGATTGGTTCTTGCCATAATATGAATTCTAAAAGTTGTCAAATTGGGACAATCAGCTGTGTACCAACCTGGCTTCTGCACAACACAACTAATTGTCCCAACCCCATTAAGAAGGCAAGAAATTCCACAAATGAACAAGGCACACCTGTGAAGTGAAACCATTTCAGGTGACTACATCCTGAAGCTCACTGAGAGAAGGCCAAGGGTTTGCAGTGCTTTCAACAAAGCAGGGGGTGGCTACTTTAAGGATCTCCCTTAAGGATCATGGAGACCTTTAAGGATTTCCCTTTGCTACATAATTCTATATATCTTGCTTCATATATTAGATGTCTTCAGTATGTATCTACAATGTAGAAAGTAGTAAAAATAAAATAAAATAAGAAAGTCCATCCAAATTCCCACTTCAGACTTGCAAAGCCCAGAGTCCCAGCATTGTCTGTTGAACACATTGTTTTGATTTGGCTGTGTTTTCAGAGGAGCATTAGTCATCACTGGCAACGTTACTGTGGACATGGACTTTTTAAGAGCAGGTGTGGAGGTCAGCTTTGATACAGAGGCATCACTGGACTTCATCACCACCGTCCAGTTCTCAGAATACCCCTTCCTGGTGTGCATGCAGATGGACAAATCTACCTTCCCAGTCAGGTATTAAAGAAAAAAAAAGAATTGTTGCCATCTTTGAATAATCTCTTATATTACTTAACTTTTTTTTTTGTAATGCTCTTCCTTCAGTGAATACCTGACCAAGTATGAGAGCCTGCCATCAGGGAAGAGTGTTGTATCTCGCAAAAGCAAAAAGACACTCGTTCCTGGTTCCGAATTCCCTCTTCACCAGGAGAACTCGAACATGTGCAAGAGGGTTTTCGACTCCAACTGGTAAAAAAGAAGCCGTCAGATTTCAAAATGCCCAAGTGCTTCACTGCATTCAGGGACAGCAGCCACACCTCTGGTGTGACAAAGCAGGTTGTGAAAAAGCAGTAAAAGACCATAAGAAAAGAAAAGTGGTGCATTTTTTTTTATTAACAACACATGCAATGTTTACATTCCTGTGAGTATTTAAGTCATTGTAATTCAACCTTTTGTTTCCAATCAGGGATCCTTTCTTTGTGTTTTTATGGATTTATTTGAAAATGTATTTATGATGGGCACATACAAGATGTATGTTTTATATGATGTGAAATACTCAGCATGAATAGTGCCACTGTAATCTTCTCCAACACAGTTACAGCAAAGAGGAACGTGTAAATATCAGACTTCAGAGCGCAATTTAACTCAGAACACATGTGCTCTTTTCCTGAACCAATTCTTCTTTTCTTTTCTTTTTTTTTTAAATTAAATGTATTTTAAAGAGGAGCAGTTTATTGTTTTACATCACTGTATAACCCTTGACAGGCTTGAAATAACTTCAGGGTAATGCTCTCAATTAATTCAGTCTTTTACAATCTTGTTGAAGATTTAAGTTGCTCCTACAAAGTTAACAGATTTGTTAGCCTTGTCATTACTTTATGAATTATCAGATGAAAACTGAATCCATAAAAGTGAATCCATTACCATAATTTATTTTTATTTTTTTTTGTATAGGAATATAATTGATGTTTGTCTGAAAATGTTTGGGTACAGCATGAACTTGATTCCATGTTAAGGAAACAGATTGGTTGACAAAAAGTGTACACACTGAAAATATGTTGCTTTTTGACTCAGTTTTCAGTGAAGCAAATTTACATAATGCACAACATTTCTGATCTGTTGTGCCCGTGCTCCACCAGTTTTACATGTTAAAGTCGCTATATTTGTCTACTTACCCCATGAAAGCGATTGAATGTATGCATGTACAGTGCTGCGCAAACATTTTAGAGACAAAAATAAACTCAGGATGCTTCTAAAAACTATTTTATGTTTTAATTTTTGTCCTTATGTTCATGGAAAGTAACACAAATAGAAATAAAATAGGACTGTCTTGTCAGTTGAAAGCACAATCTAAAATAATATTGCAACTTTTTCATAAATTAACTTTAGCTTCCTTGAGTATTTGGCAACTAGTATGTAGTTCTAGGTATCTTGGAGAACTAGCAGCAGTTAGTTAATTTAAGTAGTCTTCTGTTTCTTTATGCTATCCAATACTGACTCAGAGTTCAATACGTTAATCTGTATTCAAAATCCAGTGCTCTTTGGGAGCTGTAACATCTGCAGCACTCCCAGTTTTCTGTTTGCTGCGGTTGCTTCAGAATAAATGTGGGACTGCTTCATTTCCTCTGTTGGTACTGCATGATAAATAAAAATCTAACTTACACAAAATTTGGCTAAATTTGATAAAGACCCTCAAGTAACATCACCTACTTATATTTTCAGAAAGCCTACATGTTAACACCACTGAGCTTGCATAACAAAAACCGAGCTCAGTATTGACTGTTCTTTAATATTTTGTCTTATTAGTCTCCTCATCATTACAAAAATGAATACAACACTGCCCCAGGGCTTGTCATCAAGTTTGCGGCCACCTGATTAAACACACCTTTAGAGTTATGCTACTTAAGTAAGCATGATACTACCATTTAAAAAAACTCTATTTATATATCCATTTTTAAAAAATTAGATAAGCGGAATGAAATTGATTCAAAGATGTTAAATGAGGAGGAATGTAGCTATAGTACTGGGCTAGGGCTGTAACGACACTAGAATTTAAAACTTGATACTGACACCCAGGAAAATATTTGCAGTTTTAGATACCACAAGGAAATATTTGACTCTATTAAGAGGCATAATTTTGTTAAAATAAAGATTATAGCAATTCTGGTTCATCTAGATGTATTCAGCCAAAGCCCAATTTATTTCCTGTGCTGGTGACTTGGCACCATGTTTTTATTGCTGATTAGATAGAGTTGGTGAGGGAAGATGCCACTGTTTCTGTGCTGGTGGACTTTGCTCAGCTTCAGTGTGGAACTTTAAAAGAAAAATAAGACTTTTTAGATGCAAATAATTGTGTTATCATGTTAAATTAACACTACATTAATGTTATAGATGGGCAAGACTGATAATGTTTGCTCCCATTAACATTGTCATTTTGTTATTAGGCACAGCCACTTGTCGCTACCTCAATGATTGTCACGGTGAGTAGAATGAGGGACCCAAAAGCGGAGCTTGTGGAATGAATAGATAGTGTGTTTATTTACAGTGAAAAAGGATTCAAATAACAGTTCAATGTGCAAGCCATCCTCTGTGTGTTCCTCCCCGTGTCCCAAACATGTGTGATAGTGCGTCCGTGTCTTCCTCCAAAGTGAATCTGTGCTCGTGACTTCCTTCCCAGCAATCTCCTCTCCGTCCTTAATCCTAAGGAGATAAGTACAACGAAGGTAAGTTCACTTCTCTTCACAGTCCTCATATAACAAGACACTCAAAGCTACTACCAGGCTTGGGAAATATTCCCACGCCGAGTGTCGCCTGACTCCGCAGTTAAATAGCCCTCATAAGATGGCGGATAATTGGGAACAGCTGAGCACCGTATCAGTTGCCAGTGTGGCGACTCCCGTGATGAGGTGCTTCCGGGTCGGATGCCACCCGGCGTCTGAAGACAACTTCTGTAAACAAACCCCCGGAGACGGAGAGGGAGAAAAAAAGGAGGACAACACACGGAAAACACACACAGGCAGGTCGGCCGGCGGGGACCGGCCAACCATGACAGTACCCCCCTCTAATGGGAGCCACCCGGCGACCTACCAAACTTGTCAGGGTGCCTGCGGCGGAATTCTCTCACCATGCCATCATCCAGAATTACAGACTGCGGCACCCAAGAACGCTCTTCCAGACCGTACCCATCCCAATCCACCAAAAATTGAAAGCCCCTACGGCGGTGCCTGTCATCCATTATACGTGTAATGGAATACGCCAGAGCGCCGTCGATAACCCGGGCGGGTGATGGGGCCTGGAGGGCGCTCACAAAGGGCTGGTCCGGACTGGCCTCACCTGGGAGACATGAAAAACATTATGCACCTTCATGTTATGAGGCAGAGTCAGACAAACAGTAACAGGGATTAGGTCGCCTGTACTGGAAAAGGACCAATAAACTGTGGAGCAAGTTTCTTAGATTCAGTTCTTAAAGGAATGTGCAGAACTCCTTCCACACTCTGGACAATGTCCAGAGGGATGCAGTGAAGGCGAAGAACATCCTGCGTGAGAAGCTGGGCATTTTCCAGGGCAGACGGAGGCTTGGGCAGAGCAACGAAATGGGCAGCTTTGAAAAAACGATCAACGATGGTTAGGATGACTGTGTTACCTGATGATGAGACCAGTGATGAAGTCCAGGGCGATGTGCGACCAGGGGCATCTAGGGACTGGCAGCGGTTGCAGGAGGCCAGCGGGAGGCAGGTTAGGTGCCTTGTTCCGGGCACGAACGGCGCAGGCCGCCACATACTCCTGGATATCCTGAAACAGAGAAGGCCACCAAAACTGGCGTCGGAGCAAAGCGATGGTGCGGTTCTTACCAGGGTGGCAGGCTAACTTGGCGGAGTGGGCCCAGTGGATGACCTTGCTTCGGGCCAATGCAGGAACAAGAGAGAGCTGGGCCTGTAAGTAATAGTGAGATTAAAACGTGTAAAGAACAGAGCCCACCTGGCTTGCCGAGCGTTGAGACGTTTAGCAGCTTGGAGATATGCTACGATCTTATGATCTGTCCAAACCACCACCGGGTGCTTGCTGCCCTCCAGCCAGTGCCGCCACTCCTCCAGGGCCAACTTGATGTCGAGGAGCTCCCGGTCCCCAACATCGTAATTCCGTTCAGCTGGAGACAGGCGCTGGGAAAAGAAAGCACATGGATGTAATTTGCCATTAACCTGTTGGGAGAGGATGGCGCCGACCCCAGAGTCTGAAGCATCCACCTCAACGAAAAAATGACGGTTAATGTCAGCCTGCACCAACACCAGAGCTGAAGAAAACAGAGACTTTAGTTGGGTGAATGCCTGCTGGGCGCTCGAGGACCACTGAAATGAGAGTTTAGGTGAGGTAAGTTTTGTCAGAGGCAGAGCAATCTTACTGAAGTCCTTGATAAAACGTTTGTAGAAATGAGCAAATCCAAGGAAGTTCTGTAACTCCTTACGGGTCTTGGGCTCTGGCCATTCCACAACAGCTTTTACCTTAGCAGAGTCTGCTTTCAATTGCTCCTGCTCGATGATGAACCCCAGGAAGGAAACAGTTTGGACGTGAAACTCAAATTTTTCCGCCTTGATGAACAGCTGATTCTCCAGCAAGCGCTGCAGCACAAGCCTCACATTCTTGACGTGCTCTGCCTGGTTCCGGTAGAAGATGAGGATGTCATCTAGATAGACAAAAACGAAACGATTAAAAAAGTCTCATAACACATCTTTAATCAGGGCCTGAAACACTGCAGGGGCGTTAGTGAGCCCGAAGGGCATCACCAAATACTCTAAATGTCCCAGGTGAGTATTAAACGCAGTCTTCCACTCATCCCCTTCACGGATCCGCACCAGATGGTAAGCATTGCGAAGATCAAGTTTAGAGAAGATGGTCGCCCCCTGAAGGAGTTCAAACTTAGAGGCAAGCAACAGAAGGGGATACTTGTTTTTTATGGTGATTTTATTCAGGCCACGAAAATCAATGCAGGGATGAAGAGACTTATCCTTCTTCTCTACAAAGAAAAATCCAGTGCCCAAGGGAGATGTGGATGGCCGGATGATGCCGGCAGCCAGGGAGTCTGTGATATAGTGCTCCATTGTCCTGCGCTCAGGTTTGGAGATACTATGCAGACGACTGGTGGGCAAGGGGGCGCCTGTGATCAAATCAATCCCACAGTCGTAAGGACGGTGAGGGGGAAGGGATCGAGCCTTTTCTTTGCAAAAAACTGGAGCTAAATCATGATACTCCTCCGGAACTGCTGACAGGTCTGGGGAAAAGTCAGGTTCAGTAGGGCCAACGGGCATTTTATTAGGCATAGCAGAACGCAAAAACTGTTCATGGCACAAAGCACTCCAACCCATGATTCTACCCCTCTCCCAATCAATCTGTGGATTATGATGTTTTAGCCAAGGACAGCCCAACATCAATGGGGTGTCGGGGGCTTTGAAGGCAAAAAAACGGATTTGTTCGGTGTGGTTACCGGAGAGGGAGAAAGTGATGTCCTCGGTGTGGTTTGTGACTGTAGCTAGCATGCTACCATTGAGTCCAGCTACTTGAAGTGTCTCTGGTAGGGGCACCACCGAGAGGCCTAGCTCACTGGCTAGTGTCTTGTCCAGGAAACTTTGTTCTGCGCCAGAGTCAATCAAAGCACTGCATGGGTGAGTCAGAGACTGAAAGATTAGCTTTGCCGAAAAACTTAGGTGAGGAACAGTGTTAGCGGTAGTGCCCGTCAGTATCCCCACACTTACTGACGGGCGGACTGTTTTACTGGTGTGTAGCACTTGTCTGCAAAATGTCCCTTCTTTCCACACTTGAAGCACTCACCCCCACGCTGGTCTCTCTTCCGATTGGAGGAGCCGAATCTGGTCCAACCCAGTTGCATGGGCGCCTCTCCCTCCTCTGACATTTCTTCCTCCGGATTCCACCACTCGAGGGGGGGAAGATCGGTAGGTGTGCCGAAGCCCCCCATGGCCCGTCGCCCCTCACCAGACCGCTTTCCAAATTCCCTCATGTGGTCGTCGAGTCGGATACACATATTTATCAGTGCACTTAACGTTTTGGGCAGTTCTTTTGTGGCTAACTCACGTTTGATGTTGTCATTGAGGTAATTGAGGAAGGCTCCACGGAGCGCGTTCTCTTTCCAACCAGTCTCCTCCACCAGGATCCAGAAGTCCACCGAAAAATCTGCCACACTCTTCTTTCCCTGCTTCAGGGTGTACATATGGTGCGCAGCGCTGTCTGGATTGGATCCCTTGTCAAACACAGAGCGAAATTTGCACAAAAAGTCATGGTATGAGATTGTGGGTTGAACACAATGCCCACTGTAATGCTCGACCTGTCATTATTGCAACCATAAAAGCAATTTTTGATTCATAAGTAGCATATGCTTGGGTCTGCTGCCTGAAAATTAGCGAGCACTGTGTGAGAAACCCTCTGCTTTTACTTAACTCCCCATCAAATTTCTCTGGTACAGGTAACGAGTGTTGATGCTGCAGAGAGGGTGGAGAAGGAGGCAGAGGACAGGCAGCGGCAGCGCTAAGTGACGGATCAGGAGACTGAACATTAGCCATGACTCCGGGTGCGGTGAGCAACATACCTTTAAGGTCAAGAACTACCTGTCGCAGTTCAGCTCATTCCTTCCTCCTTGGACCGAGATCTCTCGCTGGACCGGGGCTGCATCCGCTGGATCCATGTCTGGTGGGAATATTCTGGAAAACACACACAGGCAGGTCGGCCATTGGGGACCGTCCAGCCATGACAATGATAGCAGACAGCTAATGTGAGTACCTGCTAATCGTTAAATTGCTAACATTAATGTGTGTGCCAGCCAGATTAATATTTATAACTGTTTAATGCTTACATGTTGTTGAAATAGGAGCTATACTCACTTCACAAAATTCTTCCAGGGTGTCAGTCTTTAAGATGCTTTGCCAAGTTTGTTGTTCTACTATCCACATGTTCAGCTGCTAGTGGGGGGAGGAGCTGTGTCTGCAGGTGCTAACAGCTGAAAGAGGCAAAGACACCTGCTACAAATGTAAATGTAAATGTTAGTATCCAAGTATTAATTTTTTAAACCGCCCTACTCAGGACATATGCTGCCAACAGCACCTAAAGTACAGAATAAAGAACTAAATTCATTCATCAATTCAAGACGGCATACTCTTCATATAACATTATTTGATCCTTTAGAGCATATAAAGAATTGATGTTTTCTTCATATTCCCAGGTAGCAACCCCTAACGGCCCTTACACACCAAGCGCATTGCAAAAAAGCAACACAAAATTCCAAACTTAATCTGTAAAATATATAAACACTGAACACGCGGTGTTTTTCTGGAAAATTTGTCCTCAAAAAAATGTGCTGTAAAAAAATGAGTTAGACATTAAGTGATGATGAGCTGGTTCTTATGTTTCTAAACAAGAAAGGGACAAAATGTAAACTCTGGGTTCATTCAGGGAGAATTTCATGGTTTTCATGGGTCTGTCTGGGGGATTTCTTTCCTCCTCTCTTTGTTTCTTTTGCTGCTTCCTGGAAAAAGCTTTTACTCTACCGTGATCTTTCATGACTTTGTTTAAGTTGGAGGTACAGCCACAGTACAAACACGCATTGTAATTTGCAGTGTTTTCATTTACAGCTGTAAAGTACCTCTGTCTTCCCACTCACAGAGCAGATGGTTATTAGCAGCAGTAATTAGCAGATGCATGTCTGGGTGTTTTGCATGCGGGGGTGCATTATGTAAAGACGGCATGCTAGTCTTAGCTGATAATAGTTGTACAAACAGGGTCCCTTCTGGTTCCAGAAGGCCCGAGCAATCAAAAATGATGACGTTAAGGCTTTAAAATGAAGAGTCCAGGCTATGTTCCTATCTGTGAAGGCTGTACCAGCATTAGCATGGACCTTTGATAGATCATTGTTTTGCAGTGATGATATACCTTAGTGGCTTAAGTGCAACTCACACTCGGTGATCCAGGTGAGCTAATAAATCTTGTGTTTTCCTGTGGTACAACTGTGCCATCAGAGCCCCTGCTGGCATCCGAGGACAACAACTGGTCCTTAATGTAGATTCTTTAGAAACCACTGAGAACAGCTGGGTGCAAACCAGTGTCTGCCAGTCTCCCTGCATCCATGGCAACCAAGTAAACACAGCAGCAAACTGTCAGGTTAAACTTAAGCCTGGCCGGGTGATGTTTCAGTGTCACCCGAAAGCTAACCTCGCACGCTGCTAGATGCCAAATGTGTACTTATGTTGGCATAAATCTGTTTGACTGCCTTTCACCCTCGTTTTTCTTTTTCTTTTTTTTCTTTTTTTTTTGCTCAGTGGTGAAACTTTACAGTAATTAGGTCAGTGAAACTGAGTGTACAACTATGGTAAACGCACAGGGAAAATAAAAGAAAGTAAAATAAAAAAATAAAAGAAAGTATATATATCACTTTGCAGTGGCACATTTTTTATTGCTCCTATTTACCTCATTTACTTTTCAATAACATTCAGAAGGAAAATGTAAGTTCCAATCATAATAGCCTTTATTTGATTTATTTATTATTAATCATGTTCAGATCAATTATTGCCATTACCATGCTCGCTTCTACATGCATTGACTGTCTTACTAGGCACATGGATTTTACACAATATGATATCCTAACATTGTTTTGGTGGTGGCTCAAAGCATTAATGAATGAGTAATTATTCACTAATAAAGCTGCTTCTTGCTGTAAAACTAAAATACAAAAAAAACGTGTATTGGGTTTCACTTTAGAGTACCTTGATGAATAACCATAATCTGTTTATTCACATCATTTCCTTGTTGACGATACCACCTATCAAAGCTTAACTGAATAAACATTAATTTATTAAGTTAAACAAATGTTTGATATTAGCGCAGCTGTTTTGAAAGTGGCAGTAAATGCATTTCATTCAAACACAAGGAGGCCTTAAAGTGATTAAAATGGACACACACATGTTCAGTAGCTTGTATTTTGAATTTATTGCAAACATATGTAGGCTTGTCAGTCTACATAACAGTCACTAATCGTGTTCCTATACTTTCCAAGCTGTAAGTGCAAACACAGCACTCACTTCTCTTTTCAAGGTATCTCTCAGCTGTCGTCCTGACCTCTTCCTGTTTCTGGGGCAGCCTCGCAACACAGTTGACATCATGCATAGAAAAGGCTGTGCGTAATACACAGCTGTATCACATTAGAGGACATTTCATTGAAACGTGTGCCCCTTTTCTTTAACCGTTCACACAGTCTTTGCACTTATCTCGAACCACCGTCACTTCACCATATCCCTCTTATTTAATACAAAATCAAGCATTGATGCAATCACTTTCTTACATTAAACCTCAAAATCAGCAGGTGTTGTGTTTGTTTGTTGTTTGACAAACATTTTCAAGAAAGTTTTCAAAGAAATTACATTATCTCTACGTTACAGTGCAATATTGGGCAAAATTCACCTGAAAACATGAAAAATGTCATTTTCAAATAAAATCAGATTTTAACAAAATTAAACAAATCTACATTGTGCTGCTACCACCAGTGTTTACAGCCATTCATTGCTGACAATGTTGATGACAGGTGCATTAAGTACATTATTATTATTCACAGATAAAAATCATACATGATGTTCATAAAATGCATGGGAGAAATTATGCTTTACATTCATAACAACATTAGAATAGCTGGTTTACTGGAGCCTGCAATTTGTAATATATTACTTATTTAAATTTCACAGGGTTTAAAAATGATATGTTAATGTGGTAAAAATAAAATCATCTAGACTTAGGAAAATATCACCTTGGACACCTGGGGAAACACATAAAAGTTCAAAACTGGGAGGCAGTGTTATCGTTTTTTTACTTCAAAATAAAAAATGTGTTATTTATTTATTTAAAAATGTTTTTTTCTTCATCTCTTAGGTCATTTCTGCCATTTTGTACAAATTTAAAATAAATAAATGTTCAGTAGCATTAGTTGCTTTATTTGCACTGCTCTCATTTTACAATGGAGTAAACTGATTTCATTCAATAGCAAACCTAGAATTTTAAAGGAAGTGTTATTAGTTACAGTTACATATCTCAGTTACATTTACCTCAAAATGAATTAAATTGGGCAACATTAACATGCTCCAAAGAGCAGCTCGTGCACATGAATCAGTTATAATGAAATCAATTCATAAGAATAAAAGTTGCAAAAATTGCATTTTACATTAAGGTACATAGACTGTCCAGCATGTCCAGATACCTTTAATTTGTGTAACTAGGAAACGTGATAAAAATAGCAAACTACATGTTGCAGTATTACTACATGTATGCTTGTATAACTGAGTAAAATCAAGCACGATGACACATGATGCCCCTGCATATTCAAATGGAAACAGGTAAGAAAAAAGAAAAAAATATTCAAATAAAAATATTTGAACATATTTGCTCAGTGATTGATTTAGATTTAAACTGGCATTTCTACGTATGCTATGCAAAAACACTCAAACCAAACACATGACCAGTCTATGCTCACGTCTGCAGCGAAGTAACATAACTTCTCGTTGTACTCACATAATGCTCAAATGCCACACATAACTCACAGGCACAAACACAGACACAGACACACATCAGCTCCCATCTCAGTACACAAAAGTGTAAACTGAACCAAAGCAAATAGAGGAAGTCATCCTCTAAATGTCCCAGCTGGCTCTGACGCATTAGGCCCAACGCTACTTAGTTACCTAAGTAAACTAATAAACTAATAAACCAGAGTCCCAGCTTTGTTTCATCTGACATACACACATAGTGTATTACTCTTCTCCTGAGCATGCTTTAAAAATATAAATGCAGACCACTTCATACAATATATCAGTTATGCAGCTGGTTTGAGCATCATTTCGTGAGTCATGACAGGACGGTTATATAGACTTCAAGACATACATGAGCATGGACTGCTCAAAAACATGGAAATGCTGCTGTGCATGTGAAAAATATGTTGGTGAGTTGTAACACGGCACATAGTAATGCCAGCCGATTATTCTTTAACATATATTTACTTGGGAATTCTTTACAATATATTTATTTTAAATCCAACAATAAATGATTTCCTTTTTTGACTGAACTTACTGCAAAAGAATAAAAATATATACTGATAGTGAGGTCTTAATCTGTCGTGTTTATTTTAATTAAGTGCAGACAAATGGTCCCTGTGTAAAATGTGGATCATATGATGTACAGCAAAAATGTTTTGTTTGTTTATTAAAACCAAGACTATGCAGCCTCCACTGAACAGCAACCACTGTGGCCCAAACATCAAATGAAGGAAAGCAGTACAAAGTCACTTGAATGAAAGATACCATCATCATTACACCCATCTGGCTATTTTTCTTGGTTAAATAAGATTACAAACCTAAACTTTTAAGTGTGAAAATGAATAACATATGATACAGAATTGACTTGCTTGGTATCTATGTTATCTTGTTAATTATTTTACTGGAGCCCATACATTCATTTTCTGTGGCTGATCTTGGTGACAGCAGGCTAAACAAAGTTGCCCATATGTCTTTCTCCCTAGCCACATCCTATGTAATCCCTCCAGGGTATTCTGACTCTGTGCTGTGATCTCTTTCCAGTTGGATCTGTCTGGAATACCTCCAGAGAAATCAGATGTCTGAAGAGCAGAGCCTCTTTCAAATGTCTCAGATCACCCTCTCTTTGCATCACCCTGCGAATGAAATTTGTTTCAGATGCTTGCATCTACAACCTCATTCTTCCAATGACTAATGGTTAGGGTTAGAAAGCAGATCCACCAGTAAGTCGAGAAGTTTGATGCCAGGCTCAGCTTTCACTTCAGCGCTTCCACTCCACACTGCATTACTGCTGATGTGGTACTAATATGTGCTTTCAACCTCTCTGTCCATCCTCTCATGGATGAAGACACTTGGAGTATTAATTCACTCAGAATTCCAAAGAAGATCTGTGTACTGTGGTCTCAGGATCTTCTACATGTTACCTGGCTACTAAGCATCCCCAGTGTCCACAGGAAGTCAGAGCCTTTGCTGTGGCTAGAAGTTGCTCAGTGGTTGACCTCTTTAAAATGGCCCTGATACACTAACAGGATGGACCTAAAGTTAGAAGCTTTAACGCAAAATGATGTAAACTTTATGTAGCATTGTGATACCCAAAAAATAAATAAAAATGGGACCCACCACTTGCTACCTGCACTGTCCCCAACATTCACATGGCATTCAGGACTGTCAGTCAAATAATCCCTACAATGCCCAGGACCTGAGTAAGACATCCTCCGTCCTACCGATCAACTGATGTGTGCAGATGAAAACAGCAAATGCAAAGCACCTCTTTTGATACCTGCTGATACACTAGAATCTCATATTTGTCTCTAGTGCTGCACTGCATTTGCCCACTGGGATAAAGTGGCTACAAGACCGCAATGTACAATACCTAGCTGTTGTCATACGCTTAGAATGAGTGTGACCAAGCATCAACTGCAGCAGACAACCAACATGTGCTCTTGTCAGGCACATCTTTACTTCTTGTTTTACTTTTCTGATAAAAGCACAGGGACCTGTGACATCCTTACACAGTAGTGTTAATGAATTGCACACACACTCAGTAAGGTCAGGTACAGTGTAATGATCACAAGAGGTTATAGAAAACAAATCCTGGGTATGCGGACTTTAATAAAGTTGAATTTTATTTTGCACATATTAAACCTTTTTTAGGTTAAATATGTTTTTTCAAAAGTTACATAGTCTTGCTTAAAATACTTGGCGACAGTAAAATATCAGTAAACCAGTTGCTTTTGGCCAGTAATGAATAACACTGAGCAGGAAGCGAAGACTTGCCTTGTTTCCTTTTGAATAGGCATGCTGCAGGGCACAAACAGCATTTCAACAGATCTAGACAGCAGCTGAATGGAAAGTATTACAAGCCGATTCACATCAGAACTTCAGCAGGACAGCGTGGCAAAAATGTTGAGCTGACCCTATGTAGCACTGCAGTGCGTATACAGTAATGTCTGCTGCAAGTTTAAACAACACAGAACTGGGGGCAGACGATGGTGGTGGAAGTTGTCCTGGGAGTAGATCACGGGGTGGGTGACAGGTGAAAACTGAACTTACAGTGACTGAAGGCAGAATCCTCAGCAGAAACATCTAAAGGTGATAAAGAAGACAAAACGTGGGTGTTAAAGTCAGATGGATGCAGTGGAAACAAGTTGAAAACATAGAGGAGAAAAGTTACTGTGTGGTGCAGTTTGTGAAAGAGCCACTTTTACGAGCCACTGAAACGCATTCACTCTTCAGATTTCCTCAACCTTAACCAGCTGATCAGATTCGGCCAAATCACTGCTGAGGGCACGCTACTAGATTTGTTTACATAGAAGGACAGCAGTGCCCTCCACCTCCTTCTCCCCATTTAGGAATAGGCAGAGGGGGAGGGGGCTATAAAAAGTTGACCCCATCAGAGTCCCGCAGAATCGCCTCCAAGCTGGAGCTGCAACAGCATCTGATCTCTCCGAGCAGCTGTCCTCTCCCTGCATCAGCACAACAAATACTTTGCATTGCCTGACCTTTTCCTCCTGCATCACTATCCCAGCAATCCCCCCCACACATGTCCCTCTGCCCCACCGACACCAGTTACACACACACGTACGCAGACACACATGCACACGCCCTGGTTTCCCTTCACACAACTACTCAACCCCGTGCTAGGCCTCTGCCTGACACGCACCCAGCTGACATGAATCCCTCATGCTCATGGGGATGTATTATTGCTCTGACACATTAGCTGAGAATGGACTGTGGCTAGTTGTAAATGTGTATATGTAAAAGAAAAGAAAGAATATGACACTAAAAAGATTTCTTTTTATAATTTTGCATTTATATTTTGTCTGTTTTGCTGGTGGGTTTTTTTTTATGCCCTTCTTAATTGTTCATTTGGAGAACTGCTGTTGATGTTTGTCAACTCAAATTATTGCCTTGGTAACCTGTCAACCTGTGTTCCCATAAACATCTGCTGATAAAACAAGCATAGCACAAACATAACACATTGTGTGACCTTTTGACAAGCTGTTTATTCGTTACTACTACACCTCTGTTGTAGAGCTCTTTAGGATTTTCTTAAAAAGTGTCAACCAACCAAATAAAAAAAAAAAAATTGCTTCCTGCATTTATATCTCTTTGATCTTACTTACTATTCTGAACTTTTTCTGATTATATTAATGAATTCAAATTATTCAATTTTAATTCATAGCTACAATCGCATCATTAGTAATTAGTAAGTTCCAAAGTTCAAATTTAGATCAGTATTTAGGTCCGTGGTTCAATGGTACAAAGTCATAGCTGGTGTTACAGGTCAAAATGTATGCAGTTTAAAATGGCCTGAGAAGTAAGGTTGGAGTGTAAGTTAGACACAAAACAATGTTAAATATTGTGCGTTTGTTTTAGTAGTTTTGAGTGTTAGAATGAATTTGTTTGTCAGTGAACTGAAATATTTTTCAAATTTAGGGGAATGTGAGACTTCACTTGAATTCGATATAAACTTAGTAATTTGCGTGATGAATGTGCCTTTGCTTTGAAGTTACATAAATGTGAAAATATAAGGCTGAGATTAATGTGGTATTTCTTAACATTGCTGTGACACCGGGTCCATAGAACCAAGATTTCCTGTCCATGGTTTTGAAGCTTTGTGATGCTTATACTACTTACTTCAGATTATTTACTTATTTTTTTCTTTCTTTCTTTCTTTATCTTTAAAATGATGCATAATGTATTTTCAGACAGAAGTTTCTGTATCCAGCCATATTTCAGAAACCTTGTATTATTTTGAAAAAGAAATCTAAGACAACTACTGACTGTAGTCTGTAGTTTATCACAATTTATTGGTGAACTACAAATATAACTCCTTATTATTCTATTACTGTAAAACTTTTGAAGTGAAAACTTTAAAACCATTGCAAATAAAACTTAAACTATTTGTAAGGAAAATATGCTGCAGTACCATTTACCACCACAAAGATCTCTTTTTTTAATGTGAATTTCGCAGTACTGTGAACTCAGGTTTTTGTTTATTATATAAAATTATTTACAATTATTTCCTGATTTGCATAAGCTTTACATTTAAACTACATAGTCAATTATTCTGTGAAATTAGCGATCAGATTATTTTAGCCTCCCCAAGTCCATGTATCTCTCTGAACCCACTGCTTGGCTTACTTGCTTAAAATAAATTAACATTATATTGGCTACATTGTGTCCACCTTCACTGCATAATAAACATTTTGCACCTAGGAGTTAATTATTTTGTAATCTGTGAACTGATTATTTCTCAAGATATTTGTTGGATTTGTGAAATGTCACAAACAAGGAACGAACACACTAATAAACTGTAAAGTTATACGAGTAATTAAAACATTTATAACAGATTAAGAATAACTTGATGTGAGGTGTCACTAACTGGAATAGTTTCCTGTGACACTTTCCAACCCTGAGAATAAACCATGTAAACAAAGTCGTCTCACACTATCAAAATAGCCCGACGATGTGTAATGCAGAGAAAAGCTCTGAGCCATGGCTGAAAATCCAATCTCACTGCAAGTCCAGCCGAGCTCAGTGGACTCGGGTTACCTGTCATGAAGCTGCTGCGTGTCTATTAACATGTCACTGTTATAGCATCCAAGCTGGACTGCTGCTTTGACCACATTTATGGCACAAAATAATGAAAAAACACGAGTTGGTGAGGTCATCTGAATTTAACACACGAGCACCCTCGGAATGTGAAACTCTATAAGTCTTGGTACGGACTTCAGGAGATTCCTTGAAAGTGACAGCATTAAACTCTGTTGAGATTTTATGTACTGAATTTGGCTACAACCACATTTGTAAAGAGGCACTTGCAAAATGTGCAGCGCTTAAGAAATGTATTATTCACATGCAATAAAAACAACAAAACACAAATATTTCAGTAATCTGTCAAAACCTTGCTTAAGACTAAAAATTACTGAATTCACTGAACAGAATTAATGTTTTTATATCCAGATTTGAGCACACTGGACTTCTCTGTCTTTGGTGTCTGAATTAAAAAAAAAAAAAAAAAGTGCTTTTTAATGTGTATTTTTTCAGCTTTTTTGTAAAATAGTACGTTTGAAAAATCATAATTAAACAACAATAATTAGATTTGAGCATTAAAGTTATCATTTTAAATAAAGACCTTAAATACGCTGGCAGATTAACCATTACAGTAACCTAAGAAAGATCTTGGTGATTACCCTAACCCTCTATTTAATGTGGCTGCTGCATAAACCTTATATTATTTGGTGGTGGCGTAATTAGGTTAAGTGCTGAACCAGAACAAATTGGTTCACAATGATATCTTTATTAATTTGAAATAAGTGCAGAGGCACCTTATCATATATTAAAACTGAAAAATGTGTTTTAAATACGTGCTTATTTTGAATATGATGCCAGCAACATGCTTCTGAAATGTTGGTTCAGGGCATATCTCTCACTGTCTTCTATGGTATCGTCTTTTAACAGGTGTTTGAAAAGTGCTGAAGCAATTTCTGCAGTTTTGAAAGCCAAACGTTTTCCCATTCTTGCTTGTTACAAAACCATCTCCTAGACGGTTTTTGGCCTCAGTTAGTTTCCAAATATGTGCACAGCCTGGTTTACAATTATTAATGAAATAAACAAAGCCTTGACAGCATATGCTGCTTGAAGATCTGTATGTATCAGTTAGCATTAATTGGGCCTTTATAGGTGCCAAAGCCAACCCCTCACCCAACCTCCAACACCACCAATACCCTCAAGAATATCTGTTGTTTAACTGTGTCCAGTCAACACTTTACATGCTTAAAACCCTGTTACTAATTAAGCAATTCAATTTGGAGGTATTTTTATTTTAGCCTTTGTACAACTTTTCCAGTCTTTTGCCCCTGCCTAAATCCGAGGTGGGGCTTTGTACACCAAAAAGCACTGTAGATGAGCAATACATGTATATCAAAAAGTATTATAGATCATGATCAGGACAAATCTTAATGAGAATTTGCCTGAAAAGCTAGATTTATGTGCTGAGTGTACTGAGCAATTATTTTTCCATATTTCAGAAAAAAAAATATTGTTCTACAGAAATTTCAAATCCAATTGTTTTTGCTTTTTATCGCTCTTTTTTCAGATTGGGAAAACATTTTGCTTTGTGTGTGTGTGTGTGTGTGTGTGTTTGTGTGTGTTTGCTGTTTTTAAATGCTATTTATTTAAATGCACTATTATTCCTTCCACCCTTTGTTTCTAATCAGGAATTGACTGCAAATATACATTATGAGATCACACACAGGAGATTTTGAGCAGTCATATTGATATTAAGATTCTGAGCAAAACTTACAAAAAAATAAATATCTTTTATCTGCTTCCAACAGAATAGATTCAAAATTTACAGGATGCTTTTTGTTTCACTCAGACGCAGGCAAGAAGAGCGGCTGGAGTGAGGTGAAATCAGGTAAATACTGAGTCATACAAGCTGCCAGTCTGAATGAGCAGGTGAAAAACTTACATCACGAGACGTTCTCTTGGTCACCGATGCTCCACTACGAAGCTCATCGTTGTGCCATCAAAGGAGGGAGGGGCAATGATTCTTGGACCTTGCTGCGTTGTGATGCTGATGACTGGCTTTCTCTCTGAGCTCCCGCCACTTCCCCTGGTGGTCAAAAGTCCCAAACTCACAGGTAACTGCAGCTGCGCCTGTGAAGTTTCTCCTGTTGAACTGTAATACGCACTCTCTGTGCCTGCTGTCTTACTTTCTGGCTGAGGACTTCTGGTCTTTTTGATATTTTCTCCACCTGCATCTTCAGAATGACATGGGGACTGTGGCAATACCGTCTGGGCTGCTAAAGTGGGTGAGGAGATGAAGCCTGGGTAGATCATGTAGGTGGGGGCATATCCTCCTGGGTTAAGTGCCATGGGAGACACAGAAAGAGGCATCGGGGTTACAGGTGCCACAGGTGAATGAGGCATGGGTACATCCACATACTGACCTGTTTCAGGGTCAAACAGTCTCTTAGAGGTGGCTTTAATGGGAGTGTCCACCAAGTAATAATGTCCAGTTGTGGGGTCCACAAGCATCTTGCGCTGGGTTTGTTGTGCTGGCTCTCCAGTAGAAGGTGTAGGCGACACATTTGGGAGGTAGGGAGAGAAACAGAGCACCTGCTGTTGTTTCTGAGGCCCTGTTGCTGCTGTTGAGTGATGGTAGATGCTCGTGCCTGGGTACTCCATGATTAACGGAGAAGTTTTCTGCTCAGGTGCCTTGAGGTCAGCTGCATTGACTTTACTGTTATTTGAATTGCCCTCCTTCGAATCGTGCTCTGGGTTCGAAAGTTTGATTTCATTTGTGTAGGCCATCCCTGGTATGGTTAAATAGTTCTCAGAGTCTGAGCAGCCCTGTGTAACAGAAGGATTAGTGGGGCTGATTTTGACCTTTCCATTCTCCACCTGGCAATGTTTTGGCTTCTCTATTTTCACCGACAGTGGAGCCGCTGGAGTTTTGGAGCTTTTCACAGTTGGTGGCACTTGAACCGCAGAGCTGCTGTCTGAGTTAACACTGACGCAAGCCTTGCTGCCAAAATGGAGGACGCTTTTGTTAGTAAATGTTTTGCTTTGTTGTGTTTTAAAAGCATCACTGTCATATGGAACATGGATGACGTTGAGGGCTCTTTTGTCTTCATGCAGCCTCCCCATTTCTGGCTGAGGAGTCCTTTCGGTGCTTGCCGCCTCTGGCACGTCTGCTCCCTGCTCCTCCCTGGCAATAAGCGACAGCACATGGCTATCTGTGATGGGGCGTGGAGCCTGACTCTTGCGCTTCCACTCATTCTTGTCAAAAAAATAAAGCTGCTCCATCGTTTTTACAGCAGCTTTTATTTTCTCCACTGCATCCTGTTTTGGAGCTGCTGCCTCATTTCTCCTTTCTGCCGTCTCACCTGCAAACTTCTCCTGCCTCTGTTTCACCAGTTGAGTTGTTTGAATGTCTGATTGGTCAGGGCACCCCTGCTTGGTTACGACTGGTGGTGCCCTGTTAGCCACACAAGCAGAAGGTACAGTTTCACTCTGGGGATTTTCAGATGTTGCTGCTTGTTTCTGTGCTGCAGTTTTCTCTGACTTGACATTTGTTTTAACAGAGTTGCATTTGATCACAATAGGAGACGGTAATAAATGTTTAACAGGCTCTGTTTTTGCCTTTTCCTCGAGTTTATCAGCTGCTGTGGAACATTTACTGCCACTATTATTCAAGGAAACAAAGCGATATGAGCTTTTTACCAACTTGCGTACATCCCTTACGTGATATATTGGTGTTTGAAGCTTGCATTTGGTGTCTCTTATGTCTCTAACAGTGAAATTTGGAACCCTGTCGGCTGCTGACAAAATGGGGACTCTGGTATCATCTGCTGTCCTGAACGTGTTGACATTGTAACTTATTTTAGGGGTTAGGAGATTGGCAATATTCAGCGTGCAGCCTTTATTTTCTTTCACGCTTCTCAGACATATTTTTATCTCGGGTTTCTTCCCTCCCTTCTCATTTTCTTCTTTGTTTCCATTATTACTCGCTTTCAGCTCCTTTTCACTTTTCTGTGAAGCAGCAGGTGTGACAGAGTCAGGTGCGTGTCTTAGTAAATCTGAAAAGTTCCTCTCCTTTGAGTGTAGCTGGCAACTTGGAACAAAAAGAAGTTTTGACAGCATGCTGCTGGTGTCTAATCCTTCCTTTGCTGCAGTCTGTGTGCCGCTTACAGATGGAGGTTCGGCCTGTTTTACAGGTTCTGGATCATCTTCTTTTAATGATTTAGATGAAGTGCTTTCACTGTGGATGGTTGGATCCTTTTGGAGTTCATCCTGTCCCTTTTCTGAATCATCTGGTGCTTTGCTGCCTTTTGTTTCCTCTCCATCACCACAGGAACTCTCTCTGCCAACCTCCGGACGCTGATCATCAGCAGAATTCACAGTGAATCCTGAGCCCGATTCTGATGTTTGCCTTTGTAGGCCCCGTCCCGGACTCCTTTCTCTCATCACCTCTGGATCTTTTATCTGAAAACAGGGGGATGTGTCACAGATTTCACCCCTCTCCATTTTGCGCTCCTGCTCAAATTGCATCTTTTTGGAAATCACATTTTTCAAAAGACTTGATGCAAAAATTGCCCTTTTGTGGGTATCTCCTAGGTTATCTGTGTGATGATACTGCATCTCACACCCAGACCTGGCCAGCACAGCCCCGGCAGCCCCATTGGGTCGTGCCTTTTTGGGGCACTTTGAATCGGCTGTTTCATGTGATTCAACATTACAGCGGAAATTCAACGTGACACCGCGCTGCACTGGCTGAACGTGGTCTTTCACTTGGATCTTTTTGCTGGAAGATGATGCTTGCTGTGAAGTTATTCTTTTATTTAACGCGTATGTTTTGTTTTGCGGGGTTTTCGTGCCGGTAACAGACTTACCATGCTTCTTACTTTCCACGGTCTTATTCATTTCCAGCGTTGCCCTGGAAGTCTTGTGCGCAATTACGCTGCGCTCTCTGCCTCGCGTTATGTTTCCGTAATTCCAGTCTACATAAGCCGACCACTTATTGAGGCCATATTCCGAGACAGAAGATTCACTAGAGGTGCTAAGATTAATAGCATCGAAGTATGGACATGCCAGGCTCCGGAAAGACTTGGCGGTTAAATTACGCACCTCTTTATCAGCGTCATCCAGCTCACTGATCGAGCTGGACGCTCCGCTGGAATACTCATTAATATCTTTCCGTCTCAGTTTGGTTGCAAGGTGCTGACGGCCCGGAGCAGGGATGAAATATGGGGCTCTGTCGCACAGGGGCCCCGCACTGGCGCCAGGGCTCACAAAAGAGAAATTGCTCTTGTCTCCACAGTGTTTCGTGTACCCAGAGAAGCTGTTGTCAAATACATTAACTGGGTCGTTTACTGCTCTAGAGGAGGTTTTTATCGACAGGTGGATTTTCCCCGCACTAAGGTCTTCACTTGGATTTTTACACACGCTTTCGTCCGAGCTGGCGCATTTGTCCGAATCACAAAGATCGCTCTCCTCCTGCTCAGTGCTGACAACTGTTTCACCGAGATTTGACTGCACTTTCGCCTGGCCCCTGCCCTCTAGTATCAGAGTGCCCTCCTGAGTATCATCGCTTTCAAAAGAGGCGTAATCCACAAAGGAATAGACCAGGTTGTCGTCTTCAAACTCCCAACAGGTCCCGCGGCCTAAATCGTAATCTACGTCGTGGTCGAGCTCGGTCAGCTGGATTTCGTGTGTGGTGATATAGTGGGACTCGTCCTCCACGGTGTCGGAGCCGCAATGGTCGGACAGCACGGCGCTGGCGCCGTCATCGGACTCTGTCTTGCTGTTCAGATACATGTCCGTGTACCGGAGCTCATCACTTTCACTGCACACATGGTCGCTGCAGTCACTCGGGTTGAGCTCGGCCTGGCGCTGATTCTCATTCTCGGAGTCCTGATCAGTGTTGGGAAGTTTGGTCAGAGTTTCCGACCGGGGCTCACCCGATCCGAGCCCGGGGACGGTGTCCTGCTTGTCCTTGCTCGAAATGATTTTACTCTTTCGTTCCTGCTCCCCCTGTTTTGAACTGTCGCATTTGATAACAGACAGCTGGTTCCCTACACCCGTGAAAGTCACTTTAACCGTTTTGGGACAGTCAGGTTTTACGTCCAGATCCACATAATTGGACTCGTCGCTGTTTGTCTCGGTGGCGTGGTCCTTACCGCCGGTCTTGTCCTTATCCTTGTCATCTGTGAGCAGCTTCCTGTGAAGTCCGGTGTCATCTTGGTAAGTGAGAGTTTTCTCCGCTGCTTCCATTTAGTCCGGTCTTACCGTCAGGTGGTCCTCGTTTACGATGTTATCCTGACACAGGACGGAAAACTCTGCAGGCTGGAGGGACGGAGGGGGACAGAGAGCCAAGAGAGAGAGAGAAAGAGAGAGAGCGAGGGGGGGTAGGAAAGAGAGAGAGAGAGAGAGAGAGGAAAGTCCCACGATGGTTTCTCTAATGGTCTCTCTCAGGCTCGAGCAGCTACTTTATTTTTGTAGCAACAGATCGGTCTTCTGAAATTAACATCCAAAAAGTTCATTTTCAGCACCTTTTCTCGAAGAACAGCTCCTCCAGAGTCCATTAAGTTATTAGTTTCACTTACATAAACAATACAAGCATTGCTCAATATTCTTTACATTTGACTCATTAACAAAAAGTAGGTGTATTTTTTAAATGTAATTTATTATTATTATTATTATTATTATTATTATTATTATTATTATTATTATTATTATACATTTCTATTTTTTTATTATTTACTTATCTGTCCTGAAACCATAAAATATTTTTAAAGGGGAAGATTTGGTTTTGGAAAGTAGTATTTTTTTTAAATGAAAAAGTGGCACATTTTAAACAAGTCATTTTCAACATTAGTATTATTTTCTTTCCAACAACAGTTACACTTTGTTTTCTAATTGTGCATAAATATAAGACCATGAAATATAGCAAGATATTCAAAGTGTGGTCAAACATAAAGAATTGAAGCAAGATTTATACCCAGTAAGGAAAGAAGGCTGCCCCATCAAAAGCTAAAAGAAGATATAAAAACCAGGAAAACGTTTGTCAAACCATAAAAAACCATATCCATGTTCGTGCATGAAAATGTAAGTGCGTTGAAATAAAAAGCAAATAATCTAGAGAAAGGAAAACAAAAGTTGCTGTAGCATGAATACCAGATGTAACATTTGTGGACACGTGAATGTGCTCAGTGCTTAACCCACTCACCGAAACAGCTGTGAACATGATGGAGAGAAACTTTCACCATCAGCTGGTGGAGAACGACATTTTTTTTTTTACACGTGTTGAGCTCATTCCACATCACACCCAGAGCCATTTGGGGCTTGGCAAAAAGTTTGGGTAAAATGCATGAAGGAATATTTTCATGATGATTATTTGCTAGCAGAGACAATACAGAATCCTTATGTCTTGCCTAATAATAATAATAATAATAATAATAATAATAATAATAATAATAATAATAATAATAATATAGTTATGAGAGGTCTGCCTAAGTGTTGAAGACACAAGTGTTGTTTCTGGACTCGGCCCCAGTTTGGTGGTATGCAGCTAGGAGGGGGTGGGCCGACAGTTGCTGCATGTGGAGGGCACACTGACAGCAATATCAAGGACAGAGGCCACCGGCATAAAGCTTTTGTCACCCTCAAATCCCACTTCTGCTCTCAGTGCCACTAATGTGGTGTAGGGCAGCGGTGAAAACAACTTTAGCATATTTATTTAAGGGGTGTACTAAAGTGCATTTTGGGATTCCATGGACTATGCTTTACACTGGCGTCCGATTGGGAACACCTGGAGTAAAATATAATTGTATATAAAGTAGTATAGCTTCACCTCAACTGGTGATATTAGTAAAATATTACCCTATTAAGACAGAATGGAACAGCAAAATAAATATTACTCATCAGGGGTCTAGAGTACAAGTAGCCTATAGGTAAACTGAGATCTTCTCCCATTGCTGTTGTTGACACATTCACCTAATAGATGAATGGATTAAGGGTCACAATTCATTAGCGCAAAAGAAAGAGAAATAAAAAATGAAAATAATCCATAATTTCACATTCATTACACTAAACAAGGGTAATGAATGTCATCCCGTGAGACATATGACTGCCCCAACCCCCACCGCTTCCTCGCCCCCCTTCATATAACTCAAATGTGAGCTATTAAGCATTTCACAACACACGCAGGTTGAAGTGAACTCCACAAAGCTGATAAATTTAGGTAGCTATTTAAAATGGGGACACCGCTCACGCAAGCAAGTTGAGATCAGTTTCTTACACTGGCCACATTAAAACAGCAGGTGCTAAATCATGAGCACCATTAATCAAAGCTTTGAACGGTCCATGCGAAGACTTTTTTCGAGCCTAATTTTCACCCTCGCACCTCAAATGTTGATGCAGAACAGAGAGGATTGATACCCAATACGTGCACCGCACTGACAAGAACCATTTCACAGGGAAAGATAAGCTGAACAAAGCCTCACTCTACATTAATATAGTAGCAGTCTATACTGTACAGATAGTACAACACTGTGATGTGTAGAATATAATATTTGCACTATAATACTGCAATGTAAACTGTTTGTTGATTTACATCAATATCCAGTATTTAATCATCCAAATGCTTTTTTCACATCCTTATCTAGATCCTCTACTTTCTTTTGATTTTTTTTAAGGTACTGTCATAGTAAGATTTTTTTCTTTTTGTAATTTCTTACCTAAATTAATGACTTGAGCTAAACATTTCCATTTCTATGACTGTTTGTGTTCACCAGTGTGGAACTGGAGATAATTAAAGCAATGTTTTAAATTCTACTTTAAATATCTAATTACACACAAAATGAAGAAGTTTCTAATAAACATCATTTTTTTTAATATGTTTAGGAGCACTGAAAGCATTTAAGCTTTACTGGTAGATTAACCTTACAGCTCCCTGATGTGACAGTAGGTCCGCGACTGCCAGATGTAAAAGAGAACTACAGATCATTTACTAAAATAGATGTGGCACAACCACGACATCACTCTCACACAAAATCCATTTTAAACATGAGAATTTGTGTGATGTATATTGCTCATATTTAACACAAACTGGTACACAGCATGCTGTCGTGACATGTTTATGTTTTAGGTACCATGCGGCAGTACTGGTGACCTTCTGATACTCACTCCTGAGCCCTCTGCAGCTTCTAAGTGGGAACATTAGAAGTCAGAGAGCCTGAACACCTGCTGTGAAGCAGTCCCCAGCCAGACACCGCACTTCTCTAGGTTAAGTTCCCTATCCTTCAAAGGTTTCATGGTTCAAAGGTTCAAAGGTCACCTTTGGATTTGCAAGTGTTGTATGGAAGTTAGTTTAGAGGATGTTATGGATTAGAGAGTTACCCTAAACCAGTGATATTGACAGTTTACTTAAAGAGGAAAAGTGATCACTCTGACAGTGTCATTCCCGGTGAATGGGTTCAATGAGTGTGTTTACCAGTATCTAAATACCTAAATATAACTTCCAGATCTCAGGTGAATGATAGAATTCCCTTCACTAGCAATCAAGGTAAAGGCTATACTGGGTTTATTATCAAAATATGGCCTGCCTTAATTTAGCAGTTAAGAAAAAACTTGTATGGGTTACCTTCCTCATTATGGTGACATCACTTACATGCGTCCTCTCTCTTCTACATTTCATTCAAGACTCTGAGTATCACAGTTCTTTATGTTTTATATCAAACTCATTGTTCAGTACAAGTCACTGAGTGACTTCTTAATTGGTTTACTGGCCCTCTTGAAACCCAAGGAAACAGCAGTGGTATGTAACTTTTACTTACAAAGTCTTACTGGGTAAATTACATTTGCTTCATTTCTCCCATCTTTGTTTTATTTGAGTTTATATTTTATGTGACTTTGTAATGGTGTACCTTCTTGGCCAGGTCTCCCACAAAAGAGATTTGACTCTCAAAGGAGGAAAAGAAACAGAGAAGAGAAGAGAAGAAAAGAAAAGAAAAGAAAAGAAAAGAAAAGAAAAGAAAAGAAAAGAAAAGAAAGGTAAAAATATCACAATTGGGGAAAGTGACATATTCATCTAAAAATGAAAAAAGGTGATCACAAAACATATTTTAAAAAACACTTTCCAACATATATCACCCACTTCCTATTAAAGTACTTTATTATAAAGGCATAACAATAGAAAACAAGCTATTTGGTTATTTTTTAGTAATGTTATCAGTTCAATAAAACCCTGGCTGAAAAATAGTAAGGTATGAAAATAATAAATAAATAAAAATAACGATAATTAATAAAAATAAATAAAAAAGACTTTTGAATATGATAGAGGAGAAAGTTGCTGCAGACTAATAAAGGGATGTTAAAATATATTATATTTTTTTTCTATAAATATATATATATATTTTCCTCACTCACAAAATTTCATGTTTGTCATTTGTTATTGTTGTCATTGCTTTGCAAATAATTGCATTTTACATTCTACATGCAGCTGTTGGTATTCCAGAGCTTCTGGACTAAAAGTGATTTACATGCCATTGTTATGTATATTCAGCAATGCATTGTAACAACATTATTAACATCAAAGGTATTTTAAAACTTGTTTTAGTATTTACTACATTAAAAAAAAATGTTGACAGTAGTTATTAACTACCGACATACTTTTTTTTATAAGGAGACATTATGAAGTGGTACTAATTTTCTTTACAAAATCTTTTTGATTGTAAGATTGGATGTCAGTAGAGAGAAAACAACACAAAAACAAATCCCACATTAACAGGACTATCTCTGCTGTCTCTCAATATATGCATTTATTACTTTGTCCCACTTTCTTCTCTTCAGGATCAAAATCTGTTCACTCCCCTGATTGAAAGTGGCATTTTGCCTGATATGAGTCAAAAGAGAAAAAGTTATTCATTTCTGTGATATCTTTGTGTCTGTCAGAAAATGTTTCATCCTTCATCCTTCATCTGACACAACCAGTTACACACCTGTGAACGAGGACAGAAGAAGACAAAGCTGTTTTAGTTACCAAATGGAAAAAAGTGCAATTTGTTGTATTCAAGTTGCAGAGATATCTAAAATATGAACAAATAATGATGTTTTTAGTGTGTCGGGGTTCCCAAAACTCAGACACCCCTTCATGTTTGTGTAGATTAAAACACATGTAAAAATAAATGAAATATAAAAATGCATCTCTCAACTTGTATTTCCAGTTCTCTAATTCCATCTTAATCACTGTTTAGAAAGAAATAACTAAGAGATGTTTGCTCTGTATCATCTGGTGGTCCTGAGTGTTTAGGAGTACTCTAGCCTAAAAACAGCAATGCAAGAGTCAGAGCTGTCGTGAATTATGCCAGCAATGGCAGACATGTACGGTTGCTCCCTTCTGGCTATGGCTATTCGGTTTCACTCATGCTGCCAGACTGCTAGGCTACCAGCAAAGGTCAGCCCCTTGTTAGGACCTGGTGGGACAACTTACAGCCCTATTGTTGTGCTCCTTTAAATGAATAATGACACAAACCTGCGTCTGAAAAAACTTGTGAAGAGCAGTGTCTGTAATCATAAAAATCATAATAAATTCTTATAAGTAGCTGCATACGATGGACAATCTTGGTTTATGTCTCTTAATGTAATGATGTAATGACTATTATTACTTCATTAAATACAGTTTTGTCAAAAAGTATTTGTCCCTTTCCTGATTTCGTTGTTTTTTGTCATCCTTGCATGTTTCAGATCATCAGACATTTAATAACAGACAAAGAATGCAATTTTGAAATTATGATTTCATTTATTAAAGTAAAAAAGCAATATGTGACATGGCAATTAGCCCCTAAACCTAATAACTGGTATAATAAGCCTACAATCAGTTTAATATGTTAAATGTATTTAACTATACATTTAACAATTTAAGCATTAGAGTATCTTTAGGACAGCAGATATACACTCACCAGTCATTTAATTAGGTACACCTTGGATGAACTCTTCTGGTCATAGATACAACATGGTGCTTTAAACATTCTGCAAATATTTTGGTCCATATTGACCTGATAGCATCCCACTACCACCACATCCTACAGGTGCTTTACTGGATTGAGATCTGGTGACTGTGAACTCATTCTTATGTTTAGCAAACCAAGTTTAGATGATCTGAGCTTTATAGCATGACATGTCATCCTGCTGAAAGCCATCAGAAGATGGGTACCTGTGGATGGACATGGTCAGCAACAACACTATCAAATGGGGCAATCTTTTTTCAATCTTGTGTTTCCCAGTTTTGGTGATGCAGTGTAACTTGCAGCCTCAGTATGTGGCATATTCATCTGCTTCAGGACTTGAAGTGTTCTGTCTTCAGAAATGCTTTTCTACATACCTTGGTTGTAATGAGTTGTTCAAAGGCTCTCAAATCACCTTTCTTCCCCATTCTGATGTTTGTTTTAAACTTCAGCAGGTCATCTTGACCACGTCTGCATACCTAAATGCATTGAGCTGCTGCTGATTAGATATTTGTGTTAAGGAGCAGAAGAACAGGTGTACCTAATAAAGTCTGTATATTTTAAATCAGATGGTTGTAAAGAAAAAAGGAGGAGAAGAATATGATAAAATCATCAGGAAATAGTAAATAAAGACTCGGGGCAATCACAGTTCTCAGAAATTCTCAAAACCTTCTATTAAAAAACTCATTTTGAAAACCTCGAAGTCATTTTCACTCAAGACAGAAACAAGAATGAATGAACAAACTTTACAAACCTGATACTGTGTCAGTTTTTGCTTCACCAACCCAAATAAAATTAACACTTTCTATTAGATTTTGGATGTTAAAATATCAAAAATTAAACAGAACAACTATAGCAGGACGACAGCTGCTTTCCCTCCATGTTAGCAAAACAGTTGCCGCAGTGTGGTTCCTCTTTCTTTATCAGCAGCTTCCCTCTAGTGGTGCACTTTCTGCACTGACACACTACACTACTGACTGGTAAACAAAAGTTTGGTTACCCTTAGGCAAATCACACTTTGTTTATTTCTGAAAAAAGGAAACATGATTAAAAAATGTGTCTTCTCATGTTAAAGCTTTGTACTGCCTTTTGTCCTACAAACTTAATATTAAAGGTCAAGCATTGTGTGTGCAACATGACAGGGGTCTGTAAGTCTTACTTACCTTATTAGCACTCAAGATATGTGGGAAAAGTCACTGACAACCAGAGACTCACCTAAGTAACTTAAAAACAACTAACAAAGCAAATAATAGGATTACATGGGGACATGAAAGTACTCCAAGAAAAAAAAAAAACAACAAAGAAGAAAACTTAAAATAACGCAAATGAAAAAAAAAGCTCCTACAAACTAACATGATCCAAATAATATCTCAAATCCACCATGACGTACTTGGAGAAAATCACATAGAGTAATCTTGAACAGTTAGAGGGCTGAAATTCATAAACTGGTTCATGTCCTGACGTTTTGGTTTTTTTTCACCCCTTTGCTCTCCAGAATCAGAACTATATTAGCAAAAATTAGGTATAAAGTCACTTGCCTTTGCTCCGGGTGGAGTTTAGTTAATTTTAATATGATAAACAAACTTCCATTTGTTACTGTGACTTCTTTTAATTTTACCCTCATTTTTGTGTTTTTGTATTTTTTTAGTTAGCTTATTATTAAAAACAGACTTTTAGTCTCAGACTTTATCTTTTTAAACAAAGCTTATGAGAATAATAATAATAATAATAATAATGATAATAATAAAACAATCACCAGAAGAGTGCATTTGGTGAACTGATGACTTTTCTGTTTCTTTTTTAATATAGAAAATGAATTGAGCCTCTGAAATGCCTCTGTACCAGTTGGTAACTACAGCTGAGAGGAAAATTCAACTACCAGGTTAAAAAGTGCAATTAAATCTCTTCCTGGTATGTGGAGGGACTTTATTGGGCTATTTTCATTGGTACTTTCTGCATAGTTATGCAGAATGTGTCACGTGATGAAATCCACGACAGACGCGGGCAACTATTATGACAGTATTAATGCTCTCCATGGTGCTGAAAAACCGAGGTCTGTTTGTGTTTTCTATTGATTGCCCCACTTTGAATGCGTCTTTAAGTCGAGTACTTATTAAATGCACATATACACAAACTCTGCTGTGAAGTCTTTCGCTACAAATCGCCTCTGATCACTGACGTCCGACACCAAAGCAGCAGCCCTCCAGGACGCAGCTGCAGCCGTATCAGCCTGTGTCAGGGCTTTCCACTGTAGTGCTGCATTCTGATGTCGCCCAGCGGATACACAAACGACACGCTCAGACCTCGCGTTCAGTCGCTGTTTTTAATGTGTACGAAGCATCATGACACTTGCTAAGCAGTGGCTGGCCGGATTCGCGCTCCTGTGCTTTTATGTTGCAGCTGAATCGAAAAAGAATTTCAAATGCCCTTCAGGATGCTCCTGCACAAAGGAGACCATCATCTGCGTCGGCACTTCACAGATCCCCCACACTATACCGAAAGAGATCAACTCCCTGTAAGTACATTTCTTTGGCTATGAAGAGGATTATTAAAATCCTTCAGTGAATCACAAGATTTATAAATATTAATACCGCATTCAGAAGAATAATTGACTGCCTGTAGTGGGATTTCGTGCCTGACGTGTCTGGTACAGACTGTTAACATGTCCCTAATGTCTTTCACTCAACAGAAGCATGGTTAATGGATCAATTGCGGAAATTACAGAGGGGATGTTTTCACTTATGCCTTCTCTTCAGCTGCTGTAAGTACCCACTGATTACTTGGTGATTATTGACGTCTTAGAGCAGTCACACCCAAACAAATAAAGCACACGGATTTATTATTGGTTAAGTTGTTTTTGGTTGCTTTATACTGGGAATCAAACAACTAAGAGGTGTTTGTTTAAAGGAAAGTTTTAATATTTTAAGTTGTAAAGTTTTTTTGTTGTTGTTTTTTACCTTTACAGGCTTCTTAATGCAAATTCTTTGACCGCAATCAAAGATGATGCTTTCTCTGGTCTGCCTCATCTAGAATATTTGTGAGTATTATTAAACAACTGCTTTCATAATCTAAAAAAATCTCAGTCACCAACAACTTTTAAACTTATCCCAATACCCAATGCCCCCCACCAGTGGAGCAGAAAATCAAAAAAATAATAAATAGTGCACATGTGCATTTCAGACATGACAAAATAAATTTATCTGACTCTCATCAATGATAAATCTGTTCTGTTATTATTCATGGAACAGGTTCATTGAAGGGAACAAGATAGAAACCATCACCAAAAATGCCTTTCGTGGTCTACGAGGGCTGACTTATCTGTAAGTTTTGCTGTCATCTTCTCTCCTAATCATGACAACTGCAACCGCAACATTTCACATTTAAAGTGAAAAAACAAAACAAAAACAGAATTGTGGGGATTGTTTCATTCCCATTCTTTGTTTCTGGTTTAGCTCACTTGCAAATAACAAGATAAGGTTTCTGCCGAGGGGTCTCTTTTTTGACTTGGATTCGTTGCTGGAAATGTGAGTAAGCAGTTGTTGTGTCAGCAGTGTGTATGTGGGTGTGTTTAAGAGAGAGCCAGAGAGAGAGTGTGTGTTTTTCTAACTGAAGCTGACTCAGACTGCACTTGGCAGTGTTCAGCATTAAATCCTCCAAGTGGTATGATATCTCTCTCTCTCTCTCTCTCTCTCTCTCTCTCTATCTATCTATCTATCTATCTATCTATCTATCTATCTATCTATCTATCTATCTATTTTGTTTTCCAGTCCTTTGTCATTTTTTTCTCTTGTCTTAACCCTTTGTTGTTGATCATTCCCTCTGTGATGCATCAGAGATCTGCGAGGCAACTCTTTCCAGTGTGGCTGTGAGAACAAGTGGCTGATGACATGGCTGAAAAACACAAATGCCACAGTATCAGATGTCTTGTGCGCAGGCCCCAGTGACATGAAGAGCAAGCGCCTCAATGACCTTCCTATTCCACCAGGCGAATGTATTTCCACAGGTGAAATAACAAGGGCATGATGAAAGGCATTTCTGTCATGCTAAAATCAATAAAAGAGTTGAATAATTAATCATTTGCTCTCAAAAAGAAACAGATTCAAGGTTTGCTAACATGTTTCCTCCTGAAAACATCCACATATCCACGCATGCTGCATAACCTTTGCAAAAAAACAAACAAAAAAACTCACAATACGTTTATATTTGCAGACATAAGAATGAAACTGAGAGCCAAATGCCTGTTCCAAATCTCACAACAATCCACACAGCAGTTGCTGAGGGTTGTCCAAAACCTTATGGTCACTGCAAATGACTGGTAAAAAACATACAATATGAATACGAATGAGGCTTCTCAAAGCACTGAAATGTAACTGAAGCTGCGAGTATGTAAATTTCTGTGTTTTCACTTAATCAGCAAACCAGCAGTTTCTGTTTTTGTCTGCATCTCACAGACTTTTTGCGTCATCAGTCCATCCCCATTCAGTCCATGTCAGCGGACATCTTCTCCTTCAAAGACGACATCTTTGTAGCGATGGCCGCCCCAAACTCCAACAGCTGCGTAGTCATGGAGTGGGATCACATTGAACTGAACTTCAGAAAATTTGATAATATAACAGGTTTGATAACATCCATGAAGCTGGTAATGTTATTTTTTTTCAGTGTCAGTAGATTTCATGAAAAGACCAAAATAGATCAATGAATGGTCCTGTATACATTTTAACTGCACATCCAAATCCTCCACTGGCATTCACAGGGTTTTGTGTATTTTGTATTCATAAATTGAGCAGCATGGTGGTTAGCACTGGTGCTTCACAGCAAGGGTTCCAATCCCCCGTCTGGTTGGGACCTTTATGTGGAGAGTTTGCATGTTCTCCCCATATCTGTGTGGTTTCTCTCCGGGTACTCCGACCTTCTCAGATCATCCATGGATGGATGGATGGATGGATGGATATTGACTAACTGGCATCCTCCAGGTCTGAAAAATGAAGTAACAGTAGATAATCAAATGGCCAACTGAGACTTGATCTGAAAATTTGAGACAGTTGCCATATATTTAAAATACCCAACTTTACAGAAGAACATTTAAATAATATTTTTGTGCAAAATACTTTTTTGGTATATAAAAGTAAATTCCCCCAGCAGCTGTAGTCTCTGTTACATGTGGGTAATCAGATACAGTTCTTCCACCAACTCTGTGTGAAGCTTTTAACCGTGCACCCCACTGATCCTCACTGAACACTTTATTGCAGTAAGACAGGAAGTGTCTGATCAAACATTATCTCCCAGCAACCTCCTGCATAAAAAGAAAGAAGGTAACCAGGGGAGCCTGGTGCTAAAGTTAGCTGATAACTAAACACTAGTTGTATAAAAAAAAAGTGAGGTCAGAATCCCTAAAGTCCTTTACATTCATCAAAAGCTGAAAGAAACAAAAACACAATTTTGTCATTGGTCTTGTCTTGGTCTGAACTTTGGTCTTTTCATGCTTGATCACAATGATTTTAATACTGTCATTATAGAAATCATAGAATTCACAGATAGAAATCACAGATCCTTCAGAGTGCGTTAATTTTCAACTAATACTTTCATTTTCTGTGTTGTATTACTAATGACCAACTTTTCTTCACAGGGAAGTCTGTTGTTGGATGCAAGTCGGTCCTAATTGAAAACCATGTCCTAATAATAGTCACCCAGCTCTTTGGGGGTTCCCACATTTACAAGTTTGATGGTCAACAAAACAAATTCATCAACTTTCAAACTATTGAGGTGTTCAACATCTCGAAGCCAAATGATATTGAAGTCTTTCAGATGGAAGGTCACTGGTACTTTGTGATTGTGGACAGCTCCAAGGCAGGCATGTCTACTCTCTACAAGTGGACTGACCAACCAGAACGCAATGAAACTGGTTTCTACTCCTACCAGTTTCTCCATGAATGGTTTCGTGATACAGATGCTGAGTATGTTGAGGTGGACGGGAAGTCCTACCTGATCTTAGCCAGTCGCTCTCAGTCACCAATCATCTACCTGTGGAACAAGAGTACCTTAAAGTTTATACTTCATAGTGAAATCACAAATGTTGATGATGTAGTGGCTGTCAAAGCTTTCCGGGTAGAGGGTGACTTGTATCTGGCCATGGCTTGCTACATCGGTGACTCCAAAGTCCTCAAGTGGACCAACAAGCAGTTCATTGACGTGCTGCCTCTTCCCTCTCGAGGGGCGATGATCCTCCAGCCGTTCACCTTCGCAGACAGGCACTATCTTGCTCTTGGCAGCGATTACTCTTTCACACAGATCTACCTCTGGGATGCAGAGACAAAAACATTTCACAAGTTCAAGGACATTTACGTGCAGTCACCCCGGTCATTTACTGTGGTGACCACTGACCGAAGGAGTTTTATTTTCTCCTCCAGCTTCAAGGGGAAATCAATGGTCTTTGAGCATATATTTGTAGATTTAAGCTTATAATAACTACAAAAGCAGTACTGATCACAATATACAGTGCTTAAAAAAATTATGAGACCATTAATTAAAGAGCTTGTAAATGCTGGCGGATTTAACATTGCAGAAACATTAAAAAAATGACTTGGCAATTACCAGTACGGTTAATTTAGGACAGCTAACCTCATGGTGGTGGTCAAATAAATTTGTTAAGCACTGCATGTTGGTTAGTTACTTCATAATGTGTGTATGCTGTCAAAGAAGTGTCAAATGCTGTGTATTGTACTTATGCAACTAGATTTATTGTTCTTGGTTTGAAACTAAATTTAGTCAAGTTTTCTGCAAATCATGTGTATGGATTCAGAAAATTATGAAGGTAAGGTAATGTTAGACCAAAGTAACTAAAGGCTGACAGAAATATAATATAACAATGCAACTGCATTAAGAAAATGTTATGGCAATACCAATACATCCTTAAAAAGGCTTGGCTTTTATCATAATTCTGTCAAGCCAACAAGCCAGACACTGTCCACACTAGCCAAAGATATAACAGAGTATTACCCTCCCGCCCCACACAGGAAGTTAGCGCGAAGTTTGACCATTTACACCCTACAGCTGATGGTTTAGTTGTGCGAACAAAACAAACTTTCTATGTCACGTCAAAGTGAACACTGGCAAAAGCAAATCATGTTGTATGGCGTTGTATACTCTGTTTAATCTGCCATGTCTGAAGGAAAAAATGGCCACCGTTATAGACATCGGTATTGCACAGATGTCACGGTTTTTGTAGTTTCAAAAAATTACAAAAACTGTGACATGTAGCCCTCAAAATTTTGGTGTTTGAAAAAAGTGTGCATTTTTGTGGGTTCACGCTTGGAAGTAAAATGCTGAATGTTAGTCAGAAAGTCATGGCGAGTAAGAAAATGGACACTTTCTCTGAGAAGCCATCAGAAATTTTGAAGCCATTTCATTGCAGTAAACATTATGACTGCAAAGATAAAAGTGCATGATGCACAGTTTTCTTCCTTACCTGAAAACACAGAGGAATGTATTAGATAAATATTACTAGCTTAAACCTAACTCCAATAGATTTATATCAAGCTACTTTATGACTATGCTACTGAGTGCCTATTTAATAGCAACACAACATACATAATTTATTTTTGATTCCTATGCAAAATGTATGATACTAAGTGTTAATACGGAATAATAACCATAATATCTATTGTGTGCTACTATGTACCTTTATAGCCTTTGTAGGAGGCATTTTCATTCAGTCAAAAAACAAGTGTGCCCTTTTCTTTACAGAACGTTTGATATTTGTCATTTATTGTAAAGATTTTTTTTCACACATTAAACAATATTAGAGCCTGATTTTTGAAAATTGACAGTTAGATAAAAATGACAAAATGACAACTAGTATAATCAATGTGTTTTGATAGCTTTGATAACAAGTTTGTCCTTTAATCACTCCTAATGCACTACCAACAGTGATGTACACATATTTTTTCCCATGTCATCAAAAAGTAATGCTGAAAAATAATCATGTTTTTCATGTAAGAACAGTTTGTGGAAATGCATTAAAGAACATTTAACCACACATGTTATATTAAATTGTTTTTCCACCATGTTTTGCTGATGTAGACATGAAACCATTAAAGCAAAGATAAAGTGCTGCAGACAGCATGTCTAAAACTGAATGTACTGTCCGTGTTTTTTGATTAGCAACTAGGACAAAGACAGAATCTAATGTTTTGTTGATTTTAGGAAACAAGAAGATGGATAAAGTATCGTGATAGTGTAGGACAGTTTTTCCTAGTAGTAGTGATTTAGACCATTACAGAAAATTAAGGTGATCATAGAGAGCATCATTATAATCTGCTATTGTTATTACTCAGTGTGCATTGATATGACTGAGGTTCCTCTTATAACCTTGACTTAAATTGCTCTCTACTTGTCTATAGCATGCTATCAACTGTATAAATGATTATTCGCTGACCAATCTCAGGGGTTTGTGCTTTACACAAGAGTGTCACAAATACAACGTCAAAAAAAAAGGGTATAACCCACACCAAACCACCACATAACAACAACAGCACTAGTATAAAAAGGTTTAGTCACATTTAACAAAGAAAAAGAAAAAGTAATTTAAAGGTTTTCCACAGTAAATGAAATCAAAAATACTGTTGATTTGACCTGTATGGTAGAATTTTGGGACACAGGAAGATCAAATGGCTGTTGCATATTTATTCAGTTCAACAGTGCAGTTAGTTTTAGTCTTACAGCATCATCATCATCAAAATCATCATCATCAACAACAACAACAACAACAATAATAAAATCTTGATCGACATCTGATAAGATGACACATTTTGAAATAAAATATAGAGATCAGCTGTATGCTGACGTTGTTAATGTCTGCCTTCATTTTAATACAGTAAAACCATCTTTTTTCATGATTTGGCAGTTAATCTATAAAAAACAAACAAACAAACAAAACAGAATTTTTACCCCAATTCTTATTGACTATTTTAAAAATAGACGGAAATTTATTGCCTAATACATCATTTGTCACGCTATCTTACTTGTTTAGGGGTGATTACTATAATAAACAGGCTATTTTGTTCTAGTCTCTTTCTGTTTTACGAGGTTCTGTAAATGCGTCGTGACGCTTTTCTGACGTCGACACGGACGGAAGTGATGCAAATCGCGTTTCTCGATCACTTTAATCGGTTTTGGCTCTGATTTCTGCAGAAGCAGAGGGGTGATGCTTCTGTGAAACTCACTCCGCTTGGGTAACCTTTGTTCCGCTGCAGGACGCGATGGATCCGTCCAGGAGGAGCGAAAGTGACTGGCAGGGGCTGGTCAGTGAGGTGAGACTGCGAAGACGCAGAGAGGACGAGAATGAGGAAAGAGCGTTAAAAAAAAGCCTTCACTGACGCACACTAACTGTGGGACAGGTGTCCTGTCCGGCTAAAATACTGTGACGCACATGATCGTTTCACTGTGTTTGAGTTCTCTCTGCTATCGCTTGTTCGGATCCACTGAAACACTTGTGTCCAGATTAATCCGAGCTCACGGGATTAAATCTCAGCTGCTGTGGTTTCTCTTACCTGCAAGGACTGCACATGTATGAGGAAGCAGATTAGTTTCCTTGTGCCTGCAGAGCCCTTTACCTTGTAAAGTTACTGACTTGCACCACACCGCAAGTTGCAGCTTTAATGAAGAAACACGTTCAGATGGCTGCATATAAACGCGTTTGCTCGAGTATTTCAGTTGAGTGCAGTCAGTGTTGAACTGCTTTGTATTTAAGCTACTGGAGTAGTTTTATCCTAGTTTATGCTACTATTTTTGTCCACAGCTTTGGTTGTGCAATACCTCGCAGACATACACTCATTAGCCACTTTATTAGATACACCCTGCACTGGGTTGAACCCCCTTTCAGAAGTGCCTTAATTCTTCATGACACTGATTCGACAGAGTACTGGATACATTTTGGTCCATATTTACATGCTAGCATCACACATCCATGATGTAAAGCTCCTGTCCCACCATCTCTCTCTATTTGACTTAAATCCGGTGAATGTGGAGACCATTTGAGTACAGTGAACTCCTGCTCAAGAAACTAGTTTTCACAACGGGTCAGAGGGCATTGTAGCCTCGGGTTCCTGTTCTTAGTTGACAGGAGTAGCACCCTGTGTGGTCTTCTGCGACTGTAGCCCATCTGCTTCAAGATCTGATGTATTGTGCATTCAGAGATGCTCTTCTGCATATGAAAATGTTTAACCAAAAACATCAGATGGACAAGTAGTTAAAATAACAAGGAGCTGCAACGCAAACCATTGCTATTTTTTACCATCAGAAAAAGTTTTCGTGTCACTATAGTAGTATATATGTGGGGTTTTTTTTGTTTGTTTTTTTTACATATTTCACAGTGCATTTGATCTTTAATGATGACTAGAGAACTCCTCAGCTCTCAAATAATCAAATAATGTTATATTGACTACATGCCAGAACCTTTTTTTTTTTCATCAAAACCTTTCTTTCTCTGCAGTTCCTGGTTTGTAAGCGGAAGTTGGAGAGTAAGAAAGAAGCTCTTCTGATTCTGTCTAAAGAGCTGGACACCTGTCAGCAGGAGAGGGATCAGTACAAACTGATGGCCAACCAGCTTCGTGAGCGACACCAGGGACTAAAGAAGAAGTACAGAGAACTCATTGTAAGCTGATCTGACGCCGTTTTGAAAGATGCATCAGAGCAGAGGATAAAAACTACTGCTATTAAACTTTGTGGCATCTAATGACAACTTCCTTTGTCTTTGTGTCGCTGACAGGATGGAGATCCTTCTCTGCCTCCAGAGAAAAGGAATCAAGTAAGAGATTTAAAAATGCTAATTACTGCACGCAGAACTGACTTAACTGTACTTTGATACACTTGCATTTCACAGAGATGCTGGAGACTTTCAGCAGAGTCAGTAATGTGGTCACAAGTTGGAGACAGTTCTGATGGAGTCTGTTCTAAATACAGTTTTTACTAATCACAGGCTGTAATCAGTAAAAACCACTGCATGTATTCCTAGAGTCACACTGAGGTTGTTTGACTATCTCTTTGGATGGGATGCTTAAAGCTTTACTACTAATATTTATTGCCAACTACTAACATCTCCACGGCGCTCTTTGTTTAACAATTACAGCAGCTTTATCTTAGAATAATACACCAGGTCTCTGTCTGTCTGTTTGTCCACAAACTTATTATGCGTATCGGATATTATGATCTCATCATGCTTCCTAGCATGAAGTGCCAACATCCTAAAATGATCCATTTCTATCTATGTTCCTCTAAAACTTTATAAAGTCATTGTATCATTTTATTTTTACAACAGTAACATCTGATTTATATCAACAAAAGTTGAGTTATGTATTATATATTCATCGTGTTACCTAGAAACCACTTAGCAACAAGCTCAAATCACCCAGTTTTAGTGTTTATGCGCCTACAGTAGAGCACCTTCTAAAAGGATGGTAACAGTGCTGGAGCATGGGTGTGTACTAGTTATCATAATGTGTCATAGCATGACACACACAATGTTCTCACAAGTTGCTCTCTGATATAAAACTGGTAGTTAATGACACAGTAACAAAGTCACCACTGAATGAATCACAGATTTAAAAAAAAAAATATAATGACAATTTTATTTTTATGGTGTATTTCTTTACATTCAAACTCAGTGTGCTTAATATAAACAATAAAAACTGAAAAAACAAGAAGAACAAGAAAATAAAACCTTAAAAGAATTTAACCTGTTTTCTCTCAAAGATTACACAGATGAGGAAAAAGATTTGGGAAACATATTTAACCACAAACTTTTTAAGAATTTTACGTTTGCTTGTTTGAACCTAATGTTTCAAATTGGAATGATAGAAGCTAATTTTTTCAAGTACATTATCTGGTGGACGCTGTACCTGGAAGACTTCTATTCTATATATATATATGTTCACAAATCAACTTGACACATGGGGCTAACATGTCTCTGTATTTACTTCATGATCAGGTGAATTTAGCCCAGCTACTGAGAGACTCCAGAGAGCGAAACTCTCAGCTGTCTGAGGAGGTGAAGGAGCTGAAACAGCGACTACTGGAAGCTCAGGGTGATAACAAGGTATGTTTCTAATGTATATTTGCTGAATCTTTGCCTCTCATTATTCATAAATACATTTCCAACATACCTTTGTACATTTATTTGTCAGTCTAAGTAACCGATCAAGTGGATGAGTGTTGTTTATTTTAAGGGCAGGTTTCAAATTGTACTGTACAAACACACCAAAGGTGTATAATTGTAGCTTAGTTGAGACTTTTCTTACTTTGTGCTGTCACAGCTTCTACGGATGACCATCACCAAACAGAGGCTGGGAGACGAAGAGGTCGGCGCCCGACACTTTCCCGCGCATGAGCGAGAAGATCTGGTCAAACAGTTAGAAAGGGCGAGAGAGCAGGTGAGAGCCCCCTGCTTGATTGTGACTATTCAGCTGATATTCACATAATGGTTTACTTTTTTATGATATACATTTACATTTATTATATACATTATATACTGGCATTTAATAGTTCTAATTGATTCTTGCATTAGAAAAAGAAAGTTTATATTTATTTTTATTTTATTTGTAAGTATTTTTTTTATTTATTTTAAAAGCAATCACATGAAGCCTGTTTCCATTTCAGTGAAATCTAACCCAGTGCTTTCACCCTTTGTTAGCTGTCACAAGGTCACCATTTCAGTATCAGACGAATATGATTAAAAAAGTATGATAGTTTAAAATATCACATGAGAAATAAAAGTGCTGTGCAGGAAAAAAATGGAACCGATTAGCAGTTTTCTTTAAATAGTCAAAAATGTAGGTGAATATTAAAGCTGCTAACACTGGGGGCAATTAGATTTCTTTAAGCTGTGACACTTATTAGATGCTGTGCAGCAAGGTTGCGGTTCCCTTTCTATGTCTGCTATGTGACATTGCAGAACAACCAGTAATTATACTTCAGATAGATGTAAATATATGTCAAGCACAACATGTAAATTTCATCCAAATTGGATTGAATCTGTCCCTTAAGTCAGATTTCGTGTTGCCAGAAGGTGGCGCTAGGATTGTAACTGAATATTTGCTTGCAGACCTCTTCTCTTAGCAAAAACGTAAAGCTTGGGGGAAATCTGATGATGTTCGTCTGAGTTATAGATGAAATGGCTGACAAAATATCAAAATTCACATTACTTATCATTTTGATTAGACTGACCAAATAAAAAGCCAGTTTGATTGATTCTGTAGGATCGGCATTATTTAGTGTACAACAACTGTAAATGGGGAAAAGAGAACACAAAAATGCAGGAAAGGGGTGCTAGTAACCTTTTAGGCATAGCCACAAGCAAAACTGTTGTCAACTTTAAGCAATTCTGCTGGTTGTGCAAAATTTAATTTGTTTTTTGAGTACGTCAAATCCTTCAACAATGGATTAATTTCAGGAAATAATAATAAAATTTGGAGTTTCAAGGAGGTCCTCGCATTAGTTAGAGTTCCACTTTTAATGATAAGATGATATATATTTGACAAGAAGAAACTTGTATTGCTAGATCAAATTGTTATACTTCTTGAATCTTGTTTGGGTGCAGAACGAGGTGCTGGAGAACAGCGTGAAGTCGCTCACGGACGAGCTGCAGGATGTTCGAGCAGAGCGGGACGTGTTTCAACAGAAGGCTCATCGTCTCAATGTGGAGATGAACCACATAGTGGGGAATGATGATGTCCGCATCTTAGACATCGACGCGCTCTGCATGGAGAACAGGTTTGTTGCTCTTTTAAAAAGATCATTTTAAGTAGTACCTCTGTGATTGGCTGGCATGTTGAAGCAGTGATTTTCAAAAGTCTGTTCATGTACACATGCTGTCTTGCAATATATAGTTACGTACACTGATCAGACCTAACATTATGACAGATCAAATGAACAAGGCTAATTATCTCTTCATCGTGGTACCTGTTAGTGAGTGGGACATATTAGGAAGCAAGTGAACATTTCGTCCACAGAGTTGATGTGTTGGAAGCAGGAAAAATACGCAAGCATAAGGATAGTTCAGGGTATTCCCTGAAGGCTCTGGCCTCTTTCACCAGGATGATGCACCCTGACACAAAGCAAAAATAGTTCAGGAATGGTTTGAGGTTTGAGGATCACAACAACAAGTTTAAAGTGTTGACTTGGTCTCCATATTCCCCAGATCTCAATCCAATCAAGCATCTGTGGGTTGTGCTGGACAAATAATGAGAGTCCAGGGACAAATGGGGTCATAATGCTGTGCCTGATCTATATAACAAATTTCCCACGTGTGGGACTAATAAAGGTTATCTTATCTTATAAAGGTTATCTTATATACAGAATTTAGATGAAAATTTCCTGAGTTGCAGTTGAAACTCTTCTCTACTGTTAAAACAGGTTAAACTGAACAGCATTTGCGGTTTCCAACATTTCAGGTATTTGCATGAGCGACTTAATCAACTTCAAGAAGAGGTGAACTTGCTCAAGACAAATTTGCTGAAGTACAAGGTAGCTGCAGTTTTTTTTCTGTAATTTCATATATATTTATTGTATGTTATCTTTTTTTTTTTTTTAACTCTTTCTTTTCTCTAAACTGTTTCCTGCTGATGTCAGAGTGCCCTGGAGTGTAGGAAGACCTCTAAAATCAGTGGAAAGCCCAACAGCAGTGCTCTGACTGGGGTGCTTTCTGCTAAACAAGGTCAGAGGAATCATGCTAGTTCAAACATCTACACTTTCTATTATGCACATATTACCCTTTAAATGTGTGAGTTCAGTTTTATTCGGTGTCTCACGGGAAATGAGGACTGCTGTTTCTTTTAACCGTGGCTCTTGACGTGCTTGCAGTGAAGGAACTACTGCTGTCTGAAGAAAACGGCTGCAGTTTGCCGGTGACTCCTCAGTCCATCTCAGACCTCAAATCTCTCGCCACAGCTCTGCTGGAAACCATCCACGAGAAAAACATGGTGATTCAGCACCAGCGCCAAATCAACAAGTACTAAAATTCAGACTTCACTCGCACTCTTATTATGTGCTCCATAGATCACGGGTGTCAAACTGCATTATAAATAAATGCTCCTGTAGTAAATGAAAGAAATCTGTCAGCATGAGTTGTTGAGCTTAAATTGTAAGAAATAAATGTGTAAAATTACAGAGAAAGCTCTGGCGTGCCGTTGCCCAGACTGTCCTGCAGAACGTTATTGTTAAGTCACAGAAAACTTTGTTTTGTTTTGTTCTTTACCTTGGTTTAGTATAAATGGCCTTGGAGGAGTCTTTGTTAGTAGTAAAGCCTGCAAACTTTATGAAAATGAAGTTAATAGTCCAAAATGTATGCCCTCCTTCACATTTTCCAAAGCTCCAAACTGAGTCTTTGCCAGGCTGATTCTGCCCCCCAGGCCTTTTATTTGACACCCCAGCTGTAGATTTTTAGCCAATTCACTTCTTGATGTAATGATGGGTCAACTGCAATATCCTTTTTTCCCATTAGGATTCTTGGAAATCGAGTAGCCGAGCTGGAGAAGAAACTAAAAACACTGGAGATGTCCGGATTATGGAGCCTTCCAGGTTATTATAATTGTCTACTGAGACACGTGCATATCACTCTAATCTGTGCTAAGAATACTGTTTTTACAATAATTCCTCTTCCTTTTTCTGCCCTTTTGCTTCTTGCTACCTGGAGGCCTGACTTATAATGTGTCTCTGGGAATATGCGGAAGTATGTTTCTCCAAAAACAATGTCATCTACGTCATAAACTCTCAACTTAATCTTCTTCTCATATCTACCAACACTGCTTATCGCTATCTAATCCAACATTTTTTAAGTAGCTGTTTATGTAAACCACTTTTCTGAAAGCTTACTTTGACTGTTATGTGATAACAGGGGGAAGAGACGCCATCATCCTGAACACGCAGCAAGTTGATTTGACCGATCCGTCTGATTCTCCGGGACAGAACGGTGATTATTCAGTGCAATTATTCCTCTATTGGTCAACAGCAGTCAAAATAGGAGCTGCATTTCTTGAATGTTGTTTTTCTGATTTGTTCTTAAAGGTGACAAGAGGTCAGAAAACAAACTAGCTGAGCACGAGAGCTCCCCAGAAGACAGTGTAACACCAGCTGCGTCAGATTTTCAAGATGACGCACCAACACCATCATCGTGTGTCGAGGCCTCGAACCAAAACTGCTCACCACAGTTGGACGAGCAAGAGTCCTCAAGGCCTCAAACAGAAACGCCAGCTAGTGAGGAGTGCCAGGAAAGTGGCCAATCACAAAGCACTGCAGTTTTTACCAGTTTCACAACAGAAGAGGAGGGTCTGAGTGACTCCAGTGCTGATGTGAAATACTTGAACAGACCTGATCCCTCAGACCCCGGCCACTCACAGCAACTCTCAGAGAACTCAGTCCCAACAGCTGGAGGAGAGGAGGAGTCCTATGAATGCACTGTAGGGGGGGAAAGTGTTGAAACAGAGTGTAATGTAATAGAGAGAAATAGTCACATTACATCATCTACTACTGTGTCTACTACAGCCTCCCAAGAGCAGCAGGAGGACGTCCTGACTACCGCGGATGTTTGCAGTAGTCAGGAGGAGGTGTGATGTCGCACAGCATTAAGAAAAAGACAAAACTAATTAAAGTATGTACAAAATCCACAAAGCTCTTTAATTATTTTTTGAATAATTCAAAAATAAAAAAAACTGGTAAACTAATCTTTGGAAAACAGCATATTAGATTTCAGATGAGTGCGAATGAATCAACAGTGACTCCTACCAAACTGAAGAGTATTAACGATACTCTTCAGATGCTCTAATGTTTCTCTGCTTTCACTCGCTCCATTGTCCGAGTTCTGCACCACCTTTTGGAACTGATGTCAATGTGACCAAAAGTAACTGGACACCTGTGATTCGTCATCCCCCAAACCATACTCACAGGAGTAATAATATTCACTCCTGTGAGAGTTTCTATTAGATTTTTAAAACATGGCTCATTCATTCACTCACACGTTTCATGTAGTCTGCATATCTAATGTGGCAAAACAGTGATTTCTCCTTATTAAATAAGTAGCAAAAAAGATGCATGCATCAGTGCTGTATGTGTTATACTTAAAGGTTTCTTTCTGCTTTTGAAGGTAACATTTACAGAGTTGTCTGCTTTAGGCGTGAGAATTATTTTGCTGATTAAATCACATAATAAAAAGGAGTTAATGATGATCTTTATAATGACCTTTGTTAGGTCATGAACCGGCTCCTTACTGTCAAGATTCAGCCCTGGCATGATTTCATTCAGTCATCACGAGGATGAAAGCAATTTGACAAAGATGTCAGGAAGTACAGTACGCTTGTTCTAAACACGACGTGCCCTATGTGAACCAAGCGCAAACCCACCTTATGCTTTACTTAACATTCGCAGCGTATAATCAGCCGTGTAGCAAAGCCGCATATGACAACACGGAGTTCATGAGACCGTATGATGATGTGATATGTCAACAATGTAAAAGCTAACTCAAATGGTTAACGTTCAGAGACTACATGTTCTAGTGGTGCTTTATTTTATCACATCAAATATTATGAAATGGCAGGTAATGTACAGAACAACCAATATGTTATCAGAAAGTATAATAAAAAATGGGGTTATGATCTGAGAGGAGAGCTAAAAAAAAAAAAAAAGGATGGACAACAAAGAAGAGCTTGTTCAAATTAACCTGTGCAGTGAATTTGTGGAATAATATGGAGAAGGGTTCTGAAAATGTGCACAAATATAAATCAGTTTTAAGAAATTATACATGGAAAAAAACCACTTATAAAGCAGTATATGGAAGCAGAGTATTAAGTATTAAACTCTGCCTGGATATTTGGGTTGAATAATGTGTGGTGATATGATGGTTATACTGTGCATAAAGATATAAAAATATTTTTAGATTGTTGTATAGGTATATTTATTTATAGATACAGGTATATATTATGCTCTATAACCAAAAACAGAAATATCATTTAAACAGGAAGTGGGAATTGGAAAGCATTTGCTTCCTTCCACTCCTTTTCGAACAGGAAATGGTCAGTATTTTATGGGATGTCAGTCTGTGGAGTTTAATATAATGGCTTTCTTTATTTCATACCCATTTTTTAATATTTATTAACATTTGTTACTTATATGTTGGAAATAAAGATTTCCTTCCTTTTATTCTTTCAAATATGTGTTAAATGCTATATGACAGCATGCTACTGAGTGAATAAAGACAGTCTCAGTTGTTTCTTTGATCCGACTTCATTTATTGACAGACATTTGATAATTACAAGAGTCATTTCTCGAAGCTCCTGAAATATAACACACTGATATCTTGATTTTATTTTTTTTTAATCAGAAAATTTGTGTAATTTACTTTTTGTTTTTGACTTTAAAAACCATTGTATTTGTATGTATTCTGTATTTATTTTTTTTTACACAAGACCACAGCTACGACTAGCTAACTTAGAGCTACAAAGACAGCACAGCTGAGGCTGATGGTACTGAAATTTATTTCAATAATTTTGGTCACAACTTAAAGACCAGGATAAGCTGGGAGGTGAATCTGATGATGGAGCGAAAGGAAAAGCAGTCCAATCATATATTTGGTTTGTTGATACTCCAACGAACCAACTTTACCATTACTAATATTGAACACCATAATTATGCTAATTTGTAGTAATTATTATTAAAGCATGTTTCTAATACTTCTAAGAAGCTACTCTGCATTTTGGCAGGATGTGGGTTTAACCACCTCGTTATTTTTTTCTTGGTATCAAACTGGAAGTACAGTATAGCACGCTACTGTACGTTAATTCCTCCTCAGCTGCCTGGAGTACTGCTTTAAGTTCATATTCCAGAGATTGGGGGACGAAACCCCAATAATGCAGCATGCGAGCCTTCGGCCTGCGTTTCCATGCAGCAGGCTCCCAGCGTCTCCACCGCGCCCTAAGTCGTCTATCTTTTCATGAATTACCACTGCTCTCCCAAACACAGACAGGCTTCCAAACAGTGTTGCATCAGATTCTAGCATTGTATTAATCTTCCCTTGCTGAGGCTCAAAGTTTCCAAAGTCTCCAGGGTGGTTAGGGTGATTTACACCATATGGATTGTAGTGGCCACCGGTGGAGTCACATCCCCGGCTCAGGTCTCCATATTGATGGATGTGCACTGCTCTGGGCTCCGGACTGCCATCCCTGGGGAAGCCACTAAACCGGAGGAGGACCTTGACTTTCTCCTGAGGATGATCCTGCTTGAACAGCACATGGCCATACACTTTGGGCAGGTCCTCCGGGAGAGAGGTGCTGGGTCTCACCTTGCAGACTGCATACAGGGTGCCGTTGTTCTGCAAGACCTCTGGAGCCAATGTGTCGCTGGATGCTAAGACACATTGTTGACAGCCTGCCAGCAAAACCAACAAAGCAGCTTCCAGTATACCCACTGTCCTGTAAGATATTAAAAAAAATATTAGGACAAGACCCCTCTGGCATGAAGGACAGTTAGTGACTATAGACCAATTAAGGCAATATCTAGATTGTTCACCTTGGTAAAAAAAAAATGTCCTGCTATTGCATTTCACAATACAGCAGTACATTCAGAAATATTGCTATTGTTAAGAATCCACACTGGGGAAGCTATAATTATGTAATTATTATGACTGGCATGTTATGTAACTGCTGAAGCTCAACTCTACACAGGGTTTAAACGAAGCTCTCTTATATCATAGGACAATTTTACATAATTTTTATTTAAAATCTTCATCTGCATCTAGGTATAAGGTGTACTTTAATTTACTTTAATGTAAAACTTCAGTGTTTCTAAGTCTGAGAACAAAGTGGCACTCAAAAGCATATCAGTTAATGGTTTCTGACGATGTTTTTAGGCGCACACAACATCGCCCAGAAGTACAAGTGGTTAACTAGACAGACTAAATGTCGCAGGAATGCAAATAAAGTTAAGTACACAGTGCCAAACAAAGTCCACTTACGCGTATCGATGCATGGTCATCTGTAAAAGGCGCAGAAAAGGCTGTAAATTAAACGTAACTGTTTTCACAAGCCGAGCGCTGCAGTCTGCAGGGTGAGGATGCAAAGCGTTTCCAAACAATGTTGTATAAAGTCTTGTGAGCGGGTGGGCGTTGCTGTTTGGCGAGGGTGGAGCAAGGGACTGGACACGTCTTTTGATCATTTGATGAGTAAACCTCGAAATATTCAACCCCACAGTTGAGACTAACAAAAACATGGTTGATTTCAGAACAATAATCTCATGAAAAACAGCAATATATATATATCGGTAGTTAGGTAGTTTATTGTTGATTTACTTTGACAAAGTCGGAAAAAAAGGCTTTTGAGTAGACGTGGAAGTAAGGATGTTTTACTTTTGTGAAAAGGTGAAAGATGAGAATCGTTACATTACCGTTCGGTTTGTGGGTAACAATGTATACATAAGTTCATAAATGTATTAAAAAATAAATAGCTAAATAAAACAAGAGCAGTTAGCATGTTAAATGTTTACATTCATGCCAGTACAAATAGAAAAAGCCTGAACAAGTATGGCTTGTTTGGAAGGGTGTCAAGGACAAAGTGTCTTCTTTCCAGGAAAAACATGACAGCACAATTTAGTTTTACAAAGCTGAACAAACCACAACTCCTGTAGAACAATGTCCTTTGGACAGATTGGACCAGAGTGGAGATAATGCAATTGTGCAAAGTGCCACATTTGCTGAAAACCAAACATAGCATATCAGCACAAACACTTCAGGGGTGATGAGGGGTGATGATTTGCACTAGTTTGCAGCCACAGGGCCTGGGCACCTTACAGTCAGTTGACCATAAAGTCCTCTGTATACCAAAGTATTCAGTAGTCAAATGTTAGCCCATCTTAGCCAAAAAAACTGATCATGCAACAGGACAATGAACCCAAGGAGACCTGCAAATCTACAGCAGAGTGTCTGAAAAATTAAAGAATCATAGTGTTGCAATGGGCGATGTGGTGGGGCGTTATGAGAGCTGTGCATGAACCAATGAATGCAAACCTCAATGAAATGAAGCACTCTGCAAAGCAGAGTGGGCCATAATTCCTCCACAGTGATAAATGACACTGATAAAGCCAAATGCAGCTAAAGAAGGTTCTACAAGCGAATTAAATGTAGTGTATACTATTTCTTTGTCTTTTTTTTTTTTTTTACAGGACTTTATAGAACCCATGGGAAAACCTTTCACATGACTTTAAAGTAGAGTAAAAAAAATATTTTCATGCATGCTCAATCATCCAGGTAAGTAAATCTGTACTGTTTATAAGGTTTCAGTGGATGAGTGACAAAATGTTTCTCCCACTGAAAACGTTATGTCCATATGAACAGTAAAAAAAATTATCATTTTGTTAACTGTAATAGATTAGGCCTAGAATTTTCCCCCAGTGACACACTATAAGCCCCTACCACCACTTCTAAAACATCTGTTTGCGTAATAATAAATAGATGTGCCTGATTTTCTGTGTGGTACGATTATCAAATTCATTTGTTTAAGGGCCGGTAGCTCAAACAAATGGACAAAAAACGTGTTTTTTATTTGCTTGTTTTTTAATGTGCCAAATTTCTTGGAAATCCAATAGAAAATAAAAAGTATTATCTGGTTATATGACTATATAGAGCTTTGATAATAAGTGAAAATCCATTTGAAAGAACTTGCCGTGAAAACACCAGTGAGCACTCCACAACAGCAGGTGGCGCTTGCTGAAATCTGTTACACAAATACGAAAAGAAGAAAACACTCCGGTCGGAGAACTTGCAGCACAGGAATCAGGAAATATAACCTGCCGGGTAGAACTGTGCCCGCGTTAATTGTTTCACAAAAAGCCACATTTTACCTTTAAGATGTCAAAAAGACATCGTTTGGATTTGGGTGATGACTACTCCTCCAGTAAGAAGAGGTCTGACGGGTGAGTGAAGTCCCACAGTTATCGCTCTCAAACTAGTCGGGTATAAGCTAACTGCTAGCTGCCGCTCTCGGTCACCATGGATGGAAGACAGGAGCTGAGAAAATATAACCCTAAGCTGCTCGTGCTGTAGCTCTGCTTTATTCGCTGTTTCTTGATAGCACCTGAATGATCGTGCAGCGCGAACAGAAACGTGCTAACTACTTGGATTTAAAAAATACCGTAGACGTTGTGCTAACAAACGAAACATCAACGTTACCTTCATTGTAGCGGCGGCACGTGTGTTTGGCTAACGTTAACATAGCTGCTTATCTAACCCGTGTTGGTTCAGCTAGCCAGCCGTGGCTGCGATTTAAAAGACTGTGATTTGGTTCTTAAAATAGTCATCTAATGTTGTACAATACTAGCTGCGAACTAAAATTGTCCTTGGTGCCGAGTAAGCTAGCAGGAACTTTAGCGTCTCTTAGCACTCACGTGTTTTACGTTGTGCTCGTGTGTGTTTATCTCAGTGAAAACCTCCAAAACAGACTTACAGATGCAAAAGAAATTGTGGCAATTCTTTTTAAATTTGCAGGATTTCATTGAGATTGACTGTTCAAACTACCAGTAAAAGTAGGCTAAATATTGACAGTTTGCAAATAAGTATATTGTGACCCATCAATAGTAAACAATTTGTATGAAAATAAATAAACATATAAACTTTAAAGCCTTCTAATATCACATCAAATGCTTTGAAACATTTGCTGTAACTATGTGTACTTATTAAACTGACAGTGTGCACCCACTGGAACTGCAGATATGTCAGTATCTATTTAAATGCAAAAATAAACGTCAGGTAGTTTAGAAGTGGCACTGCTATAAGATCATAATTTAATCAGACTAGTGTCAGGTTCATTTTACAACATTAAAATATCACAACACAAAATCAGAAGTATCAAGACAGCGATGAAGAATGCAAAGGAGTGACAGATGGGTTCAAGGTGGGCGTGGGATTACACCAGGGATCGGTTCTGAGCCCCTGCTTGATTGCCATGGTGATGGACAGACTGACAGATGAGTTCAGGCAGGATCCTCTGTGCACTATGATAACAGAGGATGGATCTGCAGAGAGAGCAGGTGGAGGAGAGTCTGGAGAGAAAAAGAATGAAAGTCAGTAGAACTAAGACAGAATACATTGTGTGTGAATGAGAGGGAGACAAGTGGAAAGGTGGAGTTACAAGTAGTAGAGATGGTGAAGATGGATGAGTTTAAATAGCTATGAACTGAGGAAAAGAAACGTGAAGAAGAGAGTGCAGGTAGAGTGGTGCGAGTGGAGACCAGTGTCAGGGGTGGTGTGAGACAGAAGGATGGCAGCAAGAGTGAAAGGGGATGTTTATGAGACAGTTGTGTGACCTGCTATGACTCTGATTTGGAGATGGTGGCACTGACAGAAAGGTAGGTGGCTGAGCTGGTGATGTCAGGTTTTTATTAAGTGTGACCAGAATAGATAGTGCATTAGAGGGACAGCTCAGGTTAAGCAGTTTGGAGACAAAGTTAGAGAGGCAGACAGAGGAGGGATAGTATATATTGCACAAATGATGTTGAGTATGATGTTTCCAAGCAGGAGGAAACGAGGAAGACCCCAGACGAGGTTCATGGATGTAGTGAAGGAGGACTTCACTACATCCATGGGTAGTGTAGTGGGTGCAATAGAGGAGGATGCAAGGGATAGGGTGAGATGGAGGCTCACTATGGCAAATAAATTTGCAATAGGTTGCCATTTAGTGCCTATCAATTAAAGTGGTGAAAAGGTCAGTACACAGTTTAAACATGTTGAATGCATCAAGCATGCTTGAATATGGGAACATGGGACAATGTCCCAACTTTACTCTCATTGGCCTGAGATGGCAAACTGTAGCCTGATTATTTCTTTTACAATTAGAATGTTGACAATGATGTGCTGTTCTAATGTTGACAGACGAGACCGGGACCGTGACAGAGACCGCGAAGACCGTTCGAGGGACAGGGACCGAGACAGAGACCGTGATCGGGACAGAGACCGGGACAGAGAACCAAAGCCATCTAGTGCCCCATCTAACAGCACACCCGCTGCTCCAGGCTTACCACCGCTCAAGCAAATGGTCCTAAACCAGCAGATCAACCCATTCACCAGCCTGCCCCATACTCCCCGCTACTATGAGATCCTGAAGAAGAGGCTACAGCTTCCAGTGTGGGAGTACAAGGAAAGCTTCACTGACATCATCACACGTCATCAAAGCTTTGTGCTTGTTGGAGAGACTGGCTCCGGCAAGACAACACAGGTATGAAGTCAAGCAGATTGGTGTGTCTCTTATGTGTCAGTAATTTTGTGCTGCCCTTGCTGAAAGAAGCCAACAGTGTGATGGCACAGTGTAAATGCATATCATTAAAAAAAAAAATGATATTCTCTTGAATTGCTTTTATTAGATTCTCTGCAACCTTTGATTCAATTTACAGATCCCACAGTGGTGTGTGGATATGGTTAGAGGCTTGCCTGGTCCTAAGCGGGCTGTAGCCTGTACTCAGCCCAGGAGAGTAGCAGCCATGAGTGTGGCTCAGAGGGTGGCGGACGAAATGGACGTCATGCTTGGACAGGAAGTTGGCTACTCCATCCGATTTGAGGATTGTAGCTCCGCCAAGACTATATTAAAGTAAGTGGTGCTGTGAGTGAATGAGGTGGTTTGATTCAGAGAATCTGCTTTTCACCGGCACAGAGCAGCCCAGCCTAACAAAGCATTGTTGTTTCTTCAGGTACATGACAGACGGTATGTTGTTAAGAGAGGCCATGAATGACCCACTACTGGAGCGATATGGTGTGATCATTCTGGATGAGGCTCACGAGAGAACTCTGGCCACAGACATCCTGATGGGAGTACTGAAAGAAGTGGTTCGTCAGAGATCAGATCTGAAGGTATTTTTCTCTTCACCCAAGTGGGATATAATTTTAATGTATTTATGTCTTTAAAAACAGGTGCTTCCTTAATAAAAAAAAACTAATCTAGCTGATTTAAAAACAAAATTTAATTTCTACTCAGAATATTAAAAAAAAAAATTGTAAGGAAAACAAAAGCAGGTGTGCCAGGTGAATTATGCTTCTTTCTAGTTGCCTCAGAAGTTGGATGTTGGAGTTAGGAGTGACACCACTCACAAGTTGAGTATGTTCCAGTAGTAAAGTTAAAAAGCGCAAAGAGCAGCAGGATTTGTTTAGCCATTCATGCATCAGTAGGAAATGGACAGTTCAGTAGGAAATATCACTAATGGAGCATGTCAATGGTCATTAGCCATGTTAAATTAAGCAGTGTCTACTGGAGGTGGTTTTTGATGCTTGCCATGGTTGTAATTTGTTATCACTCTAGTTATCCCCAGAAAATGTAATTTTGTACACAAAACTGGATTGGATGTGGCCACTAAAGACGCTGGTTAGAATTCCAACCAGAGACAAAGACCAAAAGAGACAGGAAGTCAGAAATTGGGACAGTGTGGAGAATCTGGTCAATTTAAAAAAACAAAAACAAAAAAGAAACCTGGGGTAGACTAAAACCTCCACTTTTGGAGATTTCTGGTGTGATCTGAAGTTGTGTGAATGACAGAAGAAAGTGCAGATGGGATATTTAATGTATAGAGAAGGATGATTGCATACATAGGAATTTTCATAAAAGCTCCATCTTTTGTTACCATGTAATAACATTAAGATGCAACTAATGTCATACAGAGATGATACCATTGCACATGTCTGTAAGATTTAAGTATTTTATATACCCACATATAAACTTTGTGTGCAGGTGATTGTCATGAGTGCCACACTAGATGCTGGGAAGTTCCAGGTGTACTTTGACAGCTGTCCTCTTCTGACTATTCCTGGACGTACACATCCTGTTGAGATCTTTTACACTCCGGAGCCAGAGCGGGACTACCTTGAGGCGGCAATCCGCACTGTCATCCAGATTCATATGTGTGAGGAAGATGAAGGTGACTGTCTTCTCTTCCTCACTGGTCAAGAGGTAAAGCTCATAATGCTCAGGTTACAGTTCCAGTAGACATTAGTTTGAAGCAGCACACTCTCCACTGATTCAAAATGCAAAGTTATAATACTTTTTTTTTTTTCTTTCAGGAAATTGATGAGGCATGCAAACGGATCAAGCGTGAGGTAGATGACCTGGGTCCTGAGGTTGGAGACATCAAAATCATTCCACTGTATTCCACGTTGCCTCCACAGCAGCAACAAAGAATCTTTGAGCCGCCTCCTCCAAGGAAGCCAAATGGTGCAATAGGAAGAAAGGTACAAGTTTGAAATAAAGTCAAGGAGATTAAGGTCTTAAAATGCATTTCCTGTAAATTTACTGAAGATATTACATTTGCAGATGGTTTTTAAGGCTAGTGGAGAGTAATGATGACCAATAACATTCATTTTTAAATCAGTTTTAAAGTTGTTGCAGTTTCATGTCATTTACATAGTTGTCTTTAATATCACAATAGCCTGCATTGTAAGATGTAGGTTTTTTTTTGACTGACACTAGGGGGCACTAAAGTATTCCTGAAGTCTGATTCTGGGACACGAATGTAACTTTGTATGTATTACAAATGGAAAGAAAAGAAAATGAATTCTGATCATGCACAGTAGCTCAGACCAGGGATAATATATAACAGAAGATAAAAAGACTAATTTAAATAAAAAATATTCATTCCAAAAAGTAATTTGGCTCCTACAGTAAATTGATAAGACACAGCCAAGTTAAAGTTGGAGCTTATGTCTTTAAGAAAAATGCACATTTAGGCCATTTGTGGCAAAGAAAAAGTGTCAATACTGTGTTGTGGCCTAAATATAATGGATGAGTTTTGCTTTTGTGTGCAGCAGAAATCCCTTTTAAACAAACAAACAGATTCTCACCTATCAGGTTTCAAATATTTTACATCACTTTGCTTCTTCCCTCAGGTTGTGGTGTCGACAAACATCGCTGAGACTTCTCTAACAATTGATGGCGTGGTGTTTGTCATTGACCCTGGATTTGCCAAACAAAAGGTAGACAAAAGTGACTGACCTGATTGCACTGATTGCACAGCTTTATTATTAGTTTGGTCTTAAGTGATGTTGGTGTAAATGGAGATGTTTATGATTTTGTTTTGTTTTTTCGTCACATTGTAGTAATCTGTCATGAGAGTTGTTGTACCTAAACATGCTTTGCCACGTGTGTCTAGGTGTACAATCCTCGAATCAGAGTGGAGTCTCTGCTCGTCACAGCCATCAGTAAAGCTTCTGCCCAGCAGAGGGCAGGACGAGCTGGAAGAACACGTCCAGGGAAATGCTTCCGTCTCTACACAGAGAAGGCCTACAAAACAGAGATGCAGGCAAGTGATTTTTTGTTGTTGTTGTTGTCGTTGAGGTTTGGATAAAGGCATAATAAACTGTGAAGGACCTTGCATGTCCTTCACAGGAGGGGCCTGGGACACACAGATTTTCAAATGCACCTGAAATTTTGTTTTGGAGGTTACTGCAGAGAAGTGGCGGCGTGAGTCACAGAAGCCCAAAATGACAACAGCTCAGCAAATGAAAGGAAACTTTATACCGAATACTGAGTTATGCTGGACTAGCCTAATTCCTGTAATATTGAAATAAAGTTATATTGTAGTAAACTTTCCTAAGAGGCATGCCATCAGACTGCTGCCTTTTTATGGATGCAGCAGTCTAAAGAAGTAAGATTTTATACAGCGTAAATACTGCAGAAGTCACTTCATATTCATGATCATTTGTAGATCATGCAGATTGCTTGAATGGTGATCAGTCAAGCACAAAGATTTAAACTCTTTGCTGCCCTTGAAGTGAACAATCTGCTGTATAAATTCAGCGTTATGTCTTCTCCACAGTTTGCCCTTGTATATAGGTTTCTCATGTTGTGTGACAAAGCCTCTCAGACATTATACTAAGACCTATGCCCTTGTTAGCCCCTCATATCCCCTCACTTCACCGCATGAGGTTCATCTTTGTGCTGCTCGCTCCTTCAGGATAACAACATCCATTATATTTGACTTTATTATCGTCCCTTTTTAGGATAACACATACCCTGAGATTCTTCGCTCAAACTTGGGATCTGTAGTGCTTCAGCTTAAAAAGCTGGGTATTGATGACCTCGTCCACTTTGACTTCATGGATCCACCTGGTAAGTCAGCCTGCAGTCTTATTGTGAACTGTAAATGGTCCTTTTATGCTAGTTAGCCGTGGCTAGCTGATCTCACTGTCTCTCCTCCATGCAGCTCCTGAGACGTTGATGAGGGCCCTTGAGCTGCTGAACTACCTGGCAGCTCTCAATGATGATGGTGACCTGACAGAGCTGGGCTCCATGATGGCAGAATTTCCTCTGGACCCCCAACTGGCAAAGATGGTCATTGCAAGCTGCGAGTTTAACTGCTCCAACGAGATCCTTTCCATTACTGCCATGTTGTCAGGTAATGCCCAGGACTGGGCTGACGTCTTACTTGCCTGTTGTAGGCCAAGTCTCTTTGGGTTAACACTTCTGATTACAGGTAGTGTTAAAAATAATCCCAATTTACGTCCAGTTTGTGCACATTTTCTACTCCTCTAAGCCAGCCATTCCCAAAGTCAAGAATGCTGCGACCCACTTAAAACACAGAATATCCCATGGGGCCCACCAAGTCTTATATAAGTCTTGCATAATACATTTACTGAATAATGATGGGATGTATAGAAAGCTTTTTAAAGAGGTGCTATTATCCTTTTTCCTATTCTGTCTCATGTATAAAATGTACTGTTAAACTGAGGGATGCTCATATTGAATAGGCTAAAGTTTTAAAAGCAGAGATCCACATTTGTGTGAACAAACCTTGTGAGACACAATCTTGAACTTCAGACTGCTCTAAATGATTTCCTCTTGATTTCTGAGGTTTTTTCCCCTACTCCTGGCTTTGTTTGATGTCAATGAGAGCAGATATCGTTAATATGATTATCTAAGCCACGTAGCTCTGGCTGTGAGGACATCAGCCCCCATCAGAATTGAGGGGTAAAGAATGAATAATAAACTGACTCATGCAAAGCTGCTCTTGTAGAGACAAAAAAAGAGATCTGGGGGCACAAATTTGCCCCTTTTAAGATTTAACAACTAAGCGCTGAATTAATGTTTACAAAGTTCTCAGAAAACAAGTGCAGATCGTTTGTAGTACCTTGTCCAGGATTATGACAACTGAACAAGCTGATATTTCAGATTTTTGTCAATACACATATGACACATTTCATGCCGGTGTTAGTCACACTTATTTTTGATTTTAGTACAAATAAGGAAAGAATGTAAATAATGATTCAGCTGGAAAAAGACAATATATACTCATGTTTTTGTTTTGTTTTTTTGCCACATGTAGGTCAATACGACTTCATATATTAACTCTTAACTTTAAATCTCAGGTTTTTGTTTTGTTAATAGAAAGTGAGTTTTTCATCATTAAAGAAAGTGGATAGGGCAGGCACCACTTGGAAGTTTTTCATATCTATTGAATTATCTTTTTTGAAGCAACACTTTTAAAATTAATGTTGTATTGTAGAGTAACATTTAGCTCAGATGTGTTTCAGTCTTCCACCTACTAAAAGGCCTAACACTCATGTAGCTAAAGTAAGATCTGTGAGTTCTGGAAAGGTTCAACTTTGTTGGTGTCCCTAACACTCTGCAGCTGTGTGAAAACTCTTGTTTTACAGATGTGGTTAAATGACTCCTCTCTACGAGCTAATAACCATTACAGTTGGGAATGACCATGAGAAAAGACTGCAGCTCCCTCTTATAGAGCTTGTGGTCCTGCCCTGTCCCAAGCAGTGTCGAGTGCCCTAGCATCATAGGCTTTGCTGCATTTTTCTGTGAATGTTTGACTCATCCCTATGGGCGGCTTTGTTGGGGCCCATACCAACCTTGTTTAGTCCCACAGTGTTTTGTCCGTCCTACGGAGGCTAAGAAGGCAGCAGACGAGTCCAAGATGAGGTTTGCTCACATTGACGGAGACCACTTGACGCTGCTCAACGTCTATCACGCCTTCAAACAAAGTGAGCATCAGTCCACGTTTTATTTGGATTTTTGCATGATGAAGTTAAACCTGCATTAATTTGTTTTGTGTGTTTTTTTTTGTGTTTTTTTAATACACACACTTTGTGATCAGCAGAATAAGATAAAAATGCAACATGCGGCTCTTTAAAGCTAAAGAAAACGTGCTGGAGAAAGATGTTTTTGTAATGGAGCAGTAGAATGGTTGAATGTTATATGATAGGTGAGCATTCGTACAGAGAAATACAATAGATGAATACAATGAGATTTGTTAAAACAGTCACAGGTGGCTTCTGGATAACCAACATGAGCAGAGATTTCAAAGACAGCACTGACTCTGCTGACCAGATTTCCTCAGGCAGTTTATTCCAAAGCTTCAGGGATCTCACTGAATGTTCCTGGGAACCTCTGTTACATACAGGCTAGTATGCAACAGAGAGGTTTGATGTGTTGTGTGACAAGACTCAAATGTATAACCTATTGAGAGCCACTGAGGTGACAGGAATATGCGTTTTTGTGTCCTCATGCATCATTTCTGTTTAAAAGGACAAATTCAGTACATGATTTGTAGACATTTATGCTTGAAAACATGTTTCATCTAACATATTTTAAAGATAAAGAGCCATGATCTATTTTTTATTAACAACTTTTTTTGGGATTAGTAAAATTTTGATGATCTAGTTAGCACCTTAGACTTGAATGTCTCTCATGCCTTTTTCCAGACCATGAGTCTAACCAGTGGTGCTATGACAACTTTGTCAACTACCGCTCGCTGATGTCTGCCGACAATGTGCGGCAGCAGCTGTCCAGGATCATGGACCGCTTCAACCTGCCTCGTCGGAGCACAGAGTTCACAAGCAGAGATTACTACATCAACATCCGACGGGCGCTCTGCACCGGCTTCTTCATGCAGGTGAGCAGACCTAATAGATTCGGAGGAGGAGGAAGAGGAAGGAGCTTTGGTAGCAGTAAACTGAAGTCTGCTATCAGCCTGTTAGTGGGCTTAGTATTCTCTTTGAACTGAAAAGGATTTTACTGTTATCATTTTTAAATTATTCTTTTGAACCTCCCTGCAGGTGGCTCATTTGGAGCGCACAGGCCATTACCTCACAGTGAAAGACAACCAAGTGGTCCAGCTGCACCCATCTACAGTCCTGGACCACAAACCAGAGTGGGTGCTCTACAACGAGTTTGTCCTCACCACCAAGAACTACATCCGCACATGCACAGACATCAAGCCAGAGTGGTACGTGTACAGACAATAAGATCTCACTAAAAGCTGTTTTTACATGTGTTGCGTTAGCTGAGTGACGGGGTCATCCATGTTCTCCTGTCTCTGTTACAGGCTGGTGAAGATTGCACCTCAATACTACGAAATGAGTAACTTCCCACAATGTGAAGCTAAGCGACAGCTGGAGCGAATCATTGCCAAACTAGAGAGCAAAGAGTATTCCCAGTACTGAACAACAGCCAACAAGTGTCCTGGAAAAACAACTGCTTACTTTAGTTTTAGATCTTTCTCTCATTGTATCTTTAATGTTTCAAATTTGACTTTTTGATTATTTTTTTAAATATTTTCTTTGCCCCCCCCCATCAATGTTAATTCTGTAACTACGTGTAACGTCAGATAAAATGTCAACAACAGTGGTTAGACCCGGTCGTAACTACTCAAACGGAATAACAAACGTGTTATTTAGATGTGGTTGAATTTTGTTTAGGAAACTGCTGAGTCATAAACATTTGTGCTTGCTTTGTTTCTTTAAAACAATGAGCTTTGACTTCATTTCTCTGTATAAATTAATTAGTAAAGTCTGTTATCCGAAAGACAGTTTGATCCGTGGTTTTTGTGCTTTTGTCTAGATGCTTTTGGTTTACTAAATATGGAAATGAGTCTTGGGTAAAGTGAATCAGTACTTGAACACCTGCTGTTTAAAAAAGAATGATCTACTTCAGTGCAGCATTATGTGTTTATGCATAACATGACTTTATTGGATTTTCCCTGAATTTCTAAACGGTTTGCTGGACTTCGACTCAGCCACAATATATTTTTTAAGAACAAAAGGAAGGTAAAATGTAACAGATTTAATGAAACTCAGTTTATTGGAAATATAACACTGTAACAATAATTTCTCACCTGGAAATGGTTCTCAAAGTGGACATTAGTAGGACTAAAACAGAAAAATGTAAAAGTTGTGCGCATTTTAAGGAAACTGCTGCTTTATGCAGTCATAGTAGCAGTGCTAGTGGTAGTGTAATTAATTGATTTGGTTATTTGAAATCCTTTAAAGTTATGCAGTTTCTAGAGTAAACTGCACTTGAGTTCACAGAATGGACTGCACTTTGGCTGTAGAATATCTGATGGGCCAAACGAGTTCACGTCAGCGATTCTTTACTACTGCTTCTGTTCAATGTCCTCTATGGTCTCTGGCAGGCACCTGTTGCGGGTCTCTGAAAGTGTCCTTGCCACTATTCCCCCGAGTACAGCCACAAAGCACAAAACGACCTGTGGCAGCTCCGTCCAGACGTCATCCAGTAAGAGGATCATAGGAGCCACAGCTACGCCAAACCGAGCCATGAACGAGTTGTAACCCATACCGTTCTGCCTGAAAACATAAACATATTAGTCTTAATCAAACAGAAGACCTTGCAGAAAAAGCGATGTCCTGAAGAGTTTATTCAAAAACAAAAGTTTGGAATTAGGCTTGTAGAGTTACCTTACTACAGTTGGGTACAGCTCAGAGCTGTATAGCACTAGAGTGGCAAAGGATGCTGAAGAAAACCCTTTTCCAATGATGGCTACCACAGTCGTGGCGACTGACATTTCTACAAAGAACATCAGAATCATGATTACCGCCAAATTTGAACACAAAGAGAGTGTGTTAGTGTAACGGTGCAAACAGTGGTACAAAAACGAAAAAAAAGATTTAAAATACTGTGCAACTGTATTGAGTGATCCCTCATTTCTTTTTGATTTTCCATTTTCTTTCGAGTTATCACTCCATGAGACGTGTTTTCGGTGCACAATGGCTTCTTGATATCCACCCTTCCACTAAGACCGTTTTGGATCAGGCTTCGGTAGACTGACATAAATCTTTCAGGTCCTGTAAAAGGTCTTGGCTATCTTAAGGACATGACATTCTGTTCTTGTGCTTCTTTTGTCCTCCACTTGTTCAGTTTCCTCAAATTTCTTTTAAGGACCCACTGCACACCATGCTGAGATATGCCAAGTTTTACACTGATTTGGGAGTCATCTTGCTGAGGAAATGATACAATTTAAGGCTGTGTTTTCTTTGGTGTTTTTCATAAAGCCAATTAAAGAAATGGGAACAAACAGCAAGGGGGGGTTAGTTGTAGTTTATTTCAAAGATGTAAAACATACAACATTACCACCATTCCCTAAGTTGATAGTGACTGCAGTCTCTTCTTGAAAAAGATTTTTTTTTTTAAACAACCCAAATCTTATATCAAGCCTGTGATCAATAAGTGCCTACCTTTTGGTATCACAATATTGATTCCAAGACAAATGGCAGCCAGCAGCAAAGTTCCCACCACAGTGTGTCGCCTGCCTATCTTTTCCAGCAAGTAGAGGACTGCCAGTTTGGCAGGAAGTTCAATTAATGCATAGGTAAACTGAGTGAGATAGATGTTGAGCCCGAAACCGGTGATCTTGAAGCTGATGCCGTAAAATGTAGTTGCAATGCAAAACCTAGGGACAGAGAAGGAAGTGGCTCATTAAATTAGTGAACAATCTGTTGGCTTACAATTTCTACACAAGATGCAATACATTGTAAAGCCCTGGAAATGCAGACCATAATATACCAGTACGCATGGCCAGTTTCCTCATCTCAGGTGTCCGAATCAGGTCGAGGTAAGAGTAGGTTCGATCTCGTTTCTCCGTTGTAACAATGGTGGATAGTGTCTGAAAGAATTCAAAGCAGAGTCATTTGAGGGCAAGCTCCCATTTGCAACGATGCTGTGAAGATCAGAACAAAACCTACGATTACATTTAAATAAGGATACACTGTATTCTTTAGTTTCTTTGCTCACCTTCTTTGTGTATAATTAGTGCCTATAATAACACCATAATGGATTCTACTTGGCTCCCTTGACTTCATCATCTGGAGCTTACAAACCTCTGTTTTAAGTGTGTGGATCGACTCTTCTCTCCGATTCATGTTGGCACATTTTTTCAAATACATATGAGCTTGCTCCAGCTTTCCATTGGCAATCAGCCACCTAGCCGACTCTGGCATCCACCTAATGTTAGGGGGGAATTATTATTATTATCATTTTTAACCCATATGTAGGCCTATTGCAATGCAGCATTTAAAATAAAAACAAATCTCAAATATCTGTTCAGATTGAGAGACATAGTGAAGACTTGATAGAAGATTTTGAGCTAATAGTTGACCAATGAAGCTGGTTTTAACAAAACAGATTGCAGAAGCCATGACAACAGACAATGGTTCAAACATGGATGATAATAATAAGAAACCATACATTCAGAATCTAAATGTCACAGACTATAAAGAATTATGGTTCGGCCAAAAGTTATCAGTTCACTGTCCCTGTGGTCATCACACCACTTCATTTTAAATTTTTGTCAAGTTTTGTCACAGTTTTCAGGAGATCAAACTTCACTTGTGAGGTTTCAGGGAGCTTGACCTTTGACCACCAGGATCTATTCAGTTTATCCTTGAGTCCCAAGTTTTGTAAAGCATCAGATACGTAGTCTTTGTATTCAGTTAATTATTCTTCCTTCAAGATCAAGTGTCTACACTTACCCAAAATCACTTCCTTCGAAGGCCACAATCCCAGAGTTTTGTTAAAATTTCATAACTAATTTCATAACTAATCTATCAGGACAAGGACAAGCAAGGATATGCACGCCATTTTTTGTTTCATATATGCAGTAGCAAGCTAGTGTTTAGTTAAGGAGGAATCATCAAATTGTTTTAATGCTTAAATTTTCTAAATTAAGTTTTGTTGTAAAAGGCAGAAATTGGGGTGCTTAAAATTTTACTATTACAACATTAGTATTATGTTATTAGATCGGTGCGCATAATATTTTTAATCTGTGTTTGTCCTTCAACTCATGCATGACTAGATTGATGCTGGATGTTAACCAGTCACAGACTTCCAGGTGAACGCGATTAAAGTATATTGAAATGAGCCTCTGTTTGATGACATGCCTTAGTCATACCTCCAAGTGAAGATGGCCAAGATTAAAGGTAATGTAACACTGATTATCAGCCTCCTCCAATCATTCACAAAATAGGCAATAAGTGAAAACACTATATTTCCAAACGTCCAGGACAAGCTGTCGATCACTCCCACAATCTTCCTGTGTTCAATGTCCACCCACTCCACACCTGAAATAAACAAGCAGTCGATTCATTTCTTATGTAGCTTAATTAAAGAAAGCCTTTAGTATGGTGCCTACCAGCAGCCTTAGAGGGGACACAATTTAAAGAACTTTTACTTGAGCTAAAAAAATGTTGTTGCGTGCACACAAGCCAAAAGAGAGTGAGTGCCTCTATAATGCAATGTAATATTCTAATTTGGGAAAGCATTTCTGTATTTTATGCAAAAATTTGCAATACATTGTGCTCTCTCTGCGTCCCCCCCGCACCGAGTACAAGCTGAACAGACATCTGCAGCAGCTCATTTTGATCTTTTTTTTCCCTTTTAAATGACATTACTAAGCATACTGCGCTACTCGAACTGCAAGTCAAAAGTTCACAGGACTACTGACTAAACACTGCCTGCCATCATGACCTGTTACGTGTAATCAGTGTGTGCAAAGCTCCTCTGCTCTAGAAAAACAAATAGATTTAAGATTTTTTTTTAGGGGGGGGTTTACATTTATGTCATGCATGGTAAATAATTTGAAATATCCCAACGAATGAATCAAAGTACAAGAACAAATTGTGTCCCATGCTCATTAAAGCTTCAGTGTGCTCACAGCAGTCAACATGGCATTGAAATAGTACATATTCATATATTTTCTCCTCTGTGGCTTCTGAAGTGAAGATGATATAAGAACGGATACAGTGTATGTTTAGATGATGAAATGAAATAATTACTGAGGACTGCTGAAACGATGACGATGCCTGTGATGCAGAAGCCAGTGAGGAACCTCAGCACCGTGAACATCACGTAGGAAGTAGAAAAGGCGCTTGCAACAGCAAACACCATCCCAGACACGTATGATACCAGCAGCATGATCCTTCTGCCATACCTATGGAAAAATCAGAAAGTCTCAACATTTGTTTTTTTTAGTAGCTGGAACACTGCCTAATCACTGATACCTGTCACTCAGACTGCCAAAGGCCATCGCTCCAAACATGACTCCAACAAAGAAGATGGTAGCAGTTGCTTTGTTTTTCCCTCTTCTATCACACACCAAGTCCCACTTGTACAAAGAAAAAAAAGATGCTATTCCTCATTTGGTTGTGGGATTATTTAATAATTAGGAACAAATACATTTTAATTTATTTCACAATAGGAAAAAAAAGTACAAAAGAATCACCTCTGAGGTCAGAGTAGACTTGAAAGTAGTGTTGTCGTACACCCATCCGTTCTGGCACGGCACTGTATGCGCATCAGTGATGTGGGAAGTGTTAACCAGCAGATGATATTGAGGCTCCTGGAACATCTGACAGGAGCTTGGAGTCCCATCCTGCTGAACTGGAATAGTAACAAGAAGCCTCTCTGTCTGGGATAAATTCATAAAAATACCCCCATCATCCAGAGAGCTGATGTCACAGTGATGAGAGGGAACAGCTGCAATGAAATTGTTGAGCATGAAGTGGCAAGGCAGAGTGAAGCGACCGATGAAACTGATCACAATGATCATTATCTGAAATCTTCCAAATCCGTTAATATCAGCAAGAACATTCTCAAACTTCATTGTGGCCTCCTGCTGTGAGCGAAATGTCTTCCTTTAGGGTTAAAAAGAAAAGGAAAGTCCTCAGTTGCTTGTAGCCTATATCGGAAAGTAGCAAATCTCTGTTTGTTTGACTATTTTAAGGGCTTCTGGACTAGCTGTAATAAGTCAATGTTTTACCTGCCTTCCTGCTTCCACTAGTCTACTGCAGGGTCTCCATTGTTGACACAGCGGAATGACTCAACAATAACCAAGAAACTGCAATTCACAGTGGAAATTCATGGGCAAACATCGGCAAAGGGCAGTTTACATGTAGTGGTTTTTGAACACTTTTTATTTACTTCCTTTAAATAATATAACAAAACACCAAAAGTAGCAATGAAAAGAAAATGACTGTTGCTGTTACAAAAATGCGAGACAGGGTTCAATGCCATAAAAGAGTCATGTTACAACAGGACATGAGCAAAAACAATAGAAATAAATGAAAAAAGCTGCTGGAAAGCCTTAGTCATTTCAAAGACATCAAGCTCTATTACATCATTTCATCTTTCTTTTTTTGGATAGCATCTCTGCTTCTTATTTTGTAAGGGACCAGCAGCAGTTAGGACTGATCAATGCGCTTAGACTAAAGTTCTATGAGGTAATACTGTGATCTGTTGAAGGCACGCCAAATAATAGCATATATATTTTTGAGACCAAAATGTCACCTAATAAATTACTAACTACACTGTATGGTATGACCAGTTCTTGCTGGTGATATCTGAAACTTTTAAGATGATTTGAAGTAAATTCAAAATGTGGCAAATGTGGGCCACATACAGGAGCTGCTTGGAAATGGAACCCCATGCCACCAAGCTCCCAGTATGCAATTTTTGTGCTGATGATAATGCCAGTGGAGGTTTGGAGCTCGGCAGTTACTGAGTCAATCACAGAGTGCAGGTGATTTTTATGCCAACTTGGCGACCCTGCTCTGTAAATTTACATGGTCTGCCACTTTATGGCTGTGAGTTACTGTGGTTCATAAACGCTTCCACTTTACAATAATGCCGCTTACAGCTGATCGTGGAAAATCTAGGAGGAAAGACCACATGGTCATGTTTTTAAAGACAGACCACATGGCTAGGTTCTTGATTTTCCACACCTGTGGCAACTGGTGAAAACATCTGAATTCAAAGATTAAGAGTTGTGGCAAAAGACACACTTTTGTCCATACATTGAGGAATGAGGAAATTGTAAATCTTGTGTGTTTTTATTATTTAGTGCTGTAGGACTGATGTGTTTTTCTTATATGAGGACCTTTAAGGTCAAAGGGCAGTTTGTCAGAGGAATAGAAATGTGGTTATTCTTATTGTATTTTAAACCACAGGATTCATGGCAGCTATCATGTATCAGTTTGCCTCTGTTTACAGCAAGTTACCACACTCGCTCTTGCACCTATAGATAGATTTTTTCTTTCCCCACTTCCTCTATGGACCACCACTGTGCAATACCAATTCTATGTCCAATAACCCAACTGTATATACACAACACTATTTATTACATATTACTTTTTTTTAAAAAACCGGCTTGTATATTTGTACATTGTATATATATATATATATATATATATATATGTATATATATATATGTATATATATTTATATATATATATATATATATATATATATATATATATATATATATATATATATATGTATATATATATATATATATGTATATATATATGTATATATATATATATATATATGTATATATATATATATATATATCTTTTTCCCTCTGTTAATACTGTCCCCCCCCCCCCCCCCCCCCCCCCCCCCCAGCATGTTTGCACTGAGTAGGAGATGCTCTGTATCTCATTGTGCAACTGTATAGTGACAATAAAGGCATTCTATTCTATTCTTCACTTATAATAACTGTGGATCTCCTCATTTATCGTGCATAAAATCAACACCTCAAACACAAATATGTCATACAGTATTTGAAATAGGGTTTCAAGATTTATTTAGATTTATTTTTACTAAAGAACACAGACACATGACTCACAAGACAATCAGATTTAGAGCAAAAAAAATAAAATAATAACTGAATCTAACAAACCATGCTTCTTCATTAGCTCTAGTTTCCTAACATACTCAACATACTGAGATATTTGTGTTTTTATAGATTTATAGCTACACAGCGGTATGTAGTTAGGCACATGCATCATTTGTACCCTCTGCAACAACAAAGAAGAATACTACTACAGCTAAATTTGGATATTTCCGCCATGAGGAGGTAAAAAGACTTCATATTCAACATGCATTGAACATGTGTAAAAGACACTGTTTTTACATATGTTTAAACTGTTTGCTCCCATCAAGTTGCTGTGTTGACTTAGTGCAGTCCTATGGGGATTTTGATTGCAATGACAAAAACGCATAGGCAGGAGATTTCTCATCAGAGGCGGAGACTGATCGTCTTCTGAAATACAAAAGATATTTTCATTTTATAATGTATATAATTTTATATACATTTTAGAATGTTTATAATGTCTCATGTTTGGATGATTTTTTGACATTAAAGCCCAGTACCTTGTCTGTTCCACGTCCTCGATAGTCTCCGGTAGACGCACATTGTTCGTCTCAGGGAGCAAAGAAGCTGACAGTCCGGCGCCTAAAGCCACCAGGGAAAAAACAAAACTTGGCAGATTCACCCACACGTCTTCAAGGAGCATGATCAAGGGGGATACAGCAACACCTACACGGGCCATAAAGGAACAGTATCCCAATCCATTTTGCCTGAATTACAAAAAGAAGAAAAAATACAACAAATGTTGTGCTCTGATTATCAGGCAGCAAAATAAAAGACAATGTGCATTTTACTGACCTCATTACTGTGGGATAAAGCTCCGTTGTGTACAGAAAAACTATTGTAAAAGAGCCCTCTGAAAACATCTTGCCCAAAGCTCCCACAGCTGTCCGAAGATTCCCCATATCTGAAAAGAAAACGCGGAAATTTCACCTTGTGTTCTAGTTAAGACTTTTCACTGAATTTATTAGAAGATTAAATACTAGAAATGTATAAAGACATTTAATCTTGCAGTTGTTTAAAGCTGCAGCTGATACTGTTGCTGTGAACTGAAAGCAGACCTATTAGGATTTTCCTTACTTTTAATGGCAGATGCTCAAATTTAACAGCTCATACAGATAATGGGGTCATCACATATTCAACTAATTATAATGAGCTAAAAGTTCAACCTTCAGACTAAACACTGAACATCTTAGATGTTTTGTTTCTAATTTACTATGTCAGAGACGGGGGTAATTACTAATTCAACAATCTACACGGTGGGCCATTTATATGGATACACCGTAATAACATGGGAATGGTTGGTGATATTAAAGTCCTGTTTGTGGCACATTAGTATATGTGAAGGGGCAAACTCCTCAAGATGGGTGGTGTCATGCCCTGGAGGACGGGGCAGTGGCCTGTATGTATTACAAATGGAAAGAAAAGAAAATGAATTCTGATCATGCACAGTAGCTCAGACCAGGGATAATATATAACAGAAGATAAAAAGACTAATTTAAATAAAAAATATTCATTCCAAAAAGTAATTTGGCTCCTACAGTAAATTGATAAGACACAGCCAAGTTAAAGTTGGAGCTTATGTCTTTAAGAAAAATGCACATTTAGGCCATTTGTGGCAAAGAAAAAGTGTCAATACTGTGTTGTGGCCTAAATATAATGGATGAGTTTTGCTTTTGTGTGCAGCAGAAATCCCTTTTAAACAAACAGATTCTCACCTATCAGGTTTCAAATATTTTACATCACTTTGCTTCTTCCCTCAGGTTGTGGTGTCGACAAACATCGCTGAGACTTCTCTAACAATTGATGGCGTGGTGTTTGTCATTGACCCTGGATTTGCCAAACAAAAGGTAGACAAAAGTGACTGACCTGATTGCACAGCTTTATTATTAGTTTGGTCTTAAGTGATGTTGGTGTAAATGGAGATGTTTATGATTTTGTTTGTTTTTTTTGTCACATTGTAGTAATCTGTCATGAGAGTTGTTGTACCTAAACATGCTTTGCCACGTGTGTCTAGGTGTACAATCCTCGAATCAGAGTGGAGTCTCTGCTCGTCACAGCCATCAGTAAAGCTTCTGCCCAGCAGAGGGCAGGACGAGCTGGAAGAACACGTCCAGGGAAATGCTTCCGTCTCTACACAGAGAAGGCCTACAAAACAGAGATGCAGGCAAGTGATTTTTTGTTGTTGTTGTTGTCGAGGTTTGGATAAAGGCATAATAAACTGTGAAGGACCTTGTATGTCCTTCACAGGAGGGGCCTGGGACACACAGATTTTCAAATGCACCTGAAATTTTGTTTTGGAGGTTACTGCAAAGAAGTGGCGGCGTGAGTCACAGAAGCCCAAAATGACAACAGCTCAGCAAATGAAAGGAAACTTTATACCGAATACTGAGTTATGCTGCACTAGCCTAATTCCTGTAATATTGAAATAAAGTTATATTGTAGTAAACTTTCCTAAATTAGAGGCATGCCATCAGACTGCTGCCTTCATATGGATGCAGCAGTCTAAAGAAGTAAGATTTTATACAGCGTAAATACTGCAGAAGTCACTTCACATTCATGATCATTTGTAGATCATGCAGATTGCTTGAATGGTGATCAGTCAAGCACAAAGATTTAAACTCTTTGCTGCCCGAAGTGAACAATCTGCTGTATAAATTCAGCGTTATGTCTTCTCCACAGTTTGCCCTTGTATATAGGTTTCTCATGTTGTGTGACAAAGCCTCTCAGACATTATACTAAGACCTATGCCCTTGTTGGCCCCTCATATCCCCTCACTTCACCGCATGAGGTTCATCTTTGTGCTGCTCGCTCCTTCTTCAGGATAACAACATCCATTATATTTGACTTTATTATCGTCCCTTTTTAGGATAACACATACCCTGAGATTCTTCGCTCAAACTTGGGATCTGTAGTGCTTCAGCTTAAAAAGCTGGGTATTGATGACCTCGTCCACTTTGACTTCATGGATCCACCTGGTAAGTCAGCCTGCAGTCTTATTGTAAACTGTAAATGGTCCTTTTATGCTAGTTAGCCGTGGCTAGCTGATCTCACTGTCTCTCCTCCATGCAGCTCCTGAGACGTTGATGAGGGCCCTTGAGCTGCTGAACTACCTGGCAGCTCTCAATGATGATGGTGACCTGACAGAGCTAGGATCCATGATGGCAGAATTTCCTCTGGACCCCCAACTGGCAAAGATGGTCATTGCAAGCTGCGAGTTTAACTGCTCCAACGAGATCCTTTCCATTACTGCCATGTTGTCAGGTAATGCCCAGGACTGGGCTGACGTCTTACTTGCCTGTTGTAGGCCAAGTCTCTTTGGGTTAACACTTCTGATTACAGGTAGTGTTAAAAATAATCCCAATTTACGTCCAGTTTGTGCACATTTTCTACTCCTCTAAGCCAGCCATTCCCAAAGTCAAGAATGCTGCGACCCACTTAAAACACAGAATATCCCATGGGGCCCACCAAGTCTTATATAAGTCTTGCATAATACATTTACTGAATAATGATGGGATGTATAGAAAGCTTTTAAAGAGGTGCTATTATCCTTTTTCCTATTCTGTCTCATGTATAAAATGTACTGTTAAACTGAGGGATGCTCATATTGAATAGGCTAAAGTTTTAAAAGCAGAGATCCACATTTGTGTGAACAAACCTTGTGAGACACAATCTTGAACTTCAGACTGCTCTAAATGATTTCCTCTTGATTTCTGAGGTTTTTTCCCCTACTCCTGGCTTTGTTTGATGTCAATGAGAGCAGATATCGTTAATATGAGTATCTAAGCCACGTAGCTCTGGCTGTGAGGACATCAGCCCCCATCAGAATTGAGGGGTAAAGAATGAATAATAAACTGACTCATGCAAAGCTGCTCTTGTAGAGACAAAAAAAGAGATCTGGGGGCACAAATTTGCCCCTTTTAAGATTTAACAACTAAGCACTGAATTAATGTTTACAAAGTTCTCAGAAAACAAGTGCAGATCGTTTGTAGTACCTTGTCCAGGATTATGACAACTGAACAAGCTGATATTTCAGATTTTTGTCAATACACATATGACACATTTCATGCCGGTGTTAGTCACACTTATTTTTGATTTTAGTACAAATAAGGAAAGAATGTAAATAATGATTCAGCTGGAAAAAGACAATATATACTCATGTTTTTGTTTTGTTTTTTTGCCACATGTAGGTCAATACGACTTCATATATTAACTCTTAACTTTAAATCTCAGGTTTTTGTTTTGTTAATAGAAAGTGAGTTTTTCATCATTAAAGAAAGTGGATAGGGCAGGCACCACTTGGAAGTTTTTCATATCTATTGAATTATCTTTTTTGAAGCAACACTTTTAAAATTAATGTTGTATTGTAGAGTAACATTTAGCTCAGATGTGTTTCAGTCTTCCACCTACTAAAAGGCCTAACACTCATGTAGCTAAAGTAAGATCTGTGAGTTCTGGAAAGGTTCAACTTTGTTGGTGTCCCTAACACTCTGCAGCTGTGTGAAAACTCTTGTTTTACAGATGTGGTTAAATGACTCCTCTCTACGAGCTAATAACCATTACAGTTGGGAATGACCATGAGAAAAGACTGCAGCTCCCTCTTATAGAGCTTGTGGTCCTGCCCTGTCCCAAGCAGTGTCGAGTGCCCTAGCATCATAGGCTTTGCTGCATTTTTCTGTGAATGTTTGACTCATCCCTATGGGCGGCTTTGTTGGGGCCCATACCAACCTTGTTTAGTCCCACAGTGTTTTGTCCGTCCTACGGAGGCTAAGAAGGCAGCAGACGAGTCCAAGATGAGGTTTGCTCACATTGACGGAGACCACTTGACGCTGCTCAACGTCTATCACGCCTTCAAACAAAGTGAGCATCAGTCCACGTTTTATTTGGATTTCTGCATGATGAAGTTAAACCTGCATTAATTTGTTTTGTGGGTTTTTTTTGTGTTTTTTTAATACACACACTTTGTGACCAGCAGAATAAGATAAAAATGCAACATGTGGCTTTTTAAAGCTAAAGAAAACGTGCTGGAGAAAGATGTTTTTGTAATGGAGCAGTAGAATGGTTGAATGTTATATGATAGGTGAGCATTCGTACAGAGAAATACAATAGATGAATACAATGAGATTTGTTAAAACAGTCACAGGTGGCTTCTGGATAACCAACATGAGCAGAGATTTCAAAGACAGCACTGACTCTGCTGACCAGATTTCCTCAGGCAGTTTATTCCAAAGCTTCAGGGATCTCACTGTGAATGTTCCTGGGAACCTCTCTGTTACATACAGGCTAGTATGCAACAGAGAGGTTTGATGTGTTGTATGACAAGACTCAAATATATAACCTATTGAGAGCCACTGAGGTGACAGGAATATGCGTTTTTGTGTCCTCATGCATCATTTCTGTTTAAAATGACAAATTCAGTACATGATTTGTAGACATTTATGCTTGAAAACATGTTTCATCTAACATATTTTAAAGATAAAGAGCCATGATCTATTTTTTATTAACAACTTTTTTTGGGATTAGTAAAATTTTGATGATTTAGTTAGCACCTTAGACTTGAATGTCTCTCACGCCTTTTTCCAGACCATGAGTCTAACCAGTGGTGCTATGACAACTTTGTCAACTACCGCTCGCTGATGTCTGCCGACAATGTGCGGCAGCAGCTGTCCAGGATCATGGACCGCTTCAACCTGCCTCGTCGGAGCACAGAGTTCACAAGCAGAGATTACTACATCAACATCCGACGGGCGCTCTGCACCGGCTTCTTCATGCAGGTGAGCAGACCTAATAGATTCGGAGGAGGAGGAAGAGGAAGGAGCTTTGGTAGCAGTAAACTGAAGTCTGCTATCAGCCTGTTAGTGGGCTTAGTATTCTCTTTGAACTGAAAAGGATTTTACTGTTATCATTTTTAAATTATTCCTGTGAACCTCCCTGCAGGTGGCTCATTTGGAGCGCACAGGCCATTACCTCACAGTGAAAGACAACCAAGTGGTCCAGCTGCACCCATCTACAGTCCTGGACCACAAACCAGAGTGGGTGCTCTACAACGAGTTTGTCCTCACCACCAAGAACTACATCCGCACATGCACAGACATCAAGCCAGAGTGGTACGTGTACAGACAATAAGATCTCACTAAAAGCTGTTTTTACATGTGTTGCGTTAGCTGAGTGACGGGGTCATCCGTGTTCTCCTGTCTCTGTTACAGGCTGGTGAAGATTGCACCTCAATACTACGAAATGAGTAACTTCCCACAATGTGAAGCTAAGCGACAGCTGGAGCGAATCATTGCCAAACTAGAGAGCAAAGAGTATTCCCAGTACTGAACAACAGCCAACAAGTGTCCTGGAAAAACAACTGCTTACTTTAGTTTTAGATTTTTCTCTCATTGTATCTTTAATGTTTCAAATTTGACTTTTTGATTATTTTTTTAAATATTTTCTTTGCCCCCCCCATCAATGTTAATTCTGTAACTACGTGTAACGTCAGATAAAATGTCAACAACAGTGGTTAGACCCGGTCGTAACTACTCAAACGGAATAACAAACGTGTTATTTAGATGTGGTTGAATTTTGTTTAGGAAACTGCTGAGTCATAAACATTTGTGCTTGCTTTGTTTCTTTAAAACAATGAGCTTTGACTTCATTTCTCTGTATAAATTAATTAGTAAAGTCTGTTATCCGAAAGACAGTTTGATCCGTGGTTTTTGTGCTTTTGTCTAGATGCTTTTGGTTTACTAAATATGGAAATGAGTCTTGGGTAAAGTGAATCAGTACTTGAACACCTGCTGTTTAAAAAAGAATGATCTACTTCAGTGCAGCATTATGTGTTTATGCATAACATGACTTTATTGGATTTTCCCAGAATTTCTAAATGGTTTGCTGGACTTCGACTCAGCCACAATATATTTTTTAAGAACAAAAGGAAGGTAAAATGTAACAGATTTAATGAAACTCAGTTTATTGGAAATATAACACTGTAACAATAATTTCTCACCTGGAAATGGTTCTCAAAGTGGACATTAGTAGGACTAAAACAGAAAAATTTAGAAGTTGTGCGCATTTTAAGGAAACTGCTGCTTTATGCAATCATAGTAGCAGTGGTAGTGTAATTAATTGATTTGGTTATTTGAAATCCTTTAAAGTTATGCAGTTTCTAGAGTAAACTGCACTTGGGTTCACAGAATAGACTGCACTTTGGCTGTAGAATATCTGATGGGCCAAACGAGTTCACGTCAGTGATTCTTTACTACTGCTTCTGTTCAATGTCCTCTATGGTCTCTGGCAGGCACCTGTTGCGGGTCTCTGAAAGCGTCCTTGCCACTATTCCCCCGAGTACAGCCACAAAGCACAAGACGACCTGTGGCAGCTCCGTCCAGACGCCATCCAGTAAGAGGATCATAGGAGCCATAGCTACGCCAAACCGAGCCATGAACGAGTTGTAACCCATACCGTTCTGCCTGAAAACATAAACATATTAGTCCCGAAGAGTTTATTCAAAAACAAAAGATTGGAATTAGGCGTGTAGAGTTACCTTACTACAGTTGGGTACAGCTCAGAGCTGTATAGCACTAGAGTGGTAAAGGATGCTGAAGAAAACCCTTTTCCAATGATGGCTACCACAGTCGTGGCGACTGACATTTCTACAAAGAACATCAGAATCATGATTACCGCCAAATTTGAACACAAAGAGTGTGTTAGTGTAACGGTGCAAACAGTGGTACAAAAAGGAAAAAAAAAGATTTAAAATACTGTGCAACAGTATTGAGTGATCCCTCATTTCTTTTTGATTTTCCATTTTCTTTCGATTTATCACTCCATGAGACGTGTTTAGTTGTAGTTTATTTCAAAGATGTAAAACATACAACATTACCACCATTCCCTAAGTTGATAGTGACTGCAGTCTCTTCTTGAAAAAGATTTTTTTTAAAACAACCCAAATCTTATATCAAGCCTGTGATCAATAAGTGCCTACCTTTTGGTATCACAATATTGATTCCAAGACAAATGGCAGCCAGCAGCAAAGTTCCCACCATAGTGCGTCGCCTGCCTATCTTTTCCAGCAAGCAGAGGACTGCCAGTTTGGCAGGAAGTTCAATTAATGCATAGGTAAACTGAGTGAGATAGATGTTGAGCCCAAAACCGGTGATCTTGAAGCTGATGCCGTAAAATGTAGTTGCAACGCAAAACCTAGGGACGGAGAAGGAAGCGGCTCGTTAGTGAACAATCTGTTGGTTTACAATTTATACACAAGATTCAATACATTGTAAAGTCCTGGGAATGCAGACCATGATATACCAGTGCGCAGGGCCAGTTTCCTCATCTCAGGTGTCCGAATCAGGTCGAGGTAAGAGTAGGTTTGATCTCGTTTCTCCGTTGTAACAATGGTGGATAGTGTCTGAAAGAATTCAAAGCAGAGTCATTTGAGGGCAAGCTCCCATTTGCAACGATGCTGTGAAGATCAGAACAAAACCTACGATTACATTTAAATAAGGATACACTGTATTCTTTAGTTTCTTTGTTCACCTTCTTTGTGTATAATTAGTGCCTATAATAACACCATAATGGATTCTACTTGGCTCCCTTGACTTCATCATCTGGAGCTTACAAACCTCTATTTTAAGTGTGTGGATCGACTCTTCTCTCCGATTCATGTTGGCACATTTTTTCAAATACATCTGAGCTTGCTCCAGCTTTCCATTGGCAATCAGCCACCTAGCCGACTCTGGCATCCACCTAATGTTAGGGGGGAATTATTTGTATTATCATTTTTAACCCATATGTAGGCCTATTGCAATGCAGCATTTAAAATAAAAAATCTCAAATATCTGTTCAGATTGAGAGACATAGTGAAGACTTGATAGAAGATTTTGAGCTAATAGTTGACCAATGAAGCTGGTTTTAACAAAACAGATTGCAGAAGCCATGACAACAGACAATGGTTCAAACATGGATGATAAGAAGAAGAAACCATACATTCAGAATCTAAATGTCACAGACTATAAAGAATTATGGTTCAGCCAAAAGTTATCAGTTTACTGTCCCTGTGGTCATCACACCACTTCATTTTAAATTTTTGTCAAGTTTCGTCACAGTTTTCAGGAGATCAAACTTCACTTGTGAGGTTTCAGGGAGCTTGACCTTTGACCGCCAAGATCTATTCAGTTTATCCTTGAGTCCCAAGTTTTCTAAAGCATCAGATACATAGTCTTTGTATTCAGTTAATTATTCTTCCTTCAAGATCAAGTGTCTACACTTACCCAAAATCACTTCCTTCGAAGGCCACAATCCCAGAGTTTTGTTAAAATTTCATAACTAATTTCATAACTAATCTATCAGGACAAGGACAAGCAAGGATATGCACGCCATTTTTTGTTTCATATATGCAGTAGCAAGCTAGTGTTTAGTTAAGGAGGAATCATCAAATTGTTTTAATGCTTAAATTTTCTAAATTAAGTTTTGTTGTAAAAGGCAGAAATTGGGATGCTTAAAATTTTACTATTATAACATTAGTATTATGTTATTAGATCGGTGCGCATAATATTTTTAATCTGTGTTTGTCCTTCAACTCATGCATGACTAGATCGATGCCGGATGTTAACCAGTCACAGACTTCCAGGTGAACGCGATTAAAGTATATTGAAATGAGCCTCTGTTTGATGACATGCCTTAGTCATACCTCCAAGTGAAGATAGCCAAGATTAAAGGTAATGTAACACTGATTATCAGCCTCCTCCAATCATTCACAAAATAGGCAATAAGTGAAAACACTATATTTCCAAACGTCCAGGATAAGCTGTCGATCACTCCCGCAATCTTCCTGTGTTCAATGTCCACCCACTCCACACCTGAAATAAACAAGCAGTCGATTCATTTCTTATGTAGCTTAATTAAAGAAAGCCTTTAGTATGGTGCCTACCAGCAGCCTTAGAGGGGACACAATTTAAAGAACATTTAAATGACCTAAAAAGATGTTGTTGCGTGCACACAAGCCAAAAGAGAGTGGGTGCCTCTATAATGCAATGTAATATTCTAATTTGGGAAAGCGTTTCTGTCTTTTGTGCAAAAATTTGCAATACATTGTGCTCTCTCTGCGTCCCCCCACCCCACCCCGCCGAGTCGAAGCTGAACAGGCGTCTGCAGCAGCTGATTTTGATCTTTTTTTTCCCTTTTAAATGACATTACTGAGCATACTGCGCTACTCGAACTGCAAGTCAAAAGTTCACAGGACTACTGACTAAACACTGCCTGCCATCATGACCTGTTACGTGTAATCAATGTGTGCAAAGCTCCTCTGCTCTAGAAAAACAAATAGATTTAAGATTTTTTTGGGGGTGATTACATTTATGTCATGCATGGTAAATAATTTTAAATATCCCAATGAATGAATCAAAATACAAGAACAAATTGTGTCCCATGCTCATTAAAGCTTCAGTGTGCTCACAGCAGTCAACATGGCATTGAAATAGTACATATTCATATATTTTCTCCTCTGTGGCTTCTGAAGTGAAGATGATATAAGAACGGATACAGTGTATGTTTAGATGATGAAATGAAATAATTACTGAGGACTGCTGAAACGATGACGATGCCTGTGATGCAGAAGCCAGTGAGGAACCTCAGCACCGTGAACATCACGTAGGAAGTAGAAAAGGCGCTTGCAACAGCAAACACCATCCCAGACACGTATGATACCAGCAGCATGATCCTTCTGCCATACCTATGGAAAAATCAGAAAGTCTCAACATTTGTTTTTTTTAGTAGCTGGAACACTGCCTAATCACTGATACCTGTCACTCAGACTGCCAAAGGCCATCGCTCCAAACATGACTCCAACAAAGAAGATGGTAGCAGTTGCTTTGTTTTTCCCTCTTCTATCACACACCAAGTCCCACTTGTACAAAGAAAAAAAAGATGCTATTCCTCATTTGGTTGTGGGATTATTTAATAATTAGGAACAAATACATTTTAATTTATTTCACAATAGGAAAAAAAAGTACAAAAGAATCACCTCTGAGGTCAGAGTAGACTTGAAAGTAGTGTTGTCGTACACCCATCCGTTCTGGCACGGCACTGTATGCGCATCAGTGATGTGGGAAGTGTTAACCAGCAGATGATATTGAGGCTCCTGGAACATCTGACAGGAGCTTGGAGTCCCATCCTGCTGAACTGGAATAGTAACAAGAAGCCTCTCTGTCTGGGATAAATTCATAAAAATACCCCCATCATCCAGAGAGCTGATGTCACAGTGATGAGAGGGAACAGCTGCAATGAAATTGTTGAGCATGAAGTGGCAAGGCAGAGTGAAGCGACCGATGAAACTGATCACAATGATCATTATCTGAAATCTTCCAAATCCGTTAATATCAGCAAGAACATTCTCAAACTTCATTGTGGCCTCCTGCTGTGAGCGAAATGTCTTCCTTTAGGGTTAAAAAGAAAAGGAAAGTCCTCAGTTGCTTGTAGCCTATATCGGAAAGTAGCAAATCTCTGTTTGTTTGACTATTTTAAGGGCTTCTGGACTAGCTGTAATAAGTCAATGTTTTACCTGCCTTCCTGCTTCCACTAGTCTACTGCAGGGTCTCCATTGTTGACACAGCGGAATGACTCAACAATAACCAAGAAACTGCAATTCACAGTGGAAATTCATGGGCAAACATCGGCAAAGGGCAGTTTACATGTAGTGGTTTTTGAACACTTTTTATTTACTTCCTTTAAATAATATAACAAAACACCAAAAGTAGCAATGAAAAGAAAATGACTGTTGCTGTTACAAAAATGCGAGACAGGGTTCAATGCCATAAAAGAGTCATGTTACAACAGGACATGAGCAAAAACAATAGAAATAAATGAAAAAAGCTGCTGGAAAGCCTTAGTCATTTCAAAGACATCAAGCTCTATTACATCATTTCATCTTTCTTTTTTTGGATAGCATCTCTGCTTCTTATTTTGTAAGGGACCAGCAGCAGTTAGGACTGATCAATGCGCTTAGACTAAAGTTCTATGAGGTAATACTGTGATCTGTTGAAGGCACGCCAAATAATAGCATATATATTTTTGAGACCAAAATGTCACCTAATAAATTACTAACTACACTGTATGGTATGACCAGTTCTTGCTGGTGATATCTGAAACTTTTAAGATGATTTGAAGTAAATTCAAAATGTGGCAAATGTGGGCCACATACAGGAGCTGCTTGGAAATGGAACCCCATGCCACCAAGCTCCCAGTATGCAATTTTTGTGCTGATGATAATGCCAGTGGAGGTTTGGAGCTCGGCAGTTACTGAGTCAATCACAGAGTGCAGGTGATTTTTATGCCAACTTGGCGACCCTGCTCTGTAAATTTACATGGTCTGCCACTTTATGGCTGTGAGTTACTGTGGTTCATAAACGCTTCCACTTTACAATAATGCCGCTTACAGCTGATCGTGGAAAATCTAGGAGGAAAGACCACATGGTCATGTTTTTAAAGACAGACCACATGGCTAGGTTCTTGATTTTCCACACCTGTGGCAACTGGTGAAAACATCTGAATTCAAAGATTAAGAGTTGTGGCAAAAGACACACTTTTGTCCATACATTGAGGAATGAGGAAATTGTAAATCTTGTGTGTTTTTATTATTTAGTGCTGTAGGACTGATGTGTTTTTCTTATATGAGGACCTTTAAGGTCAAAGGGCAGTTTGTCAGAGGAATAGAAATGTGGTTATTCTTATTGTATTTTAAACCACAGGATTCATGGCAGCTATCATGTATCAGTTTGCCTCTGTTTACAGCAAGTTACCACACTCGCTCTTGCACCTATAGATAGATTTTTTTTTTCCCCACTTCCTCTATGGACCACCACTGTGCAATACCAATTCTATGTCCAATAACCCAACTGTATATACACAACACTATTTATTACATATTACTTTTTTTTTAAAAAACCGGCTTGTATATTTGTACATTGTATATATATATATATATATATAAATATATATATATATATATATAAATATATATATATATATAAAATATATATATATATATATAAATATATATATATATATAAATATATATATATATGTATATACATATATATATATGTATATATATATATATATATATATATATATATATACATATATATATATATATATATATATGTATATATATATATATATATATCTTTTTCCCTCTGTTAATACTGTCCCCCCCCCAGCATGTTTGCACTGAGTAGGAGATGCTCTGTATCTCATTGTGCAACTGTATAGTGACAATAAAGGCATTCTATTCTATTCTTCACTTATAATAACTGTGGATCTCCTCATTTATCGTGCATAAAATCAACACCTCAAACACAAATATGTCATACAGTATTTGAAATAGGGTTTCAAGATTTATTTAGATTTATTTTTACTAAAGAACACAGACACATGACTCACAAGACAATCAGATTTAGAGCAAAAAAAATAAAATAATAACTGAATCTAACAAACCATGCTTCTTCATTAGCTCTAGTTTCCTAACATACTCAACATACTGAGATATTTGTGTTTTTATAGATTTATAGCTACACAGCGGTATGTAGTTAGGCACATGCATCATTTGTACCCTCTGCAACAACAAAGAAGAATACTACTACAGCTAAATTTGGATATTTCCGCCATGAGGAGGTAAAAAGACTTCATATTCAACATGCATTGAACATGTGTAAAAGACACTGTTTTTACATATGTTTAAACTGTTTGCTCCCATCAAGTTGCTGTGTTGACTTAGTGCAGTCCTATGGGGATTTTGATTGCAATGACAAAAACGCATAGGCAGGAGATTTCTCATCAGAGGCGGAGACTGATCGTCTTCTGAAATACAAAAGATATTTTCATTTTATAATGTATATAATTTTATATACATTTTAGAATGTTTATAATGTCTCATGTTTGGATGATTTTTTGACATTAAAGCCCAGTACCTTGTCTGTTCCACGTCCTCGATAGTCTCCGGTAGACGCACATTGTTCGTCTCAGGGAGCAAAGAAGCTGACAGTCCGGCGCCTAAAGCCACCAGGGAAAAAACAAAACTTGGCAGATTCACCCACACGTCTTCAAGGAGCATGATCAAGGGGGATACAGCAACACCTACACGGGCCATAAAGGAACAGTATCCCAATCCATTTTGCCTGAATTACAAAAAGAAGAAAAAATACAACAAATGTTGTGCTCTGATTATCAGGCAGCAAAATAAAAGACAATGTGCATTTTACTGACCTCATTACTGTGGGATAAAGCTCCGTTGTGTACAGAAAAACTATTGTAAAAGAGCCCTCTGAAAACATCTTGCCCAAAGCTCCCACAGCTGTCCGAAGATTCCCCATATCTGAAAAGAAAACGCAGAAATTTCACCTTGTGTTCTAGTTAAGACTTTTCACTGAATTTATTAGAAGATTAAATACTAGAAATGTATAAAGACATTTAATCTTGCAGTTGTTTAAAGCTGCAGCTGATACTGTTGCTGTGAACTGAAAGCAGACCTATTAGGATTTTCCTTACTTTTAATGGCAGATGCTCAAATTTAACAGCTCATACAGATAATGGGGTCATCACATATTCAACTAATTATAATGAGCTAAAAGTTCAACCTTCAGACTAAACACTGAACATCTTAGATGTTTTGTTTCTAATTTACTATGTCAGAGACGGGGGTAATTACTAATTCAACAATCTACACGGTGGGCCATTTATATGGATACACCGTAATAACATGGGAATGGTTGGTGATATTAAAGTCCTGTTTGTGGCACATTAGTATATGTGAGGGGGCAAACTCCTCAAGATGGGTGGTGTCATGCCCTGGAGGACGGGGCAGTGGCCCCCCACACCCTCTAGCCGATCATTACATGAAGGAACCTTTTAAAAAAAAAAACAAGCGCGTCCATGCTCACAGGTGTACACACGGGTGATCACACACACAAACTACACCCTTTTTGGCTCCTACCTCAAAGCACACTGTGCGCTGTCGATCTTACGTGCTGCACAATAATGTTTAATATTTAGTATTTACTGTCATATTCCCATAGATCATTGTGATGATGTTTATTACTCTCGTTTTCTTCTGCTTGCTTTCTTCTTTCTTTCTCAACAGGTGATCCAGGTGATCGATATATGTATTTTTTGTCTGCTTATTCTGTTGGTTTTTGGTTTTTTGCCCCTTTTCCCCGTCCCTCTTCCCCGCTGTTTTTCTTTCCCTCTTTCTTTCTCCCCTTTCCTTCCCCCAGTCAAGTCTGTCCCGTATTCAGCAAGTGAAAATAAAATAAACAATAAAAGGTGAATCAAATGGACCATTACGGCAAGGCTGGGATGGTCAATTTGGTAAAGTAAATCCGTTGGGCATCTTTCTTCGCCTTTAGACAATAATTCTGATGGCAAAAGAACCAAACGGGACAGGTTAAAAAAAAAAGAAAAAAAGAAAAAAAAGATGGGTGGTGACCATGGTGGCCATTTAGAAGTCGGCCATCTTGGATACAACTTTTGTTTTTTCAATAGGAAGAGGGCCATGTGACACATCAAACTTATTGGTAATGTCACAAGAAAAACAATGGTGTGCTTGGTTTCAACGTAACTTTATTCTTTCATGAGTTATTTACAAGTTTCTCTTTGTTCACAGCCATTGACATGTCGAAGAGGTTAACACGTGAGGAGCGGATCGAAATTGTGTTGATATCTGGTGAACGCAGTAACCGGGTCATTGCAGCAGATTTCAATGCAAGTCACCCTACGAGACCACCCATCTCCCATGCTACAGTTAGCAAACTAAGTTTTGTGAAATTGGTTCAGTGTTGGATTTGCCAAAATGTGGACGCAAGAAAACTGTCACCAATGAAGAAACATCAGTGGCTGTCCTAGCTTCATTCAGCAAGAGCTCACAGCGTAGCACTCGCTGCATGTCACTGGAGAGTGGCATTAGTTGAACATCCCTTCGGCGGATATTAGCTACTCACAAATGGCACCCTTACAAACTCCAGCTACTGCAGCATCTCAACGAGGATGACCCAGATCGGCGCACAGAATTTGCAGAATGGGCAAAATAAAAATTGGAACAGGACCCTCAGTTCATGCAGAAGATTTTGTTCAGTGATGAGGCAAACTTTTATGTGAATGGTGAAGTTAACAAACAAAACCACCGCTATTGGTCTGACACTAACCCACATTGGATGGATCCCTCCAAGACTGTTGGAACAACAAAAGTGATGGTTTGGTGTGGCATATGGGGTACAACGATAGTGGGTCCATTCTTCATCAATGGAAACCTCAAGGCCACTGGATATTTGAAATTGCTACATGATGATGTGTTTCCCTCTTTATGCACTGAAGCTGGCACGTTCCCTGAGTTTTTCCAGCAAGATGGTGCACCACCACATTATGGGTGCCAGGTCCGAGCATTCCTAGATGAACAGTTTCCTGGAAAGTGGATTGGTCGTTGTGGACCAGTTGAATGGCCCCCAAGGTCTCCCGATCTGACCCCCTTAGACTTTTATCTTTGGGGTCATCTGAAGGCAATTGTCTATGGTGTGAAGATACGAGATGTGCAGCACCTGAAACTACGGAAACTGGATGCCTGTGCTGGCATTTCTCCTGCGGTGTTGCTATCAGTGTGTGAAGAGTGGGAGAAGAGGGTTGCATTGACAATCCAACACAATGGGCAGCACATTGAACACATTTTATAAGTGGTCAGAAACTTGTAAATAACTCATGAAAGAATAAAGTTACGTTGAAACCAAGCACACCATTGTTTTTCTTGTGACATTACCAATAAGTTTGATGTGTCACATGGCCCTCTTCCTATTGAAAAAACAAAAGTTGTATCCAAGATGGCCAACTTCTAAATGGCCACCATGATCACCACCCATCTTGAGGAGTTTTCCCCCTCACATATACTAATGTGCCACAAACAAGACTTTAATATCACCAACCATTCCCATGTTATTACGGTGTATCCATATAAATGGCCCACCCTGTACTGTTTAAAGAAAACTGTTTCACGGGAAGAACTACATTGAAGAGGAGCTAACATGGTTTACTTCAGACACTGGATGAACTGGACTGCACCAAGACTAGTACAAGGGATTTTGATGAACTAGCAGCTTGAATCATTTAAAACTACTCCAGAACAAAAGTGAACTATGTGTAGTCTTTGTCAGTCAAATAATCATGGCTTGGTGCATGTGTTTCTCCAGACTGGGATGTTTATATGGCTGTGTGCCTTCAGAAGTTCCTGACTTCATAACATTTGCCCTTGACAAATAATATAATACTAGAAAGTAAACTAATAAACTAAAATGAATACATCTACACATTTGAATGGATCATATACCTGCATGGATAAACACACTGCTGAATATAAGCAGCCCAGTCAAAATGAGCATCCCGGCTTGATTCCACCTTCGACCTATTTTGTCTACGGTGAAAAAGACGAATCCTTTGGCTGGAATCTCTATGACCCCATAGATGAACTGTGTGAGATAAATGTTCACACCAAATCCGCTGATATTCAAGCTGATTCCATAATAAGCGAAGGCCACTCCAAACCTGCGAGCAAGACCACACTTTTGTTATTTTAAAGTTAAACAGTTGCCCCAAAGAGCAGTAGTTTCTCATTAGCTACCTGGTATCTGACATGGATAACAGTAAACCCATTTTTATCGAAACAGTGTTAGGGTTCAGCAAACATGATGCTGAATAACCTGTTCTTGACAGTTTGTTCTAGTCAGTTAAATAATTGTTTAGACATGAGATTTGGGCCAATGTTTTCAACGCAATTTTGCTGTTGACCTTTTGAAGGTTGCCTGGATGTCCTTGTTAGACTTTCCAGCAAAAGGTGGAGGAGGTAAGGAGGGGTGGGGGTGGGGGCACAGTGCTTCTGCCACTGAGCTAACCAACTAGGCTGAGGTTTAATAACTTCAAGAGCTGAATTGCTCAAAAATGAAGACTCCAGAAATAATTTAGATGCAGTGTTGTCGTTGGAATAGATGTTCTCAATGTAGCTGTCCATCAAATGTCATGAAAAACAGCTAAATTTCCTTAATACAAAATTATGGTGGTGATATTTTTTACTTTTTCTAAATGCATCTCAGAGAAGAAGAAAGCAACATCAACATCTGGCCTTCTACAGTTCCGTTTTTGCCATCATAACGGCCAGTGATTTTAACCTTGGGGGATAATGCCACCATTTCAACCAAGTTTACTGGTTGTAGCTAAGAGACACTGCATTGTTAAGTGGGCCTAACTGGGCATAGTTTTAATTTTTGGACTGAATAAACATACTGGTGTATCCCTATCATGGATATAGACAGCTCTCTCCAAATTTTAAAGGAGGATCTTCTCAGGTTGAAGATCAAATATGCATTTCTCGGTTATTAATAATTATTCAATGAACCTCCCAATCACGGACATGGAAACCTTTGTCCACAGTTTTAACCATCAAATGAGTACTAATGAGGAAATAGTTTATACACTTACGTAATATGTTTTAAATGTTCAAGATAAATACCACACAATGCCACAAAGTAGAGCCCGCCTTCTCATTTTGGGGGTCTTCACGAGGTCCAAATAGGAATACTTTCTGTTTTCATCTTCTACAAGTATTACTGTCGACAGAACCTGTAGAGTAAAAAGGAAACTTTATTCAAAGAAAGGAGCTGTGAAGTGCACAGTTCTGTCTTGAAGTTAGCTGATTATGAAAATGTTGTACCTCAGGTTTTAAGTCAGCCATGACCTCCTCTCTGCTGTTAACTGTTGCACATTTACTCAGGTAAAAATGAGCGTCATCTGTTTTTCCATTACTCATCAGCCACCTGGCAGACTCGGGGAGCCACCTATGAGAAAGAGCGATGAGAAGGTTGAGAAGGTCTTTTAAACACTTTTAAAAAGACAGGAACTAGTTTTCCCTGCATGAAAACTGAATAATAATATTAATTTGTCTTTACCGCCAACAGAGCATAGCTGGAAACAGTGGGGAGATTACAGCAGCAGTCAGGAATCTCCAATCATTGATCAAATAGGCCACTCCAGGTAGAATAACACAACCAACACTCCAGTCCAAGCTCATTAAAACAGCCACTGTAGTCCGATGCCTGATGTCCACCCATTCAAGACCTATTTGGATGAATTTTATGTATTTTTTTATTTATTAATAATGACACTGATTGAGATTACTGATAAAAATAAGGATTTTGAGCAAAGCACACCTGTATGGGCATCATCTCAAAAAAATGTAATTGTGTCAGTGTGTTGTTTAATGTATTTTTTGTTCGATGAGAATGACAGGCAACTCACAGAGGACGAAGGAGTTTATACTTATTCCTGAGAGTCCGAGTCCAGTACAAAATCTCATTGTAGCAAACATTAGGAAATTATAGGACAAAGCGGTCGCTATCCCAAAAATGGAAGTTGCCATGTATGACAACAGAAGTGTTTTTTTCCGGCCAAACCTGTAAAACAAATTAAAAAAAAATGACAGTCAAAGAATCTACGGAACACTTAATTAAATGAAACAACTGTTAACAACTGTTAAGAACACTTTGTTTTCTCTTTATTTTTGAAGTTGAATGTTTTTTTTAACTAACTAAAATAAAAAAAAAACCAAAATCCTGTGCACTTGGAAAAATAACTAAAATAAAATAAAGGAGGGAAGTAAGCAAATAATATTTGTTTTAGTATTTGTTAATTTGGCAAAACTATTATTACATACCAATGAGGTATCGATGGACATTTTTTATTAAGACTCTAAATGTCTACCAGACTGTGAGTCAACTGCTTTCAAAAAATTGTGTCATTTTAATTGTACTACCTGTAATGGCTATCCTAAATCTTGCCTTTGGCTTGTACCATCCATATAGTAATAATGAAAAAGACTAAAACTCAACATTTTTCAACAAGGCAAACTAAACTGAAACAAAAAAAAAATCCTCTCTAGAAATGAACTGAAAATACATTGAATTAAAAACTAAATGTCAAAATGAAATAAAATAAAAATTACTGAGAAAATAAAAAAAGTTAAAATAATTCTGGTCCCATTGTCACAGATGTATCAAAAAGGCAGACCTAGCCATGCTGTCTGCCTTTTCAAACATTTGTGAATGAATGGGTCATTCAGAAGACCTCTTTGATTTTGAGTGTGACGTAATGGGATGCCACTGTTGCAACAAGTCAACCGTGAAGTGACCACACATCGCATAAGGTTCCAGAGCACCAAGTGCTGAGGGCCATAGCACATGAAAAAAGGGACACTACTGATAGAAGAACTGCAAAGCTCCAAACTTTCTCCAGCATCAACCTGGAGCTGGAACTTTACGGCTTTGCTTTTTGGGCAGTTCCTGTATGGGTAATGTTTGGGTGGGCTTAATGCCTTGTCAGTGTAGTGTACTTTTACATAACTGAAATATTTCTTATAAAGAAAAAAGTGAAATCCCTGTGACCTGAAGTATTTCAAAGAAGGTTGTTTTAAATATAAACAGTACTCTAGATAAAGGACCTCAGTAATGTTCTGCACTGTTCACCTAATAGAGGGGCTTACTCCACCCTACTTGCAAAGTACCTGTGAATGATTACTTTTGGCAATACAACTTTGTTCTTTACTATCTAGGACTCATTGTAATATTTGGCAATGCACACCCAGATCAATACAGACTTGTCACCATAGTTGTACTTGTACAAGAAAATGTTAAGCATAGTTGATTTTATTATTCAGTGTATTTGTGCTCGATTTTAAAGGTGATGACGTGGACTCACCTGTCACTAAGGAAGCCAAATATTCCTGATCCTAACATGACCCCCACAAAGAAGATGGTGGCTGTGGCTCTGTTCATTTTTTTCTTGTCACAAACCAGATCCCACTATAAAGGGAACAGAGACAAAAGGAAAACATTGGCTAATTCAGGACTGGTATTAATTTCCTGCTTTTTAAATGGAAATATTGATCCTCACCTCTGTAGCCAGAGTAGATCTGAAGATGGTGGTGTCATATATCCAACCATTCTGGCATGGCACTGTGGGTATGTAGGTTAAGTTGGAAGAGTTTGACAGCAGTTGATACTGAGGCTCTGCAAACATCCGACAGGAGCTCAAACTCCCATCCTGCTCAAAAGGAATGCTAACATTGAGCCTCTCTTCCAAAGATAAATTCCTGAAAACACCTCCATTATTCTGAGACCTGATGTCACAGTGGTGAGAGGGAATAAATGTAATAAAATTATTCAGCAGGAAGTTAAATGGTAAAGTCAGCCGTGGAATTACTAACAAGAAAATTGTTCTTAGTTGGAATCTTCCAAAGCCATTGATCTCTGCCAGCACATTGTCAAACTTCATCTTGGAAAACAAAAGAGACACAAACTAGAGAATAACCTGAAGCAAATACCTTCGGGAGCACAAAATATATTTTCATAGTGAGCCACAAGCTGCTTTTATTCCATTAAGTGTTCTTGGTTAATGGTCAGCTGATGTTCAATGTGTTAATTTGTTGTTAGGCAGTATGAAAAAAATAAACTGAACTCAGTGAACCATAGAAGTAAATAAATAATTTTCAAAGAAAGCTGTAACTTTAGTGATAAAGTACCGAGGTCCAAAGTTTAAAGAAATGTGTATTGGCTGAGTTTAATACAAGAAATTTCCAGTGGGGAAAATGTCATTCTATTTTTTCCCTTTTGGTCAATACCTGTAACATCTTTATGTCTGTTGATCTAGCTTTTAAGAAAATTTCTATTTCTTAACCAGAATTTAAAGTTAAGAAGTGAATTTGTTTGGATCAGGAGAAAAAATGATGTGAGCGGAGCACATTTCTTTGCACAATAGCTCTAAAATTAGAAACATGCTGTCTCAGAGTGACCCTGAAAAACTAGTTCGTACATTTGTTATTTCTAGACTGGACTACTGTAATTCGTTATTATCAGGATGTCCTGATAAACACTTCAGTTGATCCAAACCGAAGGAAGAGTACCGACAGGGGCTAGAAAGAGAAAGCATATTTTTGCTATATTGACTTGAGTCATTGGCTCCCTGTTAAATCCAGAATTTAATTTAAAATCCTGCTCCTCACATACTAGGTCTTGAATAATCTTGCCCCATCACATCTTAATGACCTCGTGGTACTGTTTCACCCCATTAGACTGCAGGCTTACTTGTGGTTCCTACAGTATTTAAAGGTAGAATGGAAGGCAGAGCCTTCAGTTTTCAGGCTTTTTTTCAGGTTCTTCTATGGAACTAGCTCCCAGTTTGGATTTGGGAGACAGACACTATCTCCACTTTTAACATTAGGCTTAAAACTTTCCTTTTTGCTAAAGCATATAGTTAGGGCTGGATCAGATGACCCTGGATCCTCCCTTAGTTACGGTGGAATAGGTTTAGGCTGCTGGGAGATTCCCATGATGAAGTGTTTCTTCTTCACTCACCTTTTTTCTGTGTTATATGCCACTCTGCATTTAATCATGAATTATTATTAATCTCTGCCTTCTTCCCACAGCATGCCTTATTTCCTGTCTTAATCAACTGTTTGATGTTTTTCTTTCTGTTAAAAGGGAGTTTTTCCTTCCTACTGTTGTCAAATCGCTTGCTCATCAACAGGGGGTCATATGATTATTGTTTTGTTTTTTTCTCTTTTCTTTGTATTATTGTAGGGTCTTTACCTTACAGTATAAGATGCCTTGTTGCAACTGTTGTTGTGATTTGGCACTATATAAATAACACTATATTGAATTGAATTAACAGAGAATGAAACAGAATGAAGCCAACATCCAAGGAAAAGCCTTGAAATGTCCTTCAGGAAGCCTGGAGAACTATTCCTGAAGATTATTGAAAGAAATTACAAGAGAGGATGCCTAAGAGACCTCTTAATTTAATGTGAACAGAGATATATGAAACAAAGGCTCATTAATGTTTCAGTCATTTATTGAGACATAGTTTAATTACCAAACACAGCAATGCTAATATTTGTGATTATATAATTTTTATATCCACAAATCATATTTTTCCTAAATGATATAAAGCCAAACTAGAATTTTCATTTAAAAAGCCCTCAAATCTGCATTATTTAATGCCTCGTTTTTTTTGTTTTTTTGATTAGCTCATATTTTTACAAATTGACAGATACCAGGGCTTGTATATAGGTATACATACATTCCCTAACCCTTCTCAACAAACTCACAGAACAGAAGGTCTAAAATTACATATATGCTTTTGACAAAACTTGATACAGAGCTGACATTTTGTTTGCTTCCAGCTGCTTGTAGGCCTCTTTCTTCTAGACTGATGAATTATTCAGCAACTCGATCAGTGAAAGTTGCCAAAATGACACTTGCACACATATACAGACGTGAAGTCATGTTATTAATTATAATGAGAATGACTGGTTACAATCTAAGGCCAGCTGACAATGAATAGTTTGTGATAACACAAATTACTTGTGACATACAGATAATTCTTAGGCATGTAGGCATTTGTAGCAGTGCACCTATCATGACCTAATATGCTTATGTGCAGACTTTACCCACCTGGAGAGTCTTCTTCAGTTCTGTAGATGAACTGACAAAAAGCTGTATAACATAGAAACTATAATTCTAACAAGTGTGGTTTAAAATGTAGCATCTAAGTAGAGCAGAGTTAAGGTTGCTTTGAAATGTACTTCATTCTTCTTAGAAATAAACTATGGAAATGTATGTCGTTTTTTACCTAAAGTTTTTGCAAGGTTATTGCATGTATCTAAAAAGTATGAAAAAATGATGTAACAGCACTGATATAATAAAAGGAACTGGACTAGACATGAATTAAAATGAGTATGAAATGATGCTGTGTACTAACACATAATTTTATCTCTATTCTTTGTTAGTTTGTTCACATCAACTTATGTACTGTTTGTGTATTGAGCTGGATATTGCAATACCTACATGACTTCCAAAACACACATGACCTGAAAAATGACCTAATATTAGAATATATTTAGACAACCAATAAAGCTAAACAGAAGCAAAAACAAAACAAAAATATAATAATAATAATAGAAAACTAAAAATAATACTTCTTAATTTCATCAAAGGTACTTGAAAGGATCATATAACTGGATGGATAAACATGCTGCAGAATGCAAACATCCCAGTCACCAGGAACAACCCACCTCGAGTCCATCTTCAACCTATTTTGTCAGTAAGATGGTCAAAAACTGCTGCTCCAACCATGACCCCAAAGAAGACAATGGTAGCTGTGTGTGTCTTATCACAAACCAGATCCCACTAAGAAGGAAGGATGGCCAAAAGAAGAACTTTAGCTGATTTAGGACTGGTATTCATTTCCTGCTTTTTAAATGGAAATATTGAACCTCACCTCTGTAGCCAGAGTAGATTTGAAGGTGGTGGAAACCAATAACTTGTGTGCACCTAACAGGCCAAACATTTACTTCATACTGAGGATGGTAGGATGGAAATATCCAAATTAAAAAAAAAAAAAAAGCATGCCCGTGGAAGTAAATAAACTTAATAAAGTAAAGTAAGCATCACCATCGATTCACTATCAATACCAGCCTATCTTTTCATTTGCTAATGAAATGTGTCGTATACAGTGAAACATGACAAGACTAGAAAGCATTTTGCTACGAGCTGTCTCATTACAAAAATGAAAAAACAAAAACAAAAATCAAGTGAGTAATAGTGGTGTTAACATTATGTTTATTGACACTCGTTGAGCATTTCAACGATGGTGATCTTTGAAGTTGTAACATGGTAACTTTACTATTTAAAAATCAGTTAATCAGTGTTATAATGATCCAGTCATTATAACAGTCTTTTTATTGATGACTGTGTTTTCCTTACTGAATCTCCTTCCTTGGTGACTGTCTCCTGCAATATAAATAAGACTTCAGTTAGTCATTTGACCTTACATGCAGACAACAGGACAGAATGTAATGTGTATTTTGGACTTTGATAAACAGTAAACTGCAGTTTACTGGATTATTGTTTCGTGGGGAGTTTCTGTTAATGGTTAATCCTTTAGCTTTAGTTTGGATACTGAATTACATGCTGTGATGCTTTAACACTCTCTTCTCTCTACCTTGGTTTCTCAATATCTTCGATGAACTCTGGCAGTCGGGTGTTTAATGTTTCGGGCAGAAGTGAAGCAACTAAACCAGTTCCAACTGCCACTGCACAGTAAGTGGCTGCAGGGAGGAGATGCCACAGATCTTCCAATAGTACAATGAGTGGAGAAATGGACACGCCCAGTCGTGCCAGAAATGAGGTGTAGCCTAAGCCATTTTGTCTAAAAAGATCAAACCACTGAGGTTAATGCAAACCTTTCATACGAATAATCAAAACGAGGCAGAAAAAAGTTTTTTGTGGACTAACCGTACGACCGTAGGGTAAAGCTCAGTTGTGTAAAGATACATGATAGTGAACGAGGCCTCTGACATAGATTTTCCAAGAACTGCCACAACAGTACGAACAGTCCATTTATCTAAGGAGAACAGGATAAAGAAAATTTTCAGGTGAGAGAACACATCCACCAAAGACCAATGCTGTATCTTATAATTTCTAAAGAGCGATCCTGCTTACCACCAGAAATGAACGCATTCATTCATATCAACTCTCGGTGACAGAAATAAACTGCTAGATGTACGAGAAATGTAAGAGAAATGACCTTTTGGAACAAAGATGTTGATGAAGAGACAGAGACCAGTTAATAGCATGGAACCCATCTGGCCATGCTTTCTCCCAACTTTCTCCAGGAAGTAATAGACGCCAATCTTCATGGGCATTTCAATGGATGCAAATATGAACTGTGTTAGGTATGGGTTCAGTCCAAATCCTGTGATATTCAGACTTATTCCATAGTATGTAAATGCAACACCAAACCTAGAAAAGGGGGAGAAGAAACACTTAAACTTAGGCTGATAAATAAAGGGGTAAATACAAATTTCCTCAAAAAACCCCAAACATGATTGCAACTCTCATTTAAATATCATATCACATGACAGGATTTTTCACACTATATGCTAGAACAAAATCAAAAGCTGTGTAAATTTCCCAGTGTCAAAAATGATAGCTATAAAAATAACAATTGCTTTATATCTGTGAGATAGCTCAAAGGCTTTAACATCTTTGTCCCAAATACAATTTGGCCCATTTGTCTATTTAATAATCCACCCATAACTGTCACTTAAGATAGCAAAAATACACACACAAACACACACACAGAGAAAAGTCAGTTATTTCTTTTTAAAGTGCTTTTGGTAGAAAATGCACACATATGATGAATATCCGGAAGAAATCAATTTGCCTTTTCCCAGAAAGTTGACTATCTCCTAACACCAAACCATTAAACCGAAACTTACCATAGCATTCCTGAGTTTATAGCAAGTTTTCTAATATTTGGAGTTCTGAAAAGATCTACAAAAGTGTACTTCTTAGCGCCATGTTCAGTTTCTGCAGATTCCAGTAATGTCTGTGAGAAAGCCAGGGAAACATAATGTGAATGTTCATTTACAAAGAACCCTTTTTGTCTTATTTTACAGTAAGACTGTCGGCTAATAAAAAAACAAAAGAAACAAAAACATTTTGAGATGTACCGCTGGTGTGATGGTGGACATGCACTTGGATCTGTTGTTCATCTTGGCACATTTCATTATGTAATGATGAGCAGCATCTGTCTTTCCTTTGGCTACAAGCCACCTAGCAGACTCTGGAAGCCACCTAAATCAACAAACATGGTGAGTTTAGCATCTGATCAAAATCCAATGAGATTAAGGATATCTTGCAAAGTCAGCAAATAAAACTTAAATACCTCCAAGCAATGATAGACAGAATCAGGGGGGAGGTAACTGCTAGAATCAGCTTCCTCCACTCGTTTACAAAATATGCAATGCCAACCAGGATCCAGTTCCCAATTGTCCAATCCAGGCTTATGATCACACCAGAGAAAGTCCTGTGTTCAATGCTAAACCATTCAACATCTGCAGAAACATTAGCACAGGTCAAAAAAAAAAATTGTGCAAATTCTTGAAAGAGAAACAGAATATGCCTGTAAACATGAACCAGGCTATAATGTCTCAGTCATAGGTTAGCATAGTTTTAACAATATCCTGCTTACTCAAAACAATGGAGATGATGCTTATTCCTGCGAGTGACATGCCCGTAAAAAATCTCAAGATGACAAACATTACATACGAGGTGGAGAATGCACTCAGCACTGCAAATATCAAGGATGACAGATAAGACACGAGCAGAAGAGGACGTCGCCCAAACCTGGTCATGAACAGAAAAAGCATCTTATTTTATTTTTTCTCATTGTTATTTTTTTTCTGTTATATATCTATATATCTATATATATCTATATCTATGTCTATGTCTATGTCTATCTATCTATCTATCTATCTATCTATCTATCTATCTATCTATCTATCTATCTATCTATCTATCCATATATATATATATATATAATGTCTGTTGGCATTGGTACTGGTAGAGATTGAAACAAGTCAGACCTGGAAAATAAAAAGAAAATAATAAATTTCTGGTCATTTTGTCCACTATACTAGTACATTAAAAAAAAAAAACTGGAATATTATGGAATATAATTTCATTTAAAGCAGGAAAATTTTTGAATTAAATCAACCATGTTCTATATCCATTACAGGTGATGGGAAATATTTCAGGTCTTCCTCTTTTCTTTCTTTCTTTTTTTAAAAATGTGTGATATTATAGCTTATTATCTAATGAAAATGATGAATCTAGTATCTCATATTTACTACCAACCACAAAAAAGGACTGACAAGACAGGAATGCCCAACTTTTGGCATGGACGTGATCGGCTTGTGGCATTACTGAGATGTTATTGAAGTTTAGATTACTTTGCTTTAGTGTTTTTGAATTGAGTATTTCTCAACTTCCTCTTGACAGTACCTCACAGATTATATGTGGGGTTCAGATCAATCAGTAAATTGGTTGCCCAATCAAAGTGCGTAGCAGGTGCAGTGTCTATGTCCTGCTGGAAAAAAGAAAATGGGCATCTCTATAAAACTTCTCAGTAGAAGGAAGCATGCAGTACTCTAAAATCTGCTTGCAGATGACCAAGCACCACCAGCACGAGCCAATGATACAGCGTCTCAAATCAACAGACTAAGGACTTCAAACATCTTGAAATCTGAGCTCCTCCAATTTTTCTTCAGATTCATTGATTTACAGATGAAATCTGAAAATCATTTTCTAAATGCACTTGAAACAGCCTCAGTCGACTCATTGTGAATCTCTGTACTGAAATAATTCGAGAAATGCACTGTGTTTATACTGATTTAATACTAATTTTCTCAGACTTACTGGATAAGTGATTTTCATGAGATTTAAGCCTTAATCATCAAAATTATTACATAAATGGTTTAAAATATTTCACAATGTACAGTGTAAATGAGAAGAACTAGTATTTTTAACCATTTAACCCTTACCTGTCACTGAGAAACCCAAAAACTGGGGCTCCAACCATAACACCAATAAAGAAAATGGTTGCAGTTGCCTTGTTCATACCTTTTCTGCTGCACACGAGATCCCACTGCAAATAATCGTTAAAATATTACAATATGTGATTTTACACCAGCATCTTCTGGAAAATAAATAATAATTAAATGAATGATGCCTGGGAAATTACATTTAGCTAGTTGGATTATTTTCTGTAGATAATAAACTGGATAGAAAATTATATCCTTAATGTTAGCAAAAGAAAATTTGTTCTCATAAAAAAAATCCAAATGACTGTGTAAAATGTCTCTGATCAACATAACTGATTCTCACATACCTCTGTTGCCAAAGTAGATTTGAAGGTGCTTTTGTCATACACCCATCCGTTTTGACACTGAACTGTAAGTGAGCCTTTGCTACTGTTTGAGCTTGACAGATATTCATATTGGGGCTCTGAAAACATCTGACAGGAGCTTGGAGTCCCATCCCGCTCTGCTGGAATACCAACGGCTAATTTCTGATCTAAAGTTAAATTTCCAAAGACAGCTCCATTATCCAGAGCATCGATGTTGCAGTGATGCGAAGGAACAGCTGCCATGAAATTATTCAGCAGAAAGTGACATGGCAGAGTAATTCGAGACAGGATCTGAATCAAGAATAGAGCAATTTGGAATTTTCCAAATCCATTGATTTCTGCAAGAATGTTGTCAAATTTCATTTTGCTGTGCTTCCTGTATCTCCTGGAGGACAAATGCTCTAAAAGTCAAGTGAAGTAGAGTATCACTCACTATAAAGGACACATTCACCAGCACAATGTTAATAATTAAAATGAATACCAAAAGAATGTATTAATAATGTAACTTAACTGTACCCAGTTACTCAATCAAACACTGGCTTTGCTTTGATCAGTTATAAGGCTGATATGTTTATTCAAATGCTCTAATAGTCAGGATTTATAATTGAAAATTAGCACTCATAGTAGAGAAAGCAAGAATGTGATCTAAAATTGATCTCAGTTCTCAAGAAAGCACTCTTATCCCACAATGCAGCTGCAGTGCAACATGCAAAGGAATCAGATGGTTTTGTAATGTTTTATTTTACAAATGTAAAGTTCTAAGACATCAGCTCTGGCAGGACTTAAATTTAATAACAAACACATCACACCCACAGGCAACTTAACATTTTAGCACTGTATCATGTACACAGCCCAGAGAAATATACAGTCACGCAGGATTTCTTCATGTAGCAACTGCACCAAGATAAACAGCCACAAAGATGAGATGAACTATAGGAAGACTAAACCAATCTGCTACAATCTGCACAATAAAAACTTGGATGAGAACATAACAAATAAAAGCATTTCTGAAAATTTGGCAGACAGAAGCAAGAGCTCCCTTTACAACAGAACCAACATAATTACAACATTTTTCAATACAAAACCCCCCACAAAAAACTAAACTGATTTTATCATTAACAAACCTTTTGCAGATAGATATGGTTTAATATTTGGCAAAGCTGTGCTATGGAAACATAGCACTGAGGTGGCTTCCCTTGGCACAATGACGATGTTAGTTAAAGTCATTTACAGATGTCTGCCAAGCTCAGCACGTCCTCCCACTGGACAGCGGGGTACGCCCTGGACAGGTCGCCAGTCTGTCGCAGGGCTAACGCACAGGGACAGACAACCATTCGTACATTTACACCTAGTGGTAATTTGGATTATCCAATTAACCTATCCCCACAAGCTGCATGTCTTTGGACGGTGGGAGGAAGCCAGAGTACCCAGAGAGAACCCATGCAAACACGGGGAGAACATGCAAACTCCACACAGAAAGACCCCGGCCTGATGGTGGAATTGAACTCAGGACCTTCTTGCTGTGCGGCAACAGTGCTAACCACCGTGCCACCGTGCAGTATGAACTCTTATTATATTATATGTGTTTTAGCTGCACTGTGCTGCTGTTCTGTGTCCACATTTGTATGTAGGCAGGTGTGCGTGTATGTGCAGCTGTTTCCTGTAGGCCAAGTGACAGGTACCTTCAGGCCTGGTGGGTTTGGCCCTGCAAGGGGGCTGGCCACACCTGAAGACCATTGCCACACACCTGCTGCTGATCAGGCTCGTCGGGGGAGCTATTTAAGGAAGACACGGCACGGGAGTCAGGGGAGTGCATGGGGATTGTTTGTGTGAATATTTACTGCACTGTAAATAAACGCACTGTTCACCACACAGAGTCCAGCATTTAGGTCCTCCTTTCCCCACATCCCCACGGTCTGCCAGCGCTAACCGTGACACCAAGTGACACATAAGACTTCAGTGTTTGTGTTTTAATGGAGACAAGAAACAAAGAGTATGCTGAGTAGCACAAAAATGAACCATAAGTGAGTGTGACACACTAGGAAAACATTTTTTTGTAAATTTTCCTCTACATACCACCGCAGTGGATTTTAAAAGAGGGAGAATGCAGACTTTCGGTTTTAATTCAAGGAAGTAGTTGTGTCATTGCTAAAGTTAATGCTAATGATGCGAAGAAAAAATACAATGGAGCACAAAATATGCAACATCATCATGGTCAAACGTGGTGGAGGCAATGGGTCACATGATGATGTTACTGCTGATAGAAGTAGCAAGAATATTGGTGATGTGTGCTGGGGTATACTTTCTGATCAGATTCAGCCAAATGCTGCAAAACTGCTTGGACAGTGCTTCACTGTGCAAATGGACAATCACCCAGAGCAAACTGCAAAAGCAACTTAAGAGTTTCTCAAGGCAAAGATATACTCTTCAATGACCAAGTTACTCATCTGATATCAATCGAACAGAGGATGTGTTTCAGTTATTAAATACAAAACTGTGGGCAGAAAAGCCCACAAACAACTGTAAAGAATTTTCAGTATCCAAGTATTTTTTAAAAAGTCTTATATTTAAATTTATATTACAGTAGTTTGTCCAATTTGTTTGAGCCTCCCAAAATGGGGACTGCATATAAAAATGTCTGTAACCCCTTTTCCTGCTGCCCCATTTTTTTTTTTTATTTTTTTTTAGAAAGAAGAGGCTTTCTCTTGGCAACCCTTCCAAAACATTTAACATGATAACTTCACAGGGCTACATAGTTTTGTGTTAAAACTCTTTTTTTCCCACATGACAGTATATATGGAGAAACTGTCACCATGACTGTAAAATAAACAAAAAACAAACACAAAAAAAGATACTGTGATACCAGAATTGCTTTCCAACAGAGTTTAAGACCTTAATATGTTTTTTTTTACTCCTAATAATAAACATTGTTTTCTTAAAGATTAACCGAGTGATACGTTATCCCTTTTCACTTTACTTCAGCAAACCGCACTTTCAAAACCAGACTGAATTCCATTTACGGTCATCCCCTCAAAGAGAACAGCAGTCTTACATAACCGGTTTACCATTCTGCTGAGATAAGCAAGTTTCCTCCAAATTTTTTAATTATATTAACCCTAATTAAAGGTACATTATGATGAGCAAATCACCATAAAGGTATAGGTATTTTAAAGCACTATGTAGTATATATCTGCTCGAATCTGAATATAAGAGTCTGTTACTATTATTGCAGTTAGTTTCTTTCAAGTGGTGAAGTATTTTAATTATGTAATTAATCAAAACCAAACACAGATACTAAATTCAAAGCTTGTTTCAAATGAATCTAAAAATGTTTTGAAGCTTCTCAAAGGACATGTTCATTATCAACTCACTGCCCCTGCATCAGCTGAACTGTGTAGGTGGCACATGGGGATGGGTTAGGAACACCTCTTCTTCTCCCTCTTTAAATACAGCTGCATACATGAATGACCAAGGCTACATATGAGCAGTTAGTGGGATAACACTCAGGATCATTTTGTTTTAACAGACCGGATGTGAAGATGCCTGTGCTGGATATCAAGTGCAGAGATGTTTAATGTAAGTACCTGATGTTTGGCAAATTATCTTCTTTTAGGGTCTCTTACAGATGTTTAACTCTTACTGATTCGATTTCATTCATTTCATTTTTAGCTTTGACTTTGATTAACATCTCTATTGATAACAATACAAAAAGTGTAATTTATTATCATGTCATGAAGTGTTTTACCTTTTGCTTGAATTTCTGTGCTTTTCTGCACCAGAAACTGCTCGAGAAACCTACAGTTTCCTAAATGCAGTGGCATGAGTTTAAAATATATATTTGAATTAATAAATATATATTTTCAGGTTGATTTTGATTTTTGTGGGTTCTGTGGGTTTTGTTCTGTCACAAGGCCCCTGGAATGAGCAATAAAACTTTGTGTGCAGAGACTGCTGAAAATGTGTCCACATGTTTCTTATGGTTGAGCTTACACTGTCTAATTATGTAAGAACATGGAAACATCTAATCCGCTAGAGCTCAGTCCTCATGGGGGTTGCCCTTCAGAACAAGAGTTCACTCCTTTGTCAAGGATGCTGACTCTCTGTTTCCATGGCAATAAGTCAACAGACTGAGGTTACTGCCATACTTGGAAAAAGAAACCCCTGCTGCAGCACAGTCAGATTTGCTGGTGGTAGAGTGGAACCAAGTGTGAAGATAAGCCAGTGGCATGCGACAGTGTTTGTACAAAACGTGGCTAGTGTGCAAGAGGTCTTTCAGTTTTAGTAATCCCGCAGCTGCATATGTGGTCAGAGGTTTACATCCACTCATTATGAGCATGAAAGTTGTAATAATTTGGGGCTTTTAATGATTTCTTTGAACTGTTCTAGCTCGATATTTGACCAGTCGTATTTGCAGAGCCAGCTTTCAATCATGGACAAAAAAGGGAGTTTAAAGTCAGGGCCTTGGGAAAGTCATTGCAGACCCTAATGTTATCTTGCTTTATCATTCCAAGGTTCCAGTTTTCATGCAAGTTGATTTAAGGTGAAGTTGAAGAAATTGCAGGTATTTATTCTTCATTGTTTCATCCACTTTATGCAATGCACCATTACCACCGGCAGCAAAACAGTCCCAGAGCTTGATGCTACCACCACCATGCCTGAAAGCTTGTACAGTGTTCTTAGGTTTGAAAGCCTCACCTTTACTCATCCAATTATTCCTCTTGTCAGTGTGAACAAATAGCTCAGTCTTTGTCTCATTGGATCATAAAGCTTTTCTCCAGAAAGCCTCTGGCTCATCCAGGTGGGCAGCTAAAATAAATCTCAGTTGAGATTGAAGGTGTTGATTTTGGAACAGGGGGTGTTTCTTGGATGGCACACTTTCAGTCCATGGCGATGTAAAACATGTGAACAGTGACACTGGTGTTCCAGCAGTTTCCAGTTCATGGCACGCTTCAGTCTTGGTTGTTGCTAGGTTTTTCCTGAACATCTGAATCAATTTCGTCTCATCTGAAGGTGACAGTTTGGGTCCTCTTAGAGAAGTTGGCAAAGTGTAGACACATCTGAATAATTGGTACTAATGTACAACTGTTTGAAGTAAATGTAAAGCTACAATCCCTTCCCAGACCTTCACTGAATTCCTGCTTGCAGCTTTTATGCTGGCAAAGAGAAACTACAAGTTGTCATCAATCTTGATGACTGCTGAGAATTTAGGAGGCCTTGGTCATGTCAAGGTTAAAGCAGATTTAAGTGAGTATATGTATATATTTGAGCCTGTATGAATTGGAGAAAAAACAAAATAAATTCAAGCTTGTGCACCCAATTTTTGGTTTTTAAACAATTGCTTTAAACTTACAAAGTAAGTAAGTTTAAAGTTTAAGTAAGTTTAAAGCAATGATTAGTGTATGTGTACTGTATCTGAAAACTAAACTAAACTCTGATAGAACCAGTTGTGGATGGATGGATGGTGCAGTTCCATCCATCTGTCTGCCTTTTTTCTGCTTCAGGTCTGAGTCATGGAGGCGGCTGTTTAAACAGAGATACCCAGACCTCCCTTCTCCATAGCCACCTCCCTTAGCTCATCGAGTCGGTCACAGAGGTGTTCCCAAGCCATTTGGGAAACATAATTTCCAGCATGTTTTGGGGCCTCCTCCAGAATTTCCATTTGTACTTACTAGCAACCACAAGCAATAAAATGTTATAGTAAACAGAAGAAACGATAAAGGTCCCCCCTAACACATGCAAATACCCAAGAAAAAGTAATAATTAATGACAGTAGTGAATCATCAATTTTCAGCTTGTATTGTCTTCATAGGAGAGGGTGTACTTGAAATATGTTTAAAGCAATTCAAAGCTAATCAACTGAAAAATCAAAAGATATGATCTCTGTCACATCACTATGAAAATGAGTTAAAGTTGAAACACCATATGCAAACACAGCTTTAGGCTAATGTCATAGTCATTATCACATGGTAAATGGCCTGTATTTATATAGCGCTTTCTAGTCCCTAAGGACCCCAAAGCGCTTTACATATCCAGACATCCACCCATTCACACACACATTCACACACTGGTGATGGCAAGCTACATAGTAGCCACAGCCACCCTGGGGCACACTGACAGAGGCGAGGCTGCCGAACACTGGCGCCACCGGGCCCTCTGACCACCACCAGTAGGCAACGGGTGAAGTGTCTTGCCCAAGGACACAACGACCGAGACTGTCCAAGCCGGGGCTCGAACCGGCAACCTTCCGATTACAAGGCGAACTCCCAACTCTTGAGCCACGATCGCCCCGGTAATAGATCAGGTAATAGACTTACCTGTCCTCTTAGCCAGCTCCAAAAGGCTTTGAGTTGGACATTTATTATCTTTTGATACTGATGTTTTTTTAGTGATGACCTGATCATTTCTCCACAGCTGCTATCAAACCAAAATATACATTTATTTAAAATCAAAAGTGTAGAGAAGTGTTTGAAAAACAAACAAGCAAAGAACCCACAAAACCAAAAAAGATTAAAGAGTTAATTCTTTTTGGAGACTACATAATTTTTTCTCTGGTGTCATCCTTGGGTCATTATGGTAATATTAACTGACTGATGTAAGATTTACTGACCTTATCCTCCTGGGAGAACCATCTCTTGTACTAAGCAAGACATCTATCTCCTCTAACACCATATTTTAATAATGGCAAAAACTCTGGTTTGCCTGGTCCACTTAAATGTACATAAACAAAGCAGTACTCTATAGCCTTATACCCTTTCATATAAACTCTTCCTGTATATAAGAGAAAGTTGGGTTCCTTATAGTGACATATATGGTAACGAGATTATTATGAATGAACCTGGGTGGTTTTTGTTTGTTTGTTTGTTTTAGATGAACACGCCACTTACTGGATGCATAGTGTACAGCGTGGGACTACACAGTGTGAAGTTTCTACAGCTCGTACTGACTTTAATTTGAATAAACAAAGGCTTATTGAAGAGTATGGATGTTGAGTCACAGTGTTAGAGTGCCACCTCTTGGTGGATGTCAGGAAATGTTTTAATTTACAATAAAAGATTTATATTCTCAGTAAAAAACTATTTTTAGTGCTCCCTCCTGCTCTACAAACAGCTCTCCCCCTGTCTGAGCCCTGCTCTGACTGTCTTTTACAGCTGTTTTGAAAAGGACAGATTTTTCTTCATAGTCATTTTCTCAGTTGTGATATAACAACTGATTACCAAAAAACAAGCTAACAAACAAACAAAAAAAGCATGTGACAAAATAAACAATGTCTTTGAAGGAAGGGAAGGAGGACTGGTGTCTTGGATTTAGTTCTTACATGGAGAGGCTGACAGAGATTTCGGTTGTTGTGACAGATGACGGCAGCAGAGGGAAAAGAAATCTCTGTATAAACACAAGTACGGAAAACAGCCACCAATTGTTTTGCTTATGCTCTTGGATGTGAATGCTGTTTCCCTCATGATAATACATACCATTCCATTTACAGCAATGGCAGCCCTGTTGAAACTGCCAAAGCAGAGCTGCACTTCCTATTGGGGATAGGAATAATTTAGGAAATAACATGGTAACCACTAATGTCACAAAGGTCACTGAATGCTAAAAATCTCTTGAGCTGAACAGAAAACATGAATTGTAGCCAAGGGTTGACCTTCAGGGGCATGCTATATAGTTATATGTGTGCTGAAATAGTTTGTTATATTGAGATATATATACCTAAAGGGAAAAGATTAATTAGCCTTAAGTTGTTTGTCCTTGTCTTAATGAAGGTATTGCTGGTGAAACCTGGGATATTGTGAAACACTACTAGAGATGGAACCAGAAACGGAAGACCAGGAGCAGAGTGGTAACTTGGCCCCCTGGTCAGGTTCAGATGGTTCCCAGGAGATTTATGTGTCTGGGTCTGTAGTAGAGTCCCACAATGAAGATGAAGTCAGCGAAGCAGAGTACCCGTTAGAGCCAGAAAGTACTTATATCTCCAAGTATGACCCTGACTCCCCAGAACACCTTCAAGAATGGGAATCTGCAGGTGAGCAACAGTCCCCGCCTGAACTTAGTGGAAGTGAAGAAGAAGTTTCATATCAGGAAGAGGATGACATCTACCTTAGTGAGTCGAGAGAGTCTCCTCACATCCAAACCTCACAAACATCCCTGCATCCAGAGTGCACAGACTCAGAGGATCATGCTGGCAAGATATCACGGCCACATTCCCAGTCTTCTTTCTCCTCTCTTGGCTGTGCTGCTGATATGACCATGGCCTTGACCCTGACCACAGGACAGCCCATGGGAGCCAGTAATAGAAAAGGCCCGGAGACTGGAAACAGCAAGCTTGAATCTTCAGAGGAAGGAGGGAGCAGTGAAGCACCTCCTGCTTCTGTCTCCTTTGGAATTTCAGATGAGGGTGCTGAGCAGGCAGAGAAGTGGAACTCGGAGTCTGACACAGATCTGTGCAGACCAGACAGGCAGAGGGCAAGGTACACACGTAAGTATCGATCTTCTACCCTCCTTTTATGTGTCAGTCAAGGTAGTACTGCAAACTGCACAGCAGCAGAAGGGTTGTTTTTGTCCAAGATTTAAATTGATTTAACAAGATTTGTGAACAGTTAAGATATACTTTGGTTACTTTAAATTCAGCCAGCTGAGGCACACGTTACAGTCAGTGAATAAAGTTTTTAAAAAGTTACCTTTGGCTGTATTTACTGTAGTTGGTATGTGAATCAAAAGACCTAACTTAATTGATAAATAACTTTGACAAAGCACAATGGGTGCTGCTGTTTTTTCATGCTGTAACACAGGGTCTATTTGAAGTGGACTTACAGGGAGAATACCCATGGCTTTATTAGTCAGAGCAGGATAAGAATAAAATATGACCATATGATGAGGCTGGCAGAAACAAATTTGACAGACACCAGCATGTGTCACCCTGGCCTGTCACCCGATCCCTTTTCCGATCGTAAGCCTTGACTGCAGTGGAAAATGAGCTCCTCACTTTTCTTGCCTTATGGATGCCCCCTAAGTTAGCTGTAAGTAAATATGATGCTTTTATTAGTGTGCTTGCTTCAGCAGGGGGATCTGAAATTGTGTCTTACCTGTCATGCTTGCATTAGTTGCTTATACTAATGGCATTATCAGTCCCATAGTTTTTTTTACTTTACTGAAAATTGACCAATTAAGTACCGTGTAAACTAAAAACATTACAATCCACATTTCCCTATGTTTTATGCTTCAGTTCTTGTTTTAATCTCTCTCCTTCCTCCTCCTCCTTCTCCTCTCACCCTCATTCTCTTTCTGTCCCTCCCTCCATTTTTTTCTTTGTCTCAGGGCTCAGTCGCAGTGAGAGCCAGTCAGAAAGGCATGTCAAGGAGACCAAGTCTAAATGCAAGAGAATTGCTCGGCTTCTAACCGATGCACCAAACCCCCAAAATAAGGGAGCCCTGCTGTTCAAAAAACGCCGGCAGAGAGTCAAGAAATTTACGCTTGTGAGTTACGGAACTGGTGACAACAAGGTTGACAGTGAAGACCAAATAGAGGAGGGGACTGAAGAAGTTAGATCAGCCGGGTATAACTTTGTGGCCACCAGTGATTCAGAGTTAGAGGAGCAGTATTCTCTTTATCAGCAGCAGCACAATTTGAGTCTGAATTGGGGAAGTGTTCGAGAAATGGATGCTCTACCAGAGACAAAAGGGAAGGGAGTTTTGATGTTTGCTCAGCGGCGCAAACGAATAGATGAAATTGTGTCCGAGCATGAAAAACTGAGGAGTAAAGGATTACCTGTGGAAGTATTAACAGAACCTGAATGTGGACAAGCACAGAATATTTACAACACTAAGGAAATGTACGTGCATGCTGATCAGGCAGATCAGAGTTATATGAATGCAAATCTCAAGCAGCATGGAGAATACCAAGAAGATTTCCAGGACATGAACCATGTGTCCAATGTGCCAAAACCCTTGGTACCAAACAGAACTGCAAGGCCTTTTCTAGGATTTCAAGATAGCCCAAGTTCTACCCCCATACCTGGGAGTGTTGTTCCAGTTACAAAGAAACATGAAACAAGATTTAAAGTACCTGTGCCTATTAACACTAACCCACAGGTTTGGTCTCCAACTGGAGACATCATAGCCTCAAGAGATGAGCGAATATCTGTGCCAGCCATCAAAACTGGCATCCTACCAGAATCAAAACGGAAAGCCACTAATAAACAGTCATCTGTGCCGGCACAATATTCAGATCTTCACACTCAAAACAAGGGGGAAAGGAGGTCTTATATTGAGTCGGAGGAGGACTGTTTTAGTCTAGGTGCTGAAGCTTGTAATTTCATGCAACCCAGAACAATAAAACTCAAGAATCCCCCTCCAGTAGCCCCAAAACCCACCATCAACCCAAACTGTCCACCGTGGATGAGAAGGAGCCCCTCCAGCGAGCCCAATATTCCGCCAAGAAGTCCGGTTTCACAACCTTCGCACAGTCCCGTGGGTCCTCATAGTCAGAATTACTTACAGCGACAAGACTGGGCTCAGCTTCAACAGATGGCCAACCGCTGGGCACCAGATCAAACTCAGGCAACACTTCAAACACCTACTAATGCCTGGGCTCCGGACAGCTCTTCTCAGCTTCATCTGCAGCCAACCACAAATAGCTGGAGTCAACAGCAGCAACGATCCCCTGTGAGTATGCAGGCCCACAGTCCTACTTACAGACCACAGTATCCAACTTCACGCTCAAAGAACAAGGCAGACAGCACTTCACACTCAATTGCCTCTTGCCCACCACAAGCAGGGAAGTCATATATCCACTTGTCAAAAGCACCACAGTTTTCTCCAAAGGGTCGGGTCTCAGACAGAGGTACCAGTCGGGCTGGTGATGGTCCAGCTATGACTGGAAAAGGTGCAGAATTGTTTGCCAAAAGACAGTCCCGTATGGAGAAGTTCGTTGTTGATGCTGAAACAGTGCAAGCAAACAAAACCAGATCCCCCTCCCCGACCTCGTCCCTCCCCAACTCTTGGAGGTATTCATCGAATATTCGTGCCCCGCCTCCATTATCCTACAATCCCCTTCTTTCTCCTTTCTATGCTGCAGCCAAACAACCCCCTTCCACAAGCCCAAAAGTCAAGACCAAAGAGAAATCTAAATCAGCTCCCAAGCAACTCAACTCTTTAGATATAATGAAACATCAGCCTTATCAGTTGAACTCATCACTGTTCAAATATAATGTGGTCCCTGGAACCAAAAGCCCCACCCCCAGCCCCAGCCCCAGTCCCAAACCAGCCCCAGTGTCAAAGTTTGAGGTTACCAAAAACCTTAAACTTAGAGTTGCCTCTGCCACTTCTCCTTATAATTCCTCTGAGCTTGCTGTTGAAAGCAAGGCAGAAGTCCCAACTAAGTCACCTGGATCGGTAAGTTCCCAAAGTTCTTCTGCCCAAAACACAAGATTGGCTGAACCTCTTGCAACTGACAAGCACGTGGATGAAAAGCACACTGCAGCACCTGCAGCCCATCACTTAACCAAAAAGCCAGCACACAGCGCCAGACCTGCAAGCACATCCTCCCAGCAGCCATCTGCTGCTGACAGCATAGCTTCAGCTTTCTCTCCTGCATCTCTTATTGCTAGAGGCGCACGTCAATTGGCTCCTTGGCCAAAATTTTCTGCTAAGAAGCCAGTGGTGACAAGCAAGCACTGGAAGCCTGTAGCCATGCTACATTAATTCTTATACTGTATATGGTCTTCTTTTGGTATAGTCAACACTGACTGAGACAGTAATTACATAGTTATCTGCAACTTGGCAGCCTCTAATGTGTCTTAACAGGTGGAAATATAGAGTCTTTTGCACTAAATGTAGGCCTCAACTGGAATAATTTGCAGCTATAGAGATCTGTTTAGCTGGCAATGTAAGGAAACAACTCAAGATACAGTTAAGCTCTTTTAAAACTGTGAGAGATAAATTCAACATAAAGTACAACAAATAAACACATTAGCACATGACATAATGCCCCTGACAATTGGAGAAAAAAGGAAAAGCAAAACAAAATAATGTAGATTCTCGTGATGTGCTATGTCATGTGCAATAATGTGTGCAGAGAGGCCTGTTCTGCCACAATATCTAGTTTTTTTTGTTTTTGTTTTTTAAGCAAATATATCACCTGCAAATTTGTATGTTGAGATTGTAACCCATAAAACCCCAGACAATACAAAACAAACACATAATGTTTATTATATCTATCTATCTATCTATCTATCTATCTATCTATCTAGATAAGTTTACCCTTATCAAATTAGATTGTTTCATCTTTTATTCAAGATAATGATAACTGACTTGTACAACTTATACTTATAATACTTTTGTGTGTTTGGGGAAACAATTTGCATTTGCTTCAGCCTCATTCCAGACTTTGATGGTATTAGAGCAGCAAAAAGCATTAATTTTGGTTGTGACCTGATGACTAAAATGTTCTAAAAATGTTTTTATGTGGATATTTTTCATTATGGCCAGTTATTCAACTGTCAGAAATTTCATCAGAAATTCTATATTCTCATCCTTGATGGAAAAAATGAGCAAAATATCATAGAAATTTGAATGTTCTGCTACGGTTTCATGAAACCATCTACTGCAAATCTTTATCCCTTCATCTTTCTGACATGTCAGTGTTTGCACTTCTTGTACTCGGCACTATCATGCTATTAAATTTCTCTTTCCTCCTACTTGTGTATTTCATATGTGTGTTGTGAACAATTTCCCTATTTCCTTTCTCCTTTGTCTTTCTCACTGCCTCACACTTTCGCACATAAGTGGCTCAATCTTGTTGCACTTTTAGCAATCACGGCCTCATCTTTCAAACTTAACTGTATTTGTGTGTCACAGCTTTTCCATCTTAAGCTCTGAATGTTGAAAGTCTGGAACTATAATCTCAGCCCCAAAAATATTTTTTGCACACTTTTGGAAGCAGAATTCAATTTTGCTATTCTAAACATTCATGGACAGCAAGTCATTAGCTTCCGTCATGATAAATAATATATTATCTGTATACAGCAAAGAGGCATTTTTTTCAAATGTATAACTAGAGACAGAGTAGAATTAACTAAAGCTTTGAGCATTTTCAGCGGTTTCATATACCCCTAACTTTTTATCACTGGAATGATAACGTATTCAAAGATACAGCAATCACAAAACATTTCCTTACCTTTTTAGTGTTCCCTTTTTTCTATTGAGAAACTATACACATTAATAAACTGTTTTTGCTTATTTCATGTAGAAATAACATTTGACTGACATCACTCCCTCTCTCTCACTTAGTCTAGTTACAGCCATAATTATGCAACAAACACCTTTATTATAGTTACCAGTTCAATTAAATTAAATTCAGTTTAGTTTATTCACAAGTCAGCTTAAAATACAAGTAAAAAAAAGATAACATGTAAAATAGTTATTTATGAAATTGGACTAAATAGTGGCCCAGGCATCAGATGATATGCATGAAAAATATACATTTGTCCTCTTGGCCAAGTCTCACTTGGAAAAGAAATTTTAATCTCAATGAGACTTTTACCTGGATAAATAAAAGATCATGAAAAGCAAACACGACCTTCTAACATACGATGTCTTATTAATTCAAATATCGTCATATTAGTAACACTAATCTAACACACGTAGACAGTGGCACATGATAATAGTATTAAAGTATATAAAGTAAGTAGTTTATTAAAGTATGAACTTAAAATATAGTGCTATTGCAGATTTTTAAAGATCCTTGCTATACAAGGTTCAGAATCAAACAGTTTTTAGTAGCAGCTGTTGTATATAAGTTCGTTTACATACTGAAAAATATTGATGTTTTTAAAGTGCTTCCAAGCTCATCCCAATTCTGTGGACCTCTACAGGTCACATGTAAAATTGCACATTTAAGTTTACATTTCTTTCTCTTAAGAATTTTCTTTTTCCTTGTCCTGTGTGTGTGAGAGGGAAAGTGTATTGGGATAAGCTCGCAAACTTGCTAAATACTATAGTATGCAGATTACAGGCAATATGAAAAATGCTACATTCAATTGACTTCAGGAGTTTGTGACAATGAAAAAGAGAGTTAGAGAGTTATCCAGTCACACAGTTTACAGCATGACTCTGTCTACCTTTAATCTGATGGGAGCCGTATAGAAGTTTGTTTCTGCCACTGAAAAAAGCAAAAACAAAGTAGTTTTACTTTTTTTCAAAAAAAAAAAAATTATAGTCAAAATTACAGGTTATCATCTCAAAATTTTGATTTCATAACTTAAAATTTCAAGTTATTTTCTCAGTTTCAAGTTGTTGTTTTTTTTTTCCAGAAAAGTTAGTAAATGGAAATTTTGAAATACTTACATGTAGCTAAATGTTTTGTTTGTTTTTATTGCATTAAAAATGCTCTTAGAGTGCCTTTAGAAATAGACCCATAACATAAATACTTGTTCAAACTAAAAAAAAATAAAATAAAAACATAAAATAAGTAATTAAAAAAAATTGCAATTCTTATGCAAATTCTAGAGGCAGAGGAAATAGTTCCAGTAGTTCCAAGTTTTTTTTCCCTGTCTTTTCAATGGCATTAACACTGTACTTGTTTCAAGGTGCTTGAACCAGCAGCAGGTAAGTTCGGAAATCTTCTTCATTTAGTCTGAATAATTCCTAAAATTCAGATAAATGACTTTCACACAAGGGAAATTGTCAGTTTGCTACTGATATTGATATTTTCCATGTCCATTTGTTTTTACTAAAACATTTTAACAGGATTCACAGAAAAAAAAAATAAAACCTCAAAATATTCTACAAATCTGAAATTGCTTTGTAATGTGGAATCTGCACTTTTCAAAAGACAATGTAAGGCATATTTAATCAATCAAAACAAGATGGAAAAAATGAAAAAAAAAACAAAAAACCCCAAAACATCAACACTACTTCTGCCCTCCATCTGCCCTTGCTCTGTGGAAGTGTAAAAAGGAAAATGAAATAAAATGACAAAAAAATGACATAAAAAATCAAAATCAAAATCAAAGAACTGGCAGTCAAGATGGATTTGGTAAAGTAATAAAGGATCTTTATTTTATTTATTTCACAGAGATAAAGACATTAACATGAACAAGATTTCAAATGCATCAATGTATTCCTTCTTTTGTGTGCAGAGACACAAATATACCAGCAGAGCAATTATAGCTACACTTACCACAGGTGTGCAACATCAAATACATGCATCGCTTTCTTTAGCCTCTACAGGCAATATTGAGTAAACAATTTCTGTTGAGGCATCACCCACGAAGTACAAAGTGCTCTCATGGGCTGTTAAAACACTTTTCTAAGCAAGGACAGACGCAAGAAATATAAAGGTTTAAAACGACTCAGAACAGAACAGCTAGAGTGAAGCCACAACAATATCAAATATACAACAATGAAAGACAGCGTTATAGGTCAACTCAAGTGAATCACAAAAACGGGGTTCCTAATTTCGAGCAAAGGTAGTGACTTAAGAAATATCAGAGGTCTAAGTCCTTATTTAGACTTTTATACCAGGGTAACTGGTGCAACTCAATCCTACATGATGTTCTTTATTTGAGGCATTTGATAGTATTCCCACCTCTAGCATCGAAACTAATAGTTTCAATACCTAACACTCTTAGGGCTCAAACATTCACATAATGGTAATGTTTTGTCATAGGACAATTCAAGGATAATCTTTATTCAGTAAGCTCTACATAGGAACAACCACCACTGCGTTCAACACAGTATTTTCAGTGTTTTTGGACCAGTAAAATAAGGGCTTTTATTATGTTTCCAAATCTAGCTTAAGTCCCTGGATTTGGATATTGTTTTGCCATATTTAATTTGGAATTGGAAAGCATTAAAGGCTTTCAAAATAAAATTGAAAAACAATTAAAACTGAAAAAAAGAAGATATTTTTTACAGTGTTTCTTTTTGCACATGAAGTAGTGCAGTCTTTTTTTATTTTAGAGAAGAGTACCGCACATTTTATTAAACTTAAAATATGAATACACTTCAAAAATATTAGCTCTCCAGGTTTCAGAGAAGCCAGAGGGTGGCAGCAGAGTCTGCATACTGCTGTTACTCCAGCCAACAAGTTTGTGCTTTTCTTTTAGGGATTTGGTAGAAGTCGTTCGCTGAGCCTGCCTCAGAGACTGAATTCAATGCCTTCTCCTGGACATCTGTCACCAGTGAGCACACCCGGGGTACTGCCAATACAGAGGCAAACATCATTCCAAGAAAAAGTCCGCAAACCACTTACACCATGGGAGGCAGCATCAAGAAGCCCTATTGGCTCTGTGGATGACGCCTTTTTGTTTCTCCCCTCATCTGCAGCTACTAATGCCAAAGCTGCAAAGCACCGGGGATCTCTGCCAGAGCCTCCAGAAGAATGGAAACGCAGGGTGTCTCTTGATCCTGCACCTGTCAGTAAGAGTCATTATCATCATGAGACCCCAGCTTTTCACATTCTTACCAAGAGCAGGACATTCTCACCTGAGAAACCAGCCTTCTATGGGCCTCCCTTCAGACCTGCCCAGCCTCTTAGGGCCAGTATTGGGCAAATGGCACAAGGCTTCAGTCCAACAAAGTGCTCTCCTGTGTACAGTGCATTTCAGCGAAGTTAATAGATGAAGTCAGATATCAGAGAAAGAGAAGTAATAAACGATATTAACATTGTAAGGCACAGATTTTCCTTCAGAGTATAGGAAACATGAAATGCAGAGAATTGTATTTGTCACTAGGAGATGGAGTACTGTATGTCGAAAAATGAGGGTAAGGCTTTGGCACAGTTTAAGCCATTTGTTATGTTGGTTTTGCATTTATGACAGGATGGATAATTATGTTGACTGCATGAAAAAATCATTTGGTTTAAAGCAAGAACGTACTGTGACGATTGTGTGAGATATGAGCTCAGCTTCCATGGGAAATTTTGCTATTGTGCCACCAGAGTGTCATCCAAACAGTATTATATCACTCATCCTATAATAATCAGATTTTTTCTCAGTAGTAATGCAGTGGCAATTACACAAGTGAACATTTCCAATTATTTCATTCACTTTTTATTGACTTGTGTGTTTTTCAGATGTCATATGGTTCCTATTTTATCTTTTGCCATGCATTGCCAGAAAAGTAGTAAGCTTACAATCAGTGTGTGTGCCTTAAGGAAAGTGTTATTTAAAGTGACAAACTGTGTGTTGGCTTATTTGCTTTTATTTTGTTGATCTTTTAATAGGAATGAATCCTGCATGCATGAATAAATTCACAAAGTTTCCCACCTTTGATCAGACACTGTGTGGTGTTTAAGTGTTAACAGAAGCAGATGCTGTCCTTGAGTGCCAGAGTTTCCACGTGACGTGTGCAAATTTAAAGTTGGGCTCTTACCATGTACAATGTCATTGTTTTCACTTTTGAAACACAAGAAATAAAACAGATTAAAAACACACTTTAAGTGTCGTTATTTGAATTTAATTCATTTCTGAGAAGATTGTAGTTTCTGATATCAATCTTTTATTGTAAAATTTGACTCTTGAAGAATAGATATAGTATTTTTCATTTCTCTGTTTTGCCTTTTTAAGTTCAGATTATAGGATAATATCACACGCAGCTGATGCTGGTTTTCCCCCTGAAAAAATGGTATAAATTGCAAGATACATTTTTAAGCATTTTTTTTTTTAAAGCCAGATCTAGCAAATATGATACAAATTTATATATGGAAAACAAAATGTAATTAATTTTTTAAACAATTTTGTCAGATGGTTCAATAAACTCTCCATTTTTAGATTAGAATTTTCTGGCAATTATTTCATGGTTCAGGCTTTAAAGGGTTAAAATACAGAGTTGTCAGGGTTTCAGCCTTATTCCTATTTTAAACTTCACAGACTTTGCAAAAGATTTAACGGTCAGTATATCTGCAGCACTGCAACAGCTTCAACTGCCAGAATAATGACTTTGATATAAAACCCTTCTTGGCAAAACACCATCACCCCTTTAACTCCCCTCTCTTATCTGTTTATCATTATCCAGAGTCAGTAATTACACATAATGATAGTAACACAACTCAGTTTGGAGACAGAAGTGCACACGCAGCATTAACAGCTTCCCTAACATGAAGGCATGGTACCTCAGAGGCTATGTCAGCCCACAGAGACATGTCGAATATAAGGCGTCGAGAGACAGGAGATGCACCAAACAAAATCTCACTGAGTGGGTGTGTGTGTGCTGTCCATCCTCCCCCCTCTCTCTATGATAGCGATCCTTGCCCCATGGTGTTTGAGATTGGTTTTGAGTGTTTGGCAGGTTAAATTTAGCCTATTGATGTAAGCTGCATTCCAGTCACAACAGACCCAGAGACACACTCACAGTTTGGCTTTAGTGTCCAGGAGTGTGAAGATCAGGGAAGATCAAACTACCTACTGTAGGTTGACCCCTGAGCCTCCGTGTCTCCTCTTCAAGGATACAGGACGACCATCACAGGTATGGACAAGCCTTATCAAGCTTATTTTGTGAATATGTGATGTATTTTTAATTATGCTGTAATAACATTAACACAGCACTTCTTGGAAAATTAAATTTGACACCATCTAACATTTATGTTTTCTAAATGGCTGCATGTGTGTTTATGAGTTTATCAGAGCATTGGCTATATTTTTGCATTGCGAATCCCATTGATCGTCTTTCTTTTTACTTTTAACATTTTGTTTTAATACAGTTCTTCCAAAGTCAACAGCATAGGGCACAGCGGAGTTATTCAACATTTCAGAGTTTCTAAAAAGTATTTTTAGAGCTGTACCATCTTTGATCTCATTCTGAATTTAACAACAAAGTAAACCTAAAAATACACAAAACACGAGCTACAGAGAAAAATATTTTTGGTCTCATGTTTGAGCAGTTTTATTTGGCTCTGCGGGACAATGATTGTGTCCAGCTACGCATGCAAACTTAGGACACATATTCATCCTTGACCTTTACGCAGCATTAAAAGGGATGCCACTAATGTTAGCTCACATACTGAAAAACTGGTGCAGTGACCACCAGAGATTTAAGAATTGCGTGTATGGCACTAATGGATGTACAATGGAGCTTTATAGGTTATGCAATATGCTGTAATCTTTAAATGTGAGACCTTCAGAGTTTATTATAAAATGACGTGCAGTATACTGTTCAAATCATCGATATGCAAACAGCAAATGGGACACAGACGTTAGAGACTCAAAAACTATACACGTCTCATGTCTGTGAATTTTATTATGTACCAAAACAGGAACAGAACGAACACTGAATGAATATATTCTGAGTTTTATTTAGAGATCTTTAAATACTCTCCATTTCATACGTGGCCTTATATTTATAAACTCATCAACCTATGAGCAAAAAATAAAACTTTATGATTCTGGCAGAACAACTATATCCTGTGTCCTGTATGTGTTTCCAGTCCTCCTGAGTTCTTCCCATCTCGCCAAAGCCACAATGTCACAATTCTGTACAATGCCTGCTGGAGAGAGGAAGAAGTGTGCCACAGCTATATGCCGAGAGGTCCAGGGTACCAGCGGTATGATATTAGAGCTGAGGCTCGGCAGACAAAAACACAAGAGAAAATTCGTTGTTATCAGAGTTCAAAATGTCAAGGCTGCTCTCCAGTGACTGCCATAAATCAGCTAATGGGATGATTTATACCTATGGTGGCTATGTCTTTGTCATTTCCAAAGGTCTATTTTTGGGTGGGTGTCAGAGGGGAGGGAGGTTGTGAGGGCCAACTGCTGCTTGGGAAACGTGAAGGTCTGTGACAGCTGGGGTACATTCTGTCTGTACACGTGGATGACGGAGCATCACGTACAGCCAAAACTATTGTACAAGTACAAGCACAATGGGGACCACTCGTTTTCCATGGCAGAGCTCACAGAATTGAAATTATACATTTTGTGACTCATATAATGTTATCTTATGAGCTTGCCTAATCCTAGCCAGGCCGATAAACTGATACTGCATGACATTACGTTGTGTATATTTATACTTTTGGTCCCACATTTTCACCTTTAAAACCAGTGCTGCAATGATCTACTGGACGGGTTTATGGGAAAACGAGATAGTGGCCACTGTTAATCCCACCCATTCCCACTTTAGTACACAGATGTCTGCAGGAATATGCATCTAACATAGATACAAACTAATATTGTTATTTATGTACTCATGAATGTAGTTTTTATTGTGGCATTGACATAAACCAGGAACCTTTGCCTGCACTCCCTCATTTATAGCAAAACATCAGTTATCAGTGAAAATTAAAATTCAAAGTTGAAACTTAAAGTACATACAGTAAAATACTGAAATATCAAATATCAAGTATTGCCTCATCACTATTATGCAAAATGTAATGAATACATTTAACTACACAACAGACTGCTTTTTTTCCCGTCTTTTCAACTTTGTTGTTGGGCAGGTTACGTTATGGACCTTGGAAAGAAGCTCAGCACTCCTAAAGACATCATGTTGGAGGAGTTATCTCTGCTTTCCAACAGAGGTTCTCGGCTTTTCAAAATGCGCCAGAGAAGATCTGACAAATACACGTTTGAAAGTATTCAAAACGAAGCAAATGCGCTGCTCAGTGTAAGTCGACTTGTTTGTTTTACTTACATTTTATTCATTATCTCTCTCTGAAGTTCCGGGATTTGGTTTAAAGAAAATCTGTAAAGGTGCCTGCACACATTTATCAGGATATTTGCTCTTAACAAAGAGTGTAGTAAGACATGGATGATAACAGAGACATGTGCCTCGTGCCTTTTGCATCCTGCGGGCAAGTCTTCTGAGAGGCTGCTCGGGCACTTTACTGAGGAGCTGCTTCCCTTTATTTCAGTGCATGTTGGTGTGTGTTAATGTGCGTGACACAAAAAGCAGCAATAGATGTTAGCAGTTCAACATGTAGCTACACAACTGATATCTTAACCCAGTGATGCACTTTATTCTGTTTTGCAGAATGATATTTTGAACGTGAATACACACACTGTGGAAATAAAAGTGGAGCCGCCAGCCAATGGAAATATTGCTAATGCTGAAAAAAAAGATTCAGGTAATTATTCAGCTTAGTAAGTGAGGCTGTTCTTGTTTTATCCAACAGTGAATTAAATAAGGATCTAAATATGGTAATGCAAAAAAATTAATAAATAAAACAATCATAATCAAAGATGTAGTTTTGAGATGGATTCCTCTGTTTTACATTTCCTCCGCTGTACATGAGTCTGAAATTCAGTCGATAAGACTGCACAGTCAAATAAAAGCTACTGATTATGTAATGATGTCATAATAATAACAACTGGTATCATAGATTCATAACAGCTGGTCTTATCTTATGGCAACCGATTTCCAGAACAGGACACCATGTACTAAATGTAACTATGATTAATTATGGGCAGCTTTAAAAGCGTTATTTAATTTTATTATTTTGATAGCAAACAGAGTCCTGTGCCTCCTCTAAAAACCCTTGAGCACAATATCATCTCATGTCGACACATTACATGATGAGCACACGCTTCAACTATGTGCTATTTTTAAGCCCTCAGATCATATTGATGGACAACTCAGTGTGCCTGTGTTAAGTGTTGTCTAAGCACAGTATCTATTCATAAACCTGTCCACTCTAAAAAGTTAAGGCTCAAGAAAAAAGCTCAGAGTTAACACGTAAAAGCAAAGCAGGCTGACAGATCATTCTGTTCAAACAATAGCCCAGATTATGATCGCCCTTGACTGATTCTGGTTTCCTCCTTCACAGTAACGACTACTGAGAAGTTAAATCCCACAGCTACGCACAAGTCCTATCACTCCCCATGGGAGGAGGCCCTGCTCCGTGACCCTTCCCTCGCTGAAACTCTCAAACTAAAAATGCCGGCTGCAGACCCACGGCCAGAGCTTCCTGAATACAAATGCTTCAACCGGTGAGAAAACTACAAGTCTGTTTTAATGAATTAGAGCTGAGCACAACAAAGACTGACATTCATAAACTGATCTTAATTACAGGGTTGCCACTCCTTTTGGTGGATTTGAGAAAGTTTCCAGAGGAATCACATTTAAACTACCTGAGGTGGATCTGAACCCCCCCAGATACCCAGAGCTCCAGGACGCGGGGTTGAAGCGACCCACCTTCAACAGGACAGCCCAAGGATGGATATCTGAGGGCACCCATCTGATTTTACCCACTATTACCCTGGAGCCCATCTCAGTGCCAGAGTCTGATGACCTGTAGATGATTTCATGCAAAATGATGCCAGCTTGGTGCTGCCTGTGACAAGAAAACAGCCAATTAGTAACACTGATTTTTTTTTAAAGAGATTTTAATGGACAGAGAGGGTTTCATGTGTTTGACACCCTTTTAACTAGAATGTTTACTGTCTTTAAAGACATGTGTCAAAGAAAACAATGTAAATAGTAAAAGGAATGTACCCCTACATGTTCTGGAGTCTCTAGAGATACTGAAAATATATCTGTAAATTACAAAGATTTTGAAAAATGAATGAAGTGATGAATATAAATTGTAAATAAAAAAAATATATTTATTGGTGGTGCAAGAAAAAAATGGCCATGCAACAAGTTATTTAGGTAATATTCATAATTCTTCTTGTTAGGTACACCTGTTCATTTGTTTTTTAACACAAATATCTAAATAGCCAATCACATGGCAGCGACTCGTCACACATGAGCACATAGACATGGTGAAGACAACCTGGTGAAGTTCAAACTGAGCAACAGAATGGAGAAGAAAGGTGACTTTGAACGTGACATGGTTATTGGTGCCATATGAGCTGGTCTGAGTATTTCAGAAACTGACGATCTACTGAGATTTTCCCACACAACCATCTCTAGGGTTCACAGCGAACTGTCCAGAAATGAGAAAATATCTATCAGTTCTCTGGGAAAAATAACTTGCTGATGCCAGAGGTCAAGGGAGAATGGACAGACTGCTTCAAGATGATAGGAAGCAACGATAACTCAAATAGTCACAAGTTGCATCCAAGGTACGTATGAGTCTGCTTCCACATGTGAATAGTAGGGTCAGAATTTGGTGTGAACACTATGAGGACCAGGGTTAGGATCAGAATGGTAATGGTGGGAGATTTGTTGTCATACTTTGGGTTCCTTAGTATCAGTTGAGCATTGTTTAAAGGCCAGAGTGAGTGTAAATTTAGATTTAAAAAAAAAAAAATCCACTAGGGAAACAATTATAAATCAACAGTTATAAATAAACTGAGGTCTAATCCAAATTCATCCAAAAGTTTCATCCAAAAAAAAGTACTGAGTGTATGTATAAAAATATTTAAGCTGTTTGAATTCCATATTTTTTTCTGTGATTGTAACTACTGTATAAAAGTTACACTTTTCTTCTCTCTTACACACACACACACACACACACACACACACATAGTTATATCTACCTTGCCTGAAGGGAAAAAACAAAAAACACTAAAGGAAAAAATGTATTTGTTGTGTTTTATTGTTTCTCATCATAGAAAGAAGAGACAGAAGTTGTAACTTTACAGCATCGTAACATATACTGTACAAATACATATAGTAATGCAATGAATCACTGTACAGGTGTTTGATACTGAGCCAAAGAATCAGACATGTACCATTATTCCTTATTTATTCTATAGTTATTAACTACTCCAAAGAATATTATTGTGTGCTATTAATTAATTTCAAAGTGGAAAAGAAACAGAAACAAGCGGTGTCTTCCAGACAACTGCAAAATATATGGAAGAGAGCGAGGTGAGAAAACAAGAAGAAACATCACACAAGGTTTCTCTAAAATCTCAGAACTCCAGAGAAGGTCGAATGGTCTCTGCAGAATGATGTGCGAGCAGTTCATCCCATCAGAATCTTTTACTTACAGTGCTTAACAAAGTTATTAGACCACTTCTTATAAAAAAACAAGAAAATACAAATATTTTAGAAGTCTATCAAAAACTTGTTTACAACTAAAAAATTGTGATTTCACATTTTTATATCACTGGATTTCTATGAGAGCTCACACATTAATCAAAGATAACATTCAACCACTAAAATGTTTCTGTCCAGAAATGCAAGCAAATAACTGTGATTTCTTTTGTAAAACAATAAAATTGAAAATCAATGGATAACAACAGTAATTATTAAGAAACATAAAAATGGTTTTGGTAATGGTAATTAGATTGGATGGTGGTCTAATGAATTTGTTAAAGCAAGTTTTGAAATCTTGTTTCATTCCTGAAATGACACACGCTGTGCATGTTTTGTGTTTTAAATAAAAGTGATGTTTTGTTGTCATGGTTGAGCATGTATGTACATGTACAAACAAAGCAAAAAGTGTTACACACGTGTAAGCATGCGTGACGTTGATTAGAAATTATAAATCTGGTTCAGCTGACCAGTCTTTATGTTTCTCAAAACCTGACTGTCATGGGAAAAAACTACAAGTATTGCAAAAACGCAACTCCCTCTAATAACCACTCATTGTGGTGGCAATGCTACAGAGTTAAGAGCTGCAGGAAGGCTGTGTTATAACACCACATGCAGAAAACAGGAAAAGAAAGAAAAATAGGTTCATCCAACTCCAAAAATAACCTTAAGAACATTTAAGATGTGTTTGACTGCACATCTGAGCCGAAATCAGCAAACTAACATTCAGCAGGATAAATTTGAAGCCTATGTTGTTGGGTTTTTTCAGATGTATTTATAAATAACACTTTTTCATGTCTCCCATGGGAGGTTTCAGTGCTAATGTTGGAAAAGACTAACAGCAGAATTTATTTCACTGGAAGAATACACATAATGTCTTAAAGGTATTTTCAGATAAGATTGCACAACTCTATCTATATATCTGTTTAGGACTATGGAGCTAAATATATTCAGGATCATGTGTAAAAAGTAGTAATGCCTGATTTGCGTCACAGCATCCAGGGTCAAACTTGAAATATCACTGCCGAAGGTGTCGATTCTTACAGTGAGCGTTACAGTGAGTCACTGGGATAGTTCTGCGTGTGACTGCGAGCCACAGGACAAAGTGCCTGTTTAATATTCCTGAACAGATTTCATTCTTGGACTCAGAATCAACAAGGACTCCTCAGTGTAACAGCTCATAAACAGTGATTCACTTGTTTTTCCACAGGCTGGCACCTCATGCTGTGGATACACAAGCGCGCACACACAAACATGTATACACTCACATACACAAATGTAAATATTCAGAGTAGGAAAACAGCATGAGCACTTGGCAAGATTTTAAGTCAGTTTTTTTCTCCTTTAGTTTGCTTTACAGTTAAGCGCCAAAACTTTCTCCTGTGCAGGAAAGATGCACTGTAACCTATGTGGGAAAGACACAACCAATTAGTGGCACTTTTGCTGACTCCAGCTTACATGCACCATCAGTCTCTTTGAGTCTTCCTGTGTACACTTATAACCTGCTCAGCTGGGCAGTTTTTCCCCTGCCAGGCCCTCCATCTGCCCCGATTTCTTTTAGCGACTGCATGTGCTGTTTACTGCAGCATTACACTTACACAGATAGAGACTGTGGGTTTACAATTTCTCCAAAGCCCCTTTGACAAAATGTTCAATATTGGGCGCAGTTTTCTCCGCCAGCTTATATTTTATAAGAACGGGGACGGAGTCCTTTATCTGGCGTTGCTTGAAAAGACACCTGTGGAATATTTACGCATTTGGGATTTCACCTGGACTCCAAACAAAGACATAAAACAGCAGCAAAGACATGCTACTCTTTTTTTTTTTTTTAATTTACTTGAATGAGAGCCTGTGCTGCACAGCGCAGGCAGGGGTTAGTCCCCACAGTGCTGCATGATTATGAAACCAGTGCAGTCATGTGATGTCTTCTCTCATCATCATCATGACAAGTTGGAAGTCTGACCTTCCGCCAGCACACAGTTTGCCATGCAGGGATTGAAGATTGCAATACAGCAGCAGTGCACTTGAGGCTACACTAGGGGCGGAGTTTGACCTCTCAAGTCTCAAAACATCACTAATCCGCGTCGGACATTCTGGTACAGGCCATCATCGGCCCCGTTTTACAAAAAAAAAAAAAAAAAAAAAAAAAAAAAGGGCGCGGGGGAGGGGGGGGGGGGGGGACTAATTCCAGTGAAATAACACTGTCCTGCGTTGAGTGCGCTATCAAGCAGGGAAGCAGGGGCTCGGGCTGCCGCTCGTGTGCGTGTCGGAGGGGTTGGGAATGCTGCACAGCGTTACGTGGACCTATCTGCAGTCATTTCTGGGCAGTTTTATTTGCAGGATTCACCGACCAATCGTGGGCTGTTTGGGGTTTTTTTTTTGCGTTGACAGCTGGACCGCTCTGCGCCTTCAGCGCAGAGGAGAGACAACTATCCGATATCCGACTCCCCTTTAAGGTGAGTGTGGAAGAGCGCTTGTTTTCCCACTGCATGAATGCAAGTTGCGGCATAATGATACAGTGGCAGACCGGGAGCTGCTCCCATATACAGTAAAATCTACAGCGTAAGACTGTGTAACACTGGCAACGTGTCTCTACTGTGGGAACGTCGAAGCTTTATTTATTTATTTATTTATTTATTTATTTATTTTTCTGGGTGGTGGGTGTAGTGTGGGTAGGTTGTTATCGCAGGGAAACACAGGACCAAGGATCAGGTCAACAAATCCCGTTCAGTGAAGGAGGATGCATGCCCTCTTCATGAACCCGACAGAAAAGATGGGTGCTTATGTACACGTATAGGCCTATACAGGCATCACATGGTGTCAGAGAGGGTTGCAACAAACACATGTGGCCACTGAAACGTTAGAATATATGATGACACTGTTGAGTTTGTTACCAAACATTGACTTCAGGATGAAATTAATGTCCTGGAATCAATGTTGTTTCAGCATGCATTTCATATTGGCTATGTCACTTTTACAATAGCATTTACCAATAATATACTATTTAAAATAATAACTTATTCGCCTGTGTATAGACATGTAAATGAGGGATCTTGCACAAGTCACGATTCATTTATTTGTGTTTTGATTTTTTTATGCATGTATGGATGTAGCTTTAAAGTGAAATGTTTTGTCTTTTTAAAATGTACAACCACAGTGTTATTTACTACTTTCCTTCTGTAGCCATTCATTGTAATTTCATACTATAGTCATAAGAAATTAAACTATTCCAGAGACATGAAAGGAGTAAAGTCGGATCATGTAAGTAAGATACAAGAAAGTGTCTCTGGATTGTTGTTTATTTTATCTTATATCTGTATTTTATTTAGTGTTTAAGCTTAAAGAATTCCATAATAAAATATTTTCTCAGTATTTGGCAATATTTCAGCCTGTTAAAAATATTACACCTTTTCTCCCCCTTCCTCAGTCCACAGACTTTGTCCAGTAGCACTCAATGTCGGGCAGCACATGTCTGAGGCTGCCTTGTGGCTGATGCTGACAATGCTTTCCACAAACCGCTCAGGAGGCGCGTGGGGATGAAATGGTTGGAGCCCATGGCCAGACCAACTCACTATCTCCCTCGTCCCAACATGTCCAACTGCAGCAAGTCTCCCCCCAACTCTGGAGAAGGTAGTTCACAGGATTCATCTGGCGTCTGACCAAATCAGTCATTTGCATTAGTGATGTAATGAACACTGTGTCCAAGATTAACTGAATTTTCAAGCAGGGCCTCCATTACAGTATGCAATAAATATTATTACTGTAGGTATACTAGAGTTTAGCTGCAACTGCATTTAAATTGACAGAAATCTGGGTGGTGGTGTGTTTTGAGTTGACATCAGTTGTTTCTTTTTCAAGGTACTTTTTTTATTTACAACACTACCACCAAAAAAATACAACAAAATATAATATCTATTATAATATATTATATTTAAACCTACTGAGCACCAACTATAAGTACATGGGACAAAGGCAGATGAACAAAGTATAAGGAGATAAGAATGTAGATGGTGCTAAATTGATCTAGTATTTTGTTAATTACTGATTACCTATTAAAAAGTATAGCTTAGAGTTGCATCATTGCTTGGTAATAAGAACAAAAAGTAAGTCAAAAGTTGATTTGTATAGAGAGAATAACTTTGGGAAGTTTTAATTTAAAAAGTTATTCTTTTCCTTTAGCTGCAGGCAATAATTCCATGGCATGGGTGAAGATGTTCAAAAAACCTGGAGGAGGCCTGAAGAAATCCTACCAGCCTGGGAGCATGCTGTCCCTCGCACTCACCAAAGGCCTGCTGAATGAGCCCGGCCAGAATAGCTGCTTCTTAAACAGCGCTGTTCAGGTGCGCACCGTGTTTTAATTAGGTTTAGATTTCTGGGTAACTCTAACACTCTTTTTCAGTTTATGTCCTTGTTTGAACACGTGTGTGTGGTTGATTGGACCCCCACAGGTGCTTTGGCAGCTGGACATTTTCAGGAGAAGTCTGAGGCAGCTCTCAGGTCACTTTTGTCTCGGTGATGCCTGCATTTTCTGCGCTTTAAAGGTACATTTAGTGTTAATTCATTAAGTCATTGTTCTTCTTTTTAAATTAGTTTTGTCCATGATTAAATTCTTGTCTGATCATACATGCAATATCTGCATTGCAAACTAATAATTAATTATGCAACTAATGATGTTTTTTTCAGAGTATATTCAGCCAGTTTCAGCAGAGCAGAGAGCGGGTGCTTCCCTCCGACAGCTTGCGTAACGCCCTTGCTGAAACTTTTAAGGATGAGCAACGCTTCCAGCTTGGGCTGATGGATGATGCTGCTGAGTGCTTTGTACGTTGACACCGTGCATTCAGCTTGCCTTTCCACACTAACTGAGTGTTAAAGAGTATTACTGTGTTACTGAAGAAAAGAAAGAAGAAATAGGAACATTAAAAGACTGTCAGTTTTTTGGTTGGGGATTTTTTTTTTTTAAATTAAACATCAAAACTGTTTAACTTTAAGAGTTTTTTGAGAAAAAATGTTATCACCTGCTTGCAAATTATCATCCTTTATTATTTTTGGTCCAAATGTTGGTACATGATCACCATAGTTACGTTTTTGAGGAGTATTAAATACACGCTTACGTGAAGTGTTACTCAGTGGTTCTCATTTGCTGCGTCAACTTTTGTGTTTACAATTACGCACCTGTGCTGTGTTCTTTGTATTGATCGTTGCCTCTGTATCTGCTCTCATACATAATAGGAGAACATCTTGGAGCGAATTCATTTACACATAGTTTCAGACACGGCGACTGATTCATGCTCATCCAAATCCTGCATCACCCATCAGAAGTTTGCAATGATGCTTTATGAGCAAGTGAGTAATCTTGTAAAAACTACTATGTGTTATTAAAAAAAACTACACAATAGCGTTGCCTTGTGCAAAAGAAGGGCATAATTTTAAGTTGGTCAGTTTTAAATGAATAAATTGAAATAATAAAAAGAGTCATACAGCTGGTTTCTTGTTAGAAATATGCATCTAACATGCTAGACTGTAAACTTGAAACAGTAGAATGATGCACAGCTTTTGTTTTGCAGTTTGTGTGTCGCTGTTGTGGTGCATCGTCAGACCCACACCCATTCACAGAATTAGTACATTATGTCTCCACTACTGCTTTATGGTAAGTACTCGATTGATAAAAAAATATTGATATTGATATTGATTGATTAGAAATTAAATAAATCAGGCCAAAGCAGTAAACCCAATTTAAATGTCAAAATACTACCAATGCTAAAATACTAAAATCACCTGATTTTATGATGGTTACAAGTTTTAATCAAGTCATCACATTACAAATCCAAGGCTGGTCATTATCAGCAAGTCTATTGTGGTTTATTATAGTCACAATTTTTAGTTCAAATATGTTGAAGATTGTTTCTGACTTTTTTCTCCTGCACCTGACAAAAAAGAAATTCTAGCTTATTATCTCTAAATTGAAACGTAATAATTTATTTTCTTATTTTTTCAGCATTTTGAATTACTGAGTCTCAGACCTAACCCTAACCATAATTTCGAATTATTAAGTTGAAATTTAAAGATAATAACCAAAAAGTTTGACTTTCAGTGGCAGAAACAAACTTCCATCAATTTCTCACACCATCTTAATGGTGTGAGAAATCAATAATAGTGTCTTTGCATTCATTTATTTCCAAGCTAGCGTTATTAAATTGAAATTAATATATTATAAATGTTTTTGTGCTTTTAAATCGTTATGGAACAAAACGTGATGGATAGAAGACATATAGCAATAAAGGTTGAACAGCTTAGCTCACTCATATTGCCACATTCATTTTAAAAGATGGTGAGATGAAAAGCTGAAAGACTTAAAATCGTTATTTATTAAAGTAATAGTTGTTTAGAAAATTAATTCGCTTCTTTTCCACCTATTGGGGAATAAATGCATAAAAATGTATAGATATCGACATCTGCATTAACTTGATATTAGCTAAATTTCAAACATTGCCCAAGAATTTTTACAATCACTTTATCCCTGTTTGAAATTTTCTGTGTTAATCTTTTTGTTTCTTAAGACCCCAAAATGGATGCTAAATAACACCCTGCTAATTATATACACCTAGTGAATGAATATATACACCTGGTGGCCACAACTCTAATGCTGCCCACGTCAAACTGTTGATCCATAAAGATAAAAAATGTTTAGTAGTGACTGACCTTGTCTAGGGTTGTCAAAAAAATCAGTACTCATATACTAATGATAACAAAACTTAATATGTCTTGATCCATATTTGCTTTACTCACTTTCAGAGGTTGGTGAACCTCCCATTTCAACAACATTAAATATTAAGTGTGTACATTCATGCAGGATTTGTGAATTTTTAAATTGTTTGCAGAGTCAATTACTCTTTCAGAGATGTATTAGATGGTTTGTTACCTGCTAAATAATTGCACAGTCACAGTTTGCACAGTTTTTTAATGGAAAGGTATTTTCATATTTCTTCAAATTTGTCCAGAGGGGATTTTTAGCTGTAGTCTATTGCATTTTATCAGTAGGTGTTTCCTGGGCTTTGCACACTCTACCTTACAAAGACAAAAAATAATAAAATGCACAACCTCAATAATAAATAGCATAAATTATTTTTATTATCTGCTTAAATACAGAATTTGTATCAGATTTATTGTTTGGATCACATTTTCTGATTCACACTTTTTGGTATTTAATGTTATACATCGGATGGGAACAAAATATTAGTTGATGCATTTTCTGTTTTTGCACCCAGCCAACAGGTTGATCGCATGTTGGGGAAGAGCGAGCGGCTAAGGTCAGACATGTTTGGAGAATTGCTGCAGGCAGCAAACAACACAGGTGACCTCCGAAGCTGCCCGGTATGTTCCATATTTGCTGTCACTTTTCCTTTTACTGTGGTAATATTTCTTAGAAAATTGGTGGCTCAGTACCT